>NC_056746.1:390224929-390559929 GCF_019279795.1 Protopterus annectens
AAACTTTCACTTTCCCCACTGCAGTGCTATCTCAGAGTTGATATACATATTTAGGGGGTGGGGGGGGCTCAGGCCCCCACATTATCAGGATTTGAATCCTCCTAATGCGGCTGACTGCACCCTCCTCTAATTATATATACCATCTCCAAGATCACACTGCAGTTGGGGAAAGGAAAGTTTCCTTATCACTACCTTACCTACATGTATGCAAGTACTGTTTACTTTCTGTTGGCTAACTATGACCGTTCAATGTGCTTTTTTATGATGATGTGCTGTTTCACTGAAAGGGACTTTCGAGGGTTTATGTTCAGCAAATGACCATTTGATGAATGTACCATTTAATGGTCAAACATAGACCCATGCAGGCTCACGTGTTTCATCAACTTCAGTATATTCAGAGGTTTCTGTTCTACTCTATTGTGCAGTTCTCCACATGATTTTTCTCCAGGCTTTCTCCAGGTTCTGTCCTCAGCAAGGTTACTTAGAGGTCCTAATTCAGACATCAGTCCCTCTTCACAAGAGCCACATATCCTGATTTCCTGGGCTTTCAATCTTTCCTTTTAGCAGGGTTTCTTACTCAGGGGTTTTCCTTTATGAACTTTACATTACCTAAACAAGTACAGGCACCATATTTACTCTGTTATGAACTCTAGGTTCATAGGACCAGTCAAGTTCTTTACCATATTAGATACTTACAGCATTGCATACCGAGTTTCTAATTCATTACACAGCATTCTCCATTGTACCATAATACACATTAGTACATATAATGCATAAGCAAATACATGGATTCGAAAAACCTTAACAGAAGTAAAAAAAAAAAAGTATAACAAGTAGAAACCATTTCTGTTGTATCTGAAAAGAGGCCATTGACAGAACAAGCAGGCAGTCAAATGATCATATTTTTGAATGGCCCTAATTTGCTTTCAGTCTGTGTTTGTATCGGCCACTGCATTAAGGTTCTTAAAATATTCCCAGCACCAATACAAAATGCACCTTCATTTTAAAGTGAGATCTTTCTCTGGTCCATATATATTACATACTGTTCCTCTTTGCATCTTATCATAATGTATGATAAAACTCAGACATGGTACACAGTCTTATAATTGTCTTCTGTTAAACTCACACTTCAGAGAAAGGCTATACTGCAAGAGCAGAAATGACCATTGTACTGCGCATGTTAATTCAGCTGCCCTTGTCGGAGTTAGTCATACAAGTATGAGTAAATGCACTGCATTTTCACTTTCATTAGGTTCTATTTGTTAATATAAATATTGGCACAGATGACAGCGTCCTTAGCAAATACTTGCAAACAAATACTGTTATAATACCTACGTGGTCTTTTTTAACTGAGTAGTCAAAATATGTCTATCTACATACAAGTAATCATTCTATATGTAACATCTTTTACTGGGCTCAATGTTTGCTGAGCCTATATAGAAAGTGTGTTTCTATTCCAGTTGTATCATGCTAAATAACTTCAGTTAGCAGTATAGTTTGTTACATATACCAATAACCTTTTCAAACTCATTACAAGCAATTAATTGGAATTGTTTAAAAACTTTACCTCTAAACGATGCAGTCTCATACTTCAACTCAACATTCTTAAAATTACTAGACTCCCAAGCTCCCTTACGGACAAAGAGAATTAAAACTAAATCAGCCCCATGGCTCTCCAAATGTACTCTTGCTACCATGAGACAGAGAGACAAAGTCTGGGCACGCTACCAAAAACATAAGATAGCACCACTCCATAACATATATAAAATGCTCCGAAATAAAGTAAAAAAACTCATTACTTTTGATCGTCAAAACTACTTCCATACACTCCAAAACCATAATAAAAACAACCCTCAAAAATTCTGGAAAGGGATCTCTACTCTCCTCCACCCTAGTAAACCAGATACTCCTACCCCTGACCCAAACGCTCCTGAACTTGATTTAGCCACCCAATTTAACTCTTTCTTTATTGACTCTATCTCCAAATTGACCTCCTCATTCTCCAACACCTCCCTGCTATCCAATACCCCCCACCCACCCCCACTCTCTCTACTTCTTCACCCTACTCCACACCCACTAACTCCTCTACCCCCTCTTCCACACAAACTCTATCCTCATCTCCACCACCCCATAACTCCCCCCCTCCTGACTGCAACCTCTTCTCATTAAATCCCATACCTACATCTACTATAAAGAAACTCCTTCAGAAACTGAAACCATGTACCAATGCTCCTGATAATATCCCTTCTTACTTTCTCAGTACAGCTGCTGATACTCTTGCCTACCCCATTAGCATCTTAATAAACCGCTCACTACAAGAATGTACAGTTCCTCAAATCTGGAAACAAGCCTTTATTATACCTCTACACAAAGGTGGTAACAATAATAACATTACTAATTTCCGTCCCATAGCCATCCTGTCCCCCATTTCAAAAATCCTAGAAAAATGTGTCCAACTTCAACTCCTTCCTCACCTCCTAGACAACCATCTTATAACTCCCACACAGCACGGTTTCAGACCCAATCATAGCACTATGACTGCCCTCCTCTCCTTCCTTGAAATTGTAAACAAAGCCCGTGACTCTGGACAAATTGTTTCCACCTTACTTCTTGACCTCTCCAAAGCCTTTGATACTATCTCACACAGCCTCCTCTTAACTAAACTCTCCAAACTTTACCTATCTTCCTCCTCTTTGAACTGGTTCTCTAGTTACCTATCTAACAGAAATCAGGCTGTAAAATGGAAAAAAGCCACCTCCTCTTTCCTTAGTACCCCTACAGGAGTCTCACAAGGCTCCATACTGGGTCCTCTTCTCTTCAATATTTTTATTAACAACTTCCACAAATCAATCCCACTCTCCAGCATCATCCAATACGCAGATGATTCTACTATCATCTGTTCTGCCTCTTCGATCACTACACTACAAAAACTCACTCAAGATGCCTTCTCTTCCACAGAGTAATGGATGCTAAGTAATCATCTAGCTCTCAATGCTACCAAGACCAAACTAATGTTATTTACTCCTTCTAAAACCACCCCTCCCAACATGAATACATTCTTAGTTACTAGTCAAAACAACTCACCTCTTGAAATAGTGTCAGAGACCAAACTACTTGGGGTCCTAATAGACAACCAACTTAAATTTAACTCCCACCTGCAAATAAACATCAAAAAAACTCATCAAAAACTTGGCATGCTCTATAGACAGAATGCCTACCTCACAGCTGCTACTAAAATTACCCTCTCTACTTCCTTCCTTATCCCCTCCCTTCTCTATGGTGCCCCACTACTAACTAATCTCCAGTCCCTTATTAAAAAACAGCTTAGCTCCTGCTATAACAAAATCGCAAAATTCGCCACCAGCCATAAGTCCTCCACTCACCACTGTTTATCCCTCCATAAACTAAGATGGCTAGAACTTCCCAATCAACTAACTTATACTCAACTAACTCTAGCCCATAAGCTTATTCTAAACCCCTCCCTCTGTCCCTCCCTTTCCTCTGCCTTTAAAATGCACCTACCTAACAGAGTTCTAAGGTCAAATAATCAAAATCTACTAGAAGTGCACAAACCTACTCATCCCCAGGCAAAACCTTCTTTCCTTCAGCCTCGCTCGTCTCTGGAACTCCCTACCTCCACTCATCCGCACCACCTCGAACCACTCTACCTTCAAAAAGTCTCTTTCCTTACATCTAGCATCACAGTGGGAATGCTCTTGCTCCCACCCTTCATAACTAACATTACCTAATATCGTTCTGTACAATATCTTACTTTAATTAGTTTACTTTGTTTGTTCTCTAATCTGTATTAATGTTTACATTTGTTCTACTAACTAGTATGTCTCTTCTCATAGTATTTTCTGTTATTACTGATATTCCATAATTGATAAGTTTTACTCTTAGTCTGCCTTCATACTATTAATAACTGTCTGTACCTACATTGTCACTGTCAAATGTTGAATGTATATTTTGTTTTTTGGAGCTTTTCTCCCCAGGACTCCATTGAAAACGGGTTCTTTACGGCCCAATGGACTATCCTGGTAAACCAACTGCAATAAATAAATAAATAAATAAATAAATATATAGTCATAGGGTCATAGGATCACAGGATCATAGGAGGTTACTAGGCTAAGGGCCCTAGGGCCCTTTCAATTCTAGCCAAGTTTTATCCTTATTTCCACTATCAACACCTATCACCCCTGTCCAAGAGGGACATAGGTGGGACCCCCAGTATGAATTTGCTTTTACCCATCCAATCGCCCAGATTGCATTTGAAGAGGGCCAATGAGGTACTCTGCTTGACATGAAGTGGGAGTCTGTTCTAAAGCTGTGGTAACTTCTGGGAGACACATCTGTCCCTCCAGCAGGTTCTATTACTGTCACATACCAGGTTAAGGCCTTTAGAGCGAGTAACCCATGTACCATTTGACTTACAGATTTGCACCATTTCCAATAAAGCTGGGTTAAATATTGCCTTATATACAAGGCAGAGATCACCTCTAAGTAGTCTGTATCAAACAGAATAAAGTTACAGTGATTTCAGATGATCCTCATAGGACAAATTCTGAAGACATTGGACTTTCCTTGTGAGGAACATATGCGGTCTCTCCAATTGCTGCAGGTGCTTAGAAAGGTCCATACCAAAAGGGGCATTGCACTCAATTATTGGCCTGATGAGGGAAGAGTGCAGGGAGGTTATAATCTCTTTTTTCTGGAGGCAATGACATTACTTATCAGATGAGCAATATAGAATTTTCTTACCACTATGGAGACATGGTGATCAAAGGTAAGGTTGATGTGAACCTGTGTGCTCAGGTCTTTCACCACTGAGTGCATACTTAGGGTGTTGTTATTGAAGTGGTAGTTATTGCCAAAAGGGATGATAACACATTTTCTGCACTGAGTTTAAGGCCATAACTTTTTCATAAAACATTTGTTTGTGTAAGACTCTCTTGTAGGATGTTGACATCATTTGGAGATTCTATGACCACTCCCAGTTTGTAGTCATCAGCAAACTTTGACAGCCACAGACATTTCGTTTAGCTTGTACTATGGAGAAATAGATTTCCCAGGACTGATCCTTGTGGAATACCACTGGTTACAGGTCTGCTGTTGGATGTGGACTCCCCTATTTTGACTATATGGGTTCTATCAGTGAGCCAGTTAACAACCCATCCAAAGATATAAGAGTTGATACCTAGCTGGGTAAGTTTGTCAATGATGCCTGAATGGGGGATAGTGTCAAAAGCCTTGGCTAAGTCTAGGTAGGCTGTATGCACAGATTTCCCCTCATCAAGGGCCTTGGTGACTGTCTCAAAGAAGTTCACCAGGTTTAACAAGCATGAGCTCCCTCTGACAAATCCAAATTGAGTAGAGTCAAGTGTTTGGAGATTATCTATATCTTTGTTGATAAGGTCCATGATGATACACTCCATGGCCTTGCAGATAAGGCTAGTCAGGCTAATAGGTCTATAGTTCCCAGAGTCAGTGGAACCACCACCTTTGTGCAAAGGGATAATGGAGGCCTTTTTCCATTCAGCTGGGATGAAGCTAGTGCTTATGACTATGATTGAAAAGAGTACCCAATGGTGTTGCTAATTCTTGTTTGAGCCCATGTAGGACTCAGCCTGGGATATTATCAGGCCCCACAGAAGTTCAATTTTTGACCTTAGAGAGGGCATTCATGACCTACTCTTTAGAGAAACAAGGTAGAGGACAGGTGGTAGGGATGTCATGGGGTACGTGTAGTGGGGACAGGAGAGTAAAGTTTTCACAGAACCTGCTGGCTAACAGGTTAGCAATTTCCATAACATCAGTATATGTGGTATCATTAACTACCAGTTCAGCACATATCTGGGCCTTTCCGTTTAGGTTATGAATGTAACTAAAGAATGTTATGGTTGTCCTTTGTTGAGGAAGCTAACTTGGATTCATTGTTAGCTTTTGAGGACTTCACAAGAAGTCTTATTTGCTTGTTTAAGCTGAGGAGGGAGTGTTTACAGTTTAGGACTCACTCCCTCTTACTCTTAGACATCAATTTCTTTCTCTTTTATTGTAAAGCCTGTTAATGGCAGTTGTCTACCGCAGGTTTGCTCTTTCTTGAGGAGCGTGTTCTAGTCCTATCAGGTAGCAGGTACGGCTGAGTCAATGCAGTTATACAGGTGTTTGTATAAAACATCTGTGTAGAACTCGGCATAGTTGCCAGTTCCATTGGAGGAGGGGAGGTACAGTGAAGCTATTTATACCATCCCATAAGAGGTTATATTCTGCTGCCATTAAGAAAAGCTGTTATTTCCTCAAGCAGTTAGAACAGATTATGCTAGAAACAAGAATACTACCTGTCAGTAATTAACAGTGTCATAAAAATAAATCAGCTCCTTTCATCTATATAAGGTACAATATTGCAGTTACGTTGCTGTTCCCATTTATAACAATCCATCATTTGAGCTCTTCTGCCCCATTTTTGATTACTATATTTCCTTCATAGCCAGATTCTTCCATAATCCCTTTTCTTCCATGGACCTCTGTACTCTTACTATCCATTAAATGCAAGCTGTCTGTTTCACTTCAAATTTCAGTAAATTTTGGCATCTAGTATTCCCCATGATGTCTTTACATATCCCGGCTTCTCCTTTGTCAGTGGACCTTATCCTTTCAACTGTTAGTGCTACATGGGCAATGGCCACTGTTATACTACTCCAGTGAGAAGGACAGCTTAAGTTTCAGTCTGTCACCCCATCACTTCTTCCACTGTTCTACCACCATGTAAAAATACATATCTATTGGGTCTATTTTATAAGAACGAAAGATCAATCTCTCGAACGCTCACATGAGCAAATATTTAAAAACTCAATTTTGTTATTTTTTTTTCAGACTACAGTGAAGATCAGAATATTTGCCCTTTCCTCACTGTAGTGCAATTCTGGAGTTGGAATATATATTTAGTGGGGCGTGTGGGGGGCACTGCCCCCCACAATAGTGATTTCAAGTTTTTAAACATTCGCTCATGTGAGTGTTCGAGAGTTTGATCTTTCGTTCTTATAACACAGGCCCTATCTATTTACAGTACAGTCAAGTATCCCTTTGTTTTTTTGATCTTCTCTCCCTCCCTTTGATTTTCTGTAATTGTTTCATTTTGAACTGTGAAAGGATGACTGCACTTGCCTTTCCCGCTCTGTGCAACCAAAAGTTTACTGTCAGGACTGGATCAAGTCAGACTGTGAGACATTCCCTTTTCATGACTATGGTTATGACCTTTGACTCATGGTTTAATTTTTATTTCACTATAAAATGAGTTCCAAGGCTTGTCATAGTGCATTGTGACTTGTTCTTCTCAGCCTGACTATTGCTGATCTCTGTCTACATTTGATTTTGGATTGGAGTTATTCATTTAAGGTTTAGTTACTTCCAAATTTTCATCTTTATGCTTTCATTGCATTTTGTTTTGTGTTTAATATTTTGTTCTTTTTGGAGTTTTAAGAGGTTTTGGCTAGAGTCAGTTAGAAAATAATTATTTTGCAGACAGCGAATAATATCCAGCTAATTAGTGCGAGGAGCTGAGGAAATAGCATTCCTCATTTAACTACAACTATTTAGTGGCATCTTTATTTAGTTGTAGTGATGTGAGACTTGCTTTTGTTTGTCTGACCATTGCTGATCTGTGTCTGCATTTGATCTTGGATTGGAGTTATTTATTTAAGGTTTGGTCACTTCATGTTTTTATCTTTATTCTTATATTGCATTTTATTTTGTTTTTAGTTTTTTCTTCTTTTTGGAGTTTTAAGAGGTCTTGGCTAGGCTCAATTCTTTTGCAGACATTGAATAAAATCCAGCTAATTAGTAGGAAGAGCTGAGAAGTAGCATCCCTCATTTAACTACAAGTATTTAGTGGTATCTTTAGTTGTAGTGCTCTGAGACATGCTTTTCTTTGCCTGACAATTGCTGATCTGTATCTGCATTTGATCTTGGATTGGAGTTATTCATTTAAGGTTTGGTTACTTCCATGTTTTATCTTTCCTCTTATATTGTATTTTGTTTTGCTTTTAGTTTTTTGTTCTTTTTGGAGTTTAAGAGGTCTTAGCTAGGGTCAGTAAGAAGAACATTCGGTACATACTTATTATCGCAACCACACATTCTTGCAGTCACTTTATTTATGTTATCGATTCCTCTCTCAATAAAATAAATAAAGTGATTGCGAGAATGCGTGGTTGAAGTACCCTTCCTTCTTCCTTGCTGCCAGGACAGACTTTCCCTTTAAACTCTTTCCTAGAAGCTGAGCAGAACTTTCCCATTTCCTGGAAAAGAGAAGAGAATCTAAACAGCAGCATTAAAGGCAAGTTATATACAGTCCGAGACCGGTGCCTACAGTAGTTAACCTTTAGCACCCTCCTTGTGGCTTTCGAGAATGAAATCTGTTTTAACTTTGCCAGACTTGTGCTGCAGCATTCATTTTAGCTGTAGGAAGCACAGATCACGGGTGGCCTTGTGCTGTTTTTTCTCTTTCCAGCTGTTTTATTCTTGTTGCTTTGGGTCACTTTGCAGCCAATGTGCCCAGCACATGCTGTGCTGGATTATTTTTGATGCTTTGGTCCTCGCGGTACTTAGGGGGTCTGTTTCCCAACTGTAAATGGGTTCACTGTTTTGCCAACTCATTGAAAGACCACGCATTCTCCCAATCCATTATTTATGTTATTGAGGAAGAAGTCATTGTATTTTGTGACATTACTAAGCATGTTTGTCTGAAATTGGGTAAACGCACGGGTAGAGAAATTAGGGACAAAGGAGTAAAATGCTAGATGTGACGGTACGCTGTGAAATTGTGATGCAGTTTAGGAAAGTAATGGAACTTGATTCTCTCAGTTAATGGATTAAAGTGCAAAATGTCACTTTTTTTTGTTTTTATGCAATGCAAACTGGACTGAACATACTTTTTTCTGGCCAACCACATTCAGAACTGCAGAAGTGGCTTGTTTTCTGTTCTTTTCATTTCTTCATCTGCTTTCTTGGGAGTTACTGACACTTCATTGACACAGACCAGTTCCCAAAACAGGGTTGCCACATTTTTCGGCTGCAGAACAGCTAGAAAGCAAGCCATTTATGCAGTTCCAAATGCGGTTGCGGTAAGTACTGAAAATTCTTTTGCAGGCAGTGGATAAAATCCAGCTAATTAGTTGAAGGAGATGAGAAATAGTACTCCTCATTTAACTACAACTATTTAGTGGCATCTTTTACTATATTCCAAGCACTTCCAAACCCAGTAAACACCATAGCAAACACTGAACTATTTACAAAATCCCTGTTCAGCAATATTGATAGCTGTGTGGAGTGAGTTGTGCCCACTCACATTAAGAATAAGACAAACTCAGAAGACAAACCACCCTGGTGGAATCACAATATCACTCATACAACAAAAGAAAAAAATCTTGGCCAAGCAAAGGATGAACTACTAAAAGCTCTCTGACCAATCTAAAAAAGGCAGCTAAGAGGATTAATTATTATTTCAAAGGCTAAATTTGAAGAAAAAATAGCTTCTTAAGCAAAGGACAACCACAAAGCTTTCTATAGCTATCTCCATAACCTCAAGAAAAATATACAGCAATGTGCAGAATTTATTGTAAATGGCATCACCCACACTGAACTAGAGGCATTTCCAACCTTTTGGCTGACAGGTTCAGCTCAAATTTCTTCCCTCAATCTCCCAGATAGTCCTAAGAAAATACTGCATACCACAATACCCGCAACCATTACTAGGGAACAGTTCATCAATGCACTTTCCATAGCCAAAAATGCTGCATTGATGGGCACTGAAAACATCCTGAGATGCTTACTAAATAGCATGAAACATGACCTCTCTGGTCCATTTGAATCACTTTTCATTTGGAGCCTACGGTCAGGTTTTGTGCCCAAGGAATGGAAGATGGCTAGTAAAGTTTTTAGTAGAATCTAGAATAGAAGCTGCCATTAAAAAAGGTATAATTAGTAGAGCATATAAAATATTGCATAATAAGTATAAGAATCAATAAGTAGTGGTAGGAAGGATGGGAAGAGACATTGGATAGGCAATTCACAAAGAAACAATGGGTGATGTATGTATGTATGTCTCCCAAATACGCAACAAAGTCTAGAAGATTTAGGATCTTTGTTTGGAAGTGTTTACATAGGTATTTTTATACCTCAAGTAGACTCCAAATAATTTTTCCTCAAATAGACAGCAAATGTTGGAGGTGTGACGGGGAAGATAGAGGTAAATGGGAACATATTTTCTGGGAGTGTAATGAATTGGCAGATTTTAAAGATTCCCTGCAGACTGCTCTGTTAGAGATACTGGGTGAGCAAATTGGTGTAACTAAGGGAATGATTGTTTTTTTGATCTATGATACAGAATCGGAATTACCTAGACATAGTAAGGTCTTGCTGGGTCTAATTATGGTGGCTGCCAAAAAAACATTTACTAGAAAATGGAAATCAAATTCTAAACCAACTTTACTAGAAGTAGTGAATATAGTAACAGAGATAAAACAACTGAAACTGGGATCTTTAAAAAAGGGTAAGAGCAAATTACATAGGAAAAATGGGAATTGTGGAAACAATACATGCAAAGGAAGAACAAGATTTAAAAGAATGAGCTATGCAATGTTTGACTGGCAATGACTAGATAGATTATAAGTGATATATAATGTTTGCAACTACAATTATGTCAATATGGTTTGTTTTCATTTATATAAATGTATGATTGCCTATGTCATATGTGTAGGGTTGCCAACTGTCCTGTTTTTTCCCAGGATGTCCTGGATTTGGCCATCTGTGTCCTGTGTCCTGGGAAGGACCTACCCAGGATGCCATACGTCCTGTTTTTGGTACAGCTTAGCACAAGCTACTATAACTTACTAAGTTTTCTCATAATCACTGTTTAAGTAATGTGTGGTAAGTCAAGTGGTATCAATTTCAGAACTGTGTGTGCCTGCCCACACCATCTTACCCATATCCTTAGACCTCAATGCCTACAGCAATTTGTCTTCAGCCCTACAGGTCTGTTCATCACGCATGCATGCTGTGCCTTTACAAAATTACAACTGAACCTATCATGGAGGAGCCCGGCCTGCTTACTCGCCAGCACAACAACCTGTCAGCAGCATTGCTAACTTGTTCCAATTAAATTAATAACAGTGTGAAAATTGACACATTATATTATCCACTTATAACACTGTTTACTTGAGAAAAATGTAAAACCAGCAAAAGACTAAAGGCAGCCAGCCCAGCCATAATAATTTCAGGTGCAGTAACACATCTGCACCTTGACCATCTGGATCGGGAACCTATTTATTTAGCAGAATATTTCTGCAGTGTGATGATGCTTGGGGCTCCTGTACAAAGTAACTGTTCTTGGTTGTAACCCTCAGTGATGGGAAGTCCACCACAGAAACTGAGCACTCAGTTTGCAGAAAGGTATGGTAGTAATGTATAAATGCATTGCACTGCCTATACAGTCATACATAAACATGTGTGTTACATAAAGCATATAAGGTTAGCTCAGCTTTCTGGAGAAGTAGGTCAAGGGTAGCTGGGTAGGGGATTTGTGGGTTGAAGATACAGCATATTAAGCAAGTGTCTCCTTTAACTTGCTATTGTCAAAACTAGTTCATTTGTTTTCTTCTGTTTGTACTGTGTGTCCTAAGGATGGAAGTGTGCCAGACATTAACCTCAGGTGTTCACCCAAGCTGCTAAACATATGCACACAGCAGAAAACACTTTATTTTTTAACTTGGACAGCATGGGTGTGGAAACAAACTCCTCGCACTTCATTGTACAGTGTATCACGTGAAACTTGATTTGCATTTGACTCCATTATTTTTACATAGTTTCTTTTTTTGTTTTCAATTTGTTTATTTTTGCAGACAAAAAATGCTCAGCCTAGAAGAAACATCTGCCTTCGTAATCGCTATAACGAGGGGTGCAGAGCTACCTTGAGTGAACTTTATTCTTTGCCTCCAAATCAGGACTAATCTACTAGGTGATTCAGTTTTGTACACAGTTTTACTGTTTTTTTTTTCAAAACGTGTCCGTAGTAGTGTGTGTGTGTGTGTGTGTGTGTGTGTGTGTGTGTGTGTGTGTGTGTGTGTGTGTGTGTGTGTGTGTGTGTGTGTGTGTGTGTGTGAGTGTGTGTGTGTGTGTGTGTGTGTCTGTGTACGACATCATTATCTTCCAAAATTAGATTTTTTTTTTAGGACATATTGGGTCATCAGGTGACCATGTGTGAATTGTTGTAATGAGGCTGACTGAAAAATGTACCATTAGTCCAGATGTACTCTAAAAGGGCGTGTTATCAATGCCTATAGGGAATCAGGATTTGCAATGGGGATAGCAGAAGCAGCGTCAATTGTGCACTGAAAATAAGATCTGGACCAGACTGCTTTGTAAAAACCCGAATGTTCTCTCAGGCACACAAATGCACGCTTGTGTTAAACACATTATAACAGGGTGATACTGTCATGTTGTGTCTGGCTGAGCAGGCATTCCATTGATGCCGCAAATAAACTTACAGTAGTTGGAGAAAGACATCGCTGGGAAAGCTCATTGGCTAGAAAGTAGAACCGCGTGAGTAAGAGCCTGAGGCTATAGGGTCTTACCAAAGAGTTTGTGTGAAGTGCGGGACTTTTCACAACTTCCCCTTTGTCGAATGGATGCTTCACCCTTACTAAAAACTGATGTTGTAGTCTGAAGCAAGGTTTTTGCATAGCAGTCACACAATCTGATATTGTTAGCTGATCTACTTGGGGGTTCACTGGAAATGGATACAAATTATTATGCAACTGAAGGTAGAGTGGTAGTGCAGAAACTGACAGAGAATGTAATGATTTGTCAAACACTCCTCCACCTAAAAAGAAAGCAAAGAGGTTGTCACGGTATCAGGAAAGGCAGACAGAATTTTCCTGGTGTGAAAAAGTTCACGGCAATGTCTTCGCAGCTCGATGCACATTGTGTACGAAGGAGGTTTTGGTTGCTTATGGTGGCAAAGGTGACATAGTAAATCATAGCTGTTCGAAAAGTCATCAGAAAGCTCAGATTGCTGCAAACGCTGCTGCCATTGACATTTGTTTCAAGAAGACATCAACGACAGTAACAGGAATTGACAAGCAGGCAACGGTTGCAGAACTCGTGCGTGTTTACCACCCTGTACATCACCACATCTCCTACAACGCTGCTGACTTTGGTGCTAAACTGGACTACTTGTTATATCAAGACTCGGCTACTGCTAAAAAGACAGCATGTGGCCGCACGAAAACAGAAGCACTGGTGACTGATGTCCTTGGCCCAAAGTCAGTGCAGTCCATTATGAAAGACATTACTGGTGACAATTATATTCGATATTCTGTGTCAACTGATGCATCAAATCTCAAGAACAGAAAAATGTTTCCTGTCTGCATTCAATATTTTACTGTTGAAACTGGTTTAAGTAAAAAGCTTTAGACTTTGTTGAGCTTAATGATGAGCATTCTACCTCTATTGCAGACATGCTAGTTAAAGTTCTTTCAGATAGTGGCCTTGATATTGCATGCATGTCTTCTTATTCAGCTGATAACGCAAGTGTGAACTACGGTACAAAGCAGTCTGTGTTTACTGAGCTGTTGAAAAGAAATAGTAATATTCTGAAGACAAACTGCAATGCTCATGTGATACATAATGCCTTGAAAAAACTAACTGATGAACTTGATTGTGATGTAGAAACAATGGTTACCAGCATTTACAGTCATTTCAGTGTATCTGCTAATAGGAGAGCCCAGTTGCAAAATATTTTTGGCTTTGTATACTTAGAATATCACAAGTTGTTGAGGCATGTATCAATGAGGTGGCTGTCTCTGGGTCCAGCTATTGATAGATTACTTGATTCATGGCCTGCCATTGTGTCCTTCTTTGCATCTGTCGGTGAAGACTGCCCAAAGAGAGTTCGTATGCATCTGGGAATAGAAAATAATATGCATGACTGTGAAGCAGTAGAGACAAACATTAAAAAAGCATACCTATGTTTTGTCCAGAATGTTTGCAATGTGTTTGAGGTTTCGGTCCAGAAAGTGGAGGGACAATTTTACATTGCTTGAGCTCTTGCCTGTAATGCAGCAGCTGAAAACTAAAATTGAGTCACACATAACTGATACATTTTTTGGACACAAAGCACAAACTATACTTGAGAATGAGGGCATAGAACCTCATACAGTGCATCTGCAACAAACTTTTTTGGCAGCTCTAGAAAAGTCTTTAGCATACCTGAACAAATGGTTTAATTTCTCAAATGGCAGCATTGCGTGTGTGATGCATCAAATATCTCTAAATACAGATGTAGCATTTCAGTCCTTTCAAAATGCAAGCACTGTCATGGGCTTGACAACAAAGGACATCTATTTAGATGTGCTTTATGATGAGTTGTGTGCAGCAAGGCATGCTTTATCTAATATTGTTGCTAATTCAACTGCTACTGCATGAACTAAATGGCAGGAATTTTTTGCAGGTGCCCGTGATAGTGCAGCTTTTCCAACGAACATGTTTAAGATTTTATCAGCCGCATTGTCATTACCAGGCAGCAATGCCTTCCCTGAGAGGGTGTTTTCTTTAATGAACGCAAAGTGACGTGCAGACCGAAACAGGGCCACTCTAGCACTAATCAAAGCAGAACTGCAAGTTTTCCTTAACTACAACATGAGCTGTAGCAGTTTCTATCCGTTTGTTTTGAAAGATGACAAACTGATTTCATCAGCAGCTGGCAGTGAAAAGTACAAATGGAAACGGATTGCTCAGCCCGAGCAGTCTGCTTCTTCCACGAGTACTTTAACAGCTCAGGGTCATCCTGCTCTGGATTCACATGAGGTAGATGTTCAACTTCAATCAAAGTAATTAGTTTGTTCAACTGACATTGAATAACATTTGTATTGTATTGACTACTAGGAGCCTGGGTGGGGAAGGGAAAGGGAAGGGGAGAGGAGGGGAAGGGAAGGAGGGGATGGGTCACGGGGGGGCAAGGGGCAGGAAAAGAGGCGTCCTGGATTTTAATTGTGAAGAGTTTGCAACCCTACATATGTGATCATTTAATAAAGCTGTTTCTTTAAAAAAAAAAAAAAAAAAAAAGAATGGAAGATGGCTACAGTTATTCCCATCTACAAAGGAGGTCCAACCACTTACTGGGTAACTACAGACCCATAAGTCTGACCAGCCTCATATGTAAGGCCATGGAAAGAATCATCATGGACATTATAAACAAGGACATAGGTAACCTGCAAAAGCTGGATCAATCAGAGTTTTTTTTTGTTAAAGGAAGGTCATGCCTATTAAATTTGGTGGACTTCTTTGAGAGGGTCACCAAAGCAATAGATGAGGACAATACTGTGTATAGAGCTTACCTTTACTCCACTCTGGCATTATGGACAAACTCACTAAATTAGGTATAAATCCTTTTGTCACCTTCTGGATAGTGAAATGGCTCACTGACAGGACCCACAAGGTCAAAATAGATGAGGCCACCACCACAAAGAGGCCAGTCACTAGCAGAGTCCCCCAGGGCTTGGTACTGGGCTCGCTACTTTTTAGCATTTATTTCTCTGAAGTAGAAGCAAAAGCTGAAGGTTTATGGCTGACTAAGTTTGCAGGTGATTGCAAAATTGGTGGTATCATAGACTCTCCTGCAGACACTAGCATTCATCAAGAAGGCCCAATCTCTGACTAACAAGTGGTGCCAAAACTATGGCCTTACACCCCCCATTAAGTATATTATCCCCTCAGTCTCTCTCTTTTACACACACACACACACACACACACACACACACACACACACACACACACACACACACACACACACACACACACACACACACACACACACACACACACACACACACACACACACACACACACACACACACCAAAATCTAGCTCTCTCTATATATTTATATTCACGACTGTGTCCGTGTGGCTTTGCAGTCTTTCTTTCAGCAGCTCCTTGTGGAGATTAGAATGGCAACAGGAGTGCTGTAGTAATGGGAAAGGATGAAGATCAAGATAAGGAGATGCCATGATGTACATACCTTATAAAAATAAGGAATACGGGGCACTGAGGCCTTATCCTATTTGGAATAAGCCCTACCTCTGTTCAGCATTCCAGTGGAACAAAAGTCCCATTTCTGCTTCACTGGTTATGAACCCATAGTGGATGCTCTGATGAAGATCGTTGGCCTCTAAAAATGTTATTAGTCTTCTCCAAACAATTTTTTTCTGTGAACTTCTGTGAAATCTCCTCTGCCAATTCTGGTGTCTGTTCATGCCATTCTATTCTGCCTGCCTCACATTATGGCACTATTGCCTTGCCATGTCTTTATGCTTGGTTAGAGTCAAAATATGTGAATCATCTGATCTGACTTCCTGTATAGTAATGCACCATCTGAAAGTAAAGGCACTGAAGTTGGCAACACTGAAACTCGTGTCCTATCTGGTGATTTTCCAAACATCAAATGTTACATCCAGCATGATTTTTGTTGAAAAATACTTATATTGGTAAATATTTTCCTCAAGATTCTTCAGTATCATGTTACTCATTTTATTTATGCTTCTGTCACATTCCCAAATCACTCCCTTCCCCACTTCACAACCTTATGAGTGCTGAAATTTCCAAGTTCAACCTCATATTACTTTTGATATTACTCTCTCTTTTCAGGCCTACTGTTGATTACAGACACTTCACTGTGATTTTTTTTCTGAGATGCAGTCTTCAAACAATAAACATGACACATCAAATGAAACCTTGAAAGTTGAGCTTTCATTTACCTACAAACCATCAAATTGTTTTCCACTAAGATGGTGTAAGGAAGAGGCATGCAATGTGTGACAGCAATAATTTTGTTAATTACAAAATCCATTTATCCAAATCAAAGTACACAAAACTTTTATTTTTTTCCCATGGATTCAAATAATGAACACTGACACATGTATAGGTTCATAGGTTCATACTAGGCTATCTTCCCTAGGGCATTTATAAGCCTAGCCAGAATGTGTTTGGCTTTCACCACCCATTTTAAATTTATTTTGCTATGCCCTTTTTCGAGGTTAGTATACTGTGCCTCTGTCTAACAGTGACACAGAAGTGATACCCGGGGTAAACCTAAGATCTCCCATCCACTCATCAAGATTCCTCTTGAAGAGAGTCAATGAGGGACTCTGCCTAACCTGGACTGTGATTTTATTCCAGAGTGAAGTGAGCCTCTGGGTTATGAATCTGTCCCTCCAGCATGTCCTATTTATTTCAGTGCTGAGGTTCAAGTCTCTCGAGCGCGTAGCTCAATGGGATTTGGATTTTCTGAGGTGCAGCATGTCCATTAATTCCGGGTTGGACATGGCTTTATACGTCAGGCACAGATCGCCTCTGAACAGGCGGTATGCCACTGAGTAGAGCTGGAGTTTCTTTAACCGGGCAGCATATGGCATCTGTTTGAGCCCTTTGATCCTATTGGTGAGGTACTTTTGAGGTCTTTCCAGTTGCTGCAGGTGTCTGGTAAGGTACATCCCAAAAGGGGCATTGTACTCAATTATGGGCCTGATGAGAGATGAGTAAAGAGGCACGATGACCTCCCCTGATCTAGATGTGAATCCCTTCATGATTAGGTGGGCTATATAAAATGTTTTTCTAACCACTTTGGCCACATGGTTGTCAAATGAGAGATTGCTATCAACTTGGGTCCCCAGGTCCCTAATTACTTCTTCTGTACTTAATGGATTACCACCTATGTGGTAATTTGTGGGCACTTTGTTTTGCCAAAGGGGATGACTATACACTTTTTGGCATTTAGCTTGAGGCCATGGCTCTGGCACCAGTTGTCTGTTTCTATGAGGCCCTTTTGGAGGATGCTTGTGTCGGCTGGAGAGTCGATTATGGCACCCAGTTTGCAGTCATCTGCGAACTTGGTCAGCCACAGTCCTTCCGTGTTGGCCTGTACCTCCGAGAAATATATACCGAACTAGAGAGGTCCCAGGACTGAGCCTTGTGGGACACCACTTGTAACTGGTTTGGAGTCTGACATGGCTCCAGCAATTCTAACCATGCGGGTTCTGTTCTTGAGCCAGTTTGCAATCCATCTAGTGACATAGGGGTTTATATTTAAGCTGGTGAGCTTATCTATAATGCCCGAGTGGGGTATTGTATCGAAGGCTTATGCGAGGTCCATGTAGGCTGTGTGGACCACCTTCCCCTTGTCAATGGCCTTGGTGACTGTTTCAAAGAAATCAACCAGGTTTAAGAGGCAGGATCTGCCCTTAACAAAGCCGAACTGGGTAGGATCCAGTGTCTGTAGGTCCCCAATATCTTTATTTATGAGGTCCATGATGATCCTTTCCATAGCTTTGCAGACCAAGCTAGTCAGGCTTATGGGGCAATAGTTTCCAGGATCCGTTGAGGCACCACCTTTATGGAGAGGGACCACTGTTGCTCTATGCCACTCTTTGGGCACATAGCCTGTAGTAAGGCTGAGATTGAACAGTAGTTTTATGTTTGGGTTTAGCTCTTCTTGGAGTTCATGTAGGATGCAGCCCGGGACACTGTCTGGTCCCATTAATGCTGTGTTTTTTGCTTTGGAGAGGGTGGCTCTTACCTGAGCATCTGAGATGTCAGGGGGGCAGCACTCTGCTGGGATAGATATTTGTCCTTTTGGTGGGGAGGGGGTGGAGAAGTTTGCCCTGAACCTGTCAGCTAGGATGATGGCAACGTCTGTGGGTTCAGTGTATTTTTTGTCATTTTGGACTAATTCTGAGCATATCTGGGAATTACCACCCAGTTTCCTAACATAACTAAAGAAAGCCTTGTGATTATCCTTAGTGTCCTGTGCAATTTTTCTCTCGAAGCTGGCCTTAGACAATTTTATGAGTGCCCGTAGTTTTTTGCTAATACTGATCAGTGATGCCTTGCCTTTTTGGGATTTTGCTCTATCATTTAGTAGCTTCCTCCTTCTATTGTATAGTTTGTTTATGGCTGGGGTCCACCAGACAGGACGTCTGCCTTTGGAGGATTTGGTTTTGGTTTTATTTGGGATCGCATGATCCATGCATTCCTGAAGGTGTTCATAGAATGCGTTTATAAAGGATTCTGCGGTCTGGGCCATATTTTCCACAGGCCCGGGGTCTTTGAAGGATTCCACCTCGGTTTTGAGGAGTGTGAAATTTGCTTTAGAGAAGTTTTTCACTGTGGTTTTCTGGGCAAGGGGTGGGGTCGGGATGTGAATATCCAGTGAGATTAGGTTATGGTCTGATCTTACCAGTGAGGGATACACTTCTGGTCTGGAGCATAGAGTCCCCATGTTGGTGATGATCAGGTCCAGTATGTTTTCCCCTCTTGTGGGAGTGGTAACAAGTTGTTACATAGCATTTGAGTTTATAAATTCTAGGAACCTTTGGGCTAGGGTGTTGGAGCTAGAGTAATGCTCCCAGTCTATGTTTGGGTAGTTGAAGTCGCCCAATATAATGGTGTTTGGAGAAACCTTCATATTTTCCAGTGTTCTCAGAAAGGCCAAGTGGGGTTCCTGGGTTTGGGAGGGTGGTCTGTAGCAGGCAATAAACTGGAAGGCAGTTTTACCCACTGTTAGTTGCACATGGATAGTCTCTGATGCTTTGTGCTTTGCCACCAACCTGGAGGTGTGGGTATCTTTGATGAATATCGATACTCCCCCTCCTTTTGTGGTACGGTCCAAGTTTTGGGGCCGAAAAGCATGGTATGAGGTATAACCTGGTAGTGCTGGGGTGCTCTTGGGAGCCCTGAACCAAGTTTCTGTTACTGCACAGATATCGATGTTCTCCATGCTAAGGAGAGTTTTGAGTGCGTGCATCTTGAGGTTTAGACTTCTGGCGTTGAGTAGCATTACTCTTAGTTTCTTATCCCTTGTGATACCTATGGAGGTGGGTTTGTCTTTTGAGCCTTGCCTAAAAGGCACTATGGGGTAGCAAGAGCCTTTGCCAATATCCGAAAGCCCAGGGGTGACAGGTGCAAGCCGTCCCTAGCGAAGCATCGTGGCTTGTCGAGCATATCATCCCAAGCTGACAGGCATTGGATCCCCTTTGAATGACACCAGTACTTAAGCCAATTGTTGAAATTGATCATCTTGTCTTCATATTGTGGCATCATTCTTGGTGAGGGTAAGATGCTATTCAAGGTCAGGGTCATACCGGCCTGGGCTACATGCTCAGAGAGCTCCTTTATGTCTCTTTTCATGTAGTCCGTAGGTATGTCTCAGGTCATTCACACCAGCATGGACAATGACTGAGTCATATTTGTACTTGCCTTGGAGTGACCTGAGTGCTTGTGTTATGTGGCGGATCCTAGCGCCCGACAGGCTGCTCACCGTGACCCTCTCCTTGTTCAGCCTGGTGAGTGGGACGTCAGTGTGCCTGACGATAGAGTCACCTATTACAAGTGTATCAGGTGTGTTGTTTAGTCTTAAGGGCTGTGACTGTTTGGCACACTGGCTTTGTGAGATATGTGTTGCACGTGTTTTGTTTTGGGGTAGCGGTTGCTTGGGTATCTGCTTTGGAGGTCTCTGCTGCTTAGGCAGATCTTTATTTAGAGCCTCTGAGTATGTTTTTGTGTGATTATGTGTTTGGTTTGCTGTCGTGGTAGGTCTATGTGAGACTGGAATTGTAGTGAGTGTGGTTTCCTTCTCATCCTGACTGGTTATGCCAGTACTGAGTTGAGAGAGCTTAGCCTCCAGTTTGGCTATTGCATCTCTCACATGTGTTGGAATTTGTTGGGAGGAGGAGAGGGTTGTCTGTGTACATGAGGCAGTTGTAACATTGCCTCAAGATTCCCAGATTCACCAGCTGGACCGGAGAGGAGATTGACAACTGACCTTTGGACATGCTGGAATAATATTGGGAATTCCTTAATAATTGAAAACAAGGGCCAGTGGGGAGTGAGGGTGTAGTGCTTTTAATTTTTAGTGCTGACTTATATAATTGCTTTAGCGAGCAAGTGCCAGGTAACTTAAGTGCAATGTGTTACAGGTAACTTAAATGCAAAAGCGACAAACAGTAACATTCTCCCCTGCCGGCAGGCAGCCCTTGGTCGGCCAGAATCCCAAAGTCTGGGTCCAGCGTTGGCTGTTCATCCATGCTCCCTGATGTCAGAGCGCCAGGAGTACAAAGCTGACAGCCGACGCCATCTTCTCCAGTTTTTCTTGCCTCAGATGTCAGGAGTCCCAAAATGAAAAAGGTCCCATAACCTTTGAAAATACACCTCAGAAGAATGGTGAAAAAGGGAAATACACAAAAGTAAAAATAAGAGGGGACAGGAGGGAGGGAAACCCAGACTGCAACAGTGAAGACACTCGAACATCTACATTTATGGTAGGTGTACACAACTGTACTATGTTCATCGTGTTTCACTGTTGCAGTCATGACTGTAGGGTAGAATCCCAAAGCTGAAAGAAAGGGAGGTGGTCATAAAGAGGAAGGGGTGGCTAAAAGGCCCTGCAAGACTGCAGAGGCAAAGCCTGCCCTAGACTTAGAGTAGAGAGGTAGATTTTAGTGCTTAGAAAAAGTATGCACTGAAATTCAAGTTGCAGCTTCCAAAATGTCCTTGGTAGGAACTCCCCTGAGGAAGGCCACAGAAGTGGCAGCAGCTCTGGTGGAATGAGTCCGTATACTCCCTGGGATTTGCTTTCCATGGTGAGAATAACAAAATCTGATTCCATGAGCAATCCATTTAGAAATGGTCTGTTTTGAAATGGCTTTACCTTGGGAACTTGAAGCATAAGAAACAAACAATTGTTCTGATTTTCTGATGTCCTTGGTTCTGTTCAGGTAAAAATGTAGTTGTCTGTGTACATCCAAGGAATGTAAGATCCTTTCCCCTTTATTTTGAGGAGTGGGGAAAAAGGTAGGCAAGTGGATAGTTTGATTTAAAGCCACTTTGGAAACCACCTTAGGCATGAAGGTAGGATTAGTCCTCAAAGATACCCTGTCTTGATGAAAAATAATATAAGGTTCCACAGTCATAAGAGCTTGTAACTCTGAAACTCTCCTGGCAGAGGTTAGGGCTAACAGGATTGCTGTCTTCCAAGATAAAAACTTGATGTCAGAAAAGACAGCAGGCTCAAAAGGAGGCAAGGTTAGTTTTTCCAAAATTGCTGTACCACTGGAATAAGTATCAAGTTAACACAAGCTGAAAGCTCAGAAATATATTGCTATCCATCAACTGCAGCTTTCTGTATTCTTCAAAGACAAGGTCCAAGACACATTCGTAATTCATGGTTACTGTGTGAAATTGGCATGTTTATGAGTGTCCCCAAGTTCTTTGACTAATCCGGTTTTCTCCAGAAAAACGAGGGTCATATATTGGCTACATTAATATATATCAATATATCTATATCTGTCTTTATATATATATATATATATATATACACACACACACACACACACACACACACACACACACACACACATATATATATATATATATATATATAGAGAGAGAGAGAGAGAGACAGAGAAATATATAATAGAGAGAGATATATAGCTATATAGATAAAGGCTACATTAATATATATCAATATATCTATATCTGTCTTTATATATATATATATATATATACACACACACACACACACACACACACACACACACATATATATATATATATATATATATAGAGAGAGAGAGAGACAGAGAAATATATAATAGAGAGAGATATATAGCTATATAGATAAAGATGTATGTACATATATATGTATATATATATATATATATATATATATATATATATATAAAATATGTCTGTATACAATTATATAAGCTTACATTGACATTTGCATTAGTTGTTGCCCAGAATGGAAATTACATTGAAAATGAGAATGTCAATGCAATACTACAGATATGCTGAGAAACAATTCTGGCCTAAGTAAAACCTAAAACAAACAAACCCCCCCATCATTTTATGCAGGAGGGAAAGGGAATATTTTAAGTCCCAATAATTATATCTCGCACATCTATCAACCGTCTGTTTAGTGAACCAAAAGCAGTTGACTAACAGATGTTGACTAAACACAATATTGAAGAAAGCATCTGCGTCATGTGTGTGTATGTATGTATCTATCTATCTATATCTATATCTATCTATATATATATATATATATATATATATATATATATATATATATATATATATACATGAACACACACACATATATATATATACTATATATATATATATATATATATATATATATATATATATATATATATATATATATGTGTGTGTGTGTGTGTGTGTGATGCCCCCCCCCCCGGATCAGTAATCAAGGTGCCTCAATCCTCACTACTTGCTACAGTGGGGGACGTGCACTATGAGGATGACAAGTAAACACACACAATATTTCCAGATACAGCTTTCTGCATCAAGTGCAATTTCCCTTAAGGGCACACAGAGATCACAGTCAGTCCAGGGATGGTTTCTATGTCTTTTTCCAGATCTCCAATAAGTCTCCACACTGGCACAGCTATAGAGTTGAGTTTTAGCTGGGGTTCCAAGCCAAGTCCTCCAACACTTCCTCTGTCCAACCAGTGCTTCATGCCCCTGCCCAAACAGCTGATGCACACACTCTTGGAGATTTGTTTTATAAACACACACACACACACACACACACACACACACACACACACACACACACACACACACACACACCCCTGGGAAAGGCTGGCACAGGTTTATTAGCTATGCCCTCTTCTGCCCAGACTATAAGGTAGTTATCACTGCCACCAGAACCCCTTATCAGCTCCTTTAAGGCCCTTAACAAAGGGTGTCCAATCGTACTCTGTAATGTTACTATTAATACAAATGGTAGTTTGACCAAGAGCAAGTCTAGTAGGAGTGGCCCACACAATGTCACCAGATAAATATGCGACTACTCTCAGAACTTAAATATCTCTAGACAGATCAGCCACAATGAAAGGTTTAAATATATTTAATAATAAACAATAAAAAAAAAATACAATACTATATATATATATATATATATATATATATATATATATATATATACTGTGGCGACCCCTAACGGGAGCAGCCGAAAGAAGAAGACGTTTTTTGGTCTGTACTTTAGGGCACAATGGCAGAGAGAGCAGAGGTTTTATCCACACAAGAGTGTTTCAAAACTCAGAGGTTGAGGATGAAAATGCTCCAGTTACCAGTGGAGAATTTAGCAAACTTATGGAGTTGTTCACTCAAGTTGCTTCTAATCAGTCAGTCACAGATTTCGGGCTACACTGAGTTATCTGGTAACCAGCAACAATTTTTTGGTGTTATCAACATCCAACCAGCATCCACACAGAAGAGAAGCATCACGAGGGGTGAGGACAGGCCAAGGGACTTGCCTGTCATGGCAGAGACGTGTTCGCAGATTGGGAATACTAATTTTGCAAATTCCACTGCTTCTAATCACAACATGAACATTTACAACATTTCTGAATGTTTTTCTTTTGAAACCTGGACTGGTAAGAGATTTACATTCTCGGAAGTTGTTCCCGAGAACAATGAGACTTTTCTGGACATGTTGAAAACCTTTAAAGATAAATTGTCAGCATTGAAAAATGTACAAATGGAGACATTATTTGGTGATGGACAGGTTGACAGATGAGATTAGACAGGAGGCCCCGTGGACTATGATGTTTGCAGATGACATTGTGATATGTAGTGAGAGTAGGGACCAGGTTGAGGAGACCCTGGAGAGGTGGAGATATGCTTTAGAGAGGAGAGGAATGAAGGTCAGCAGGGCTAAAACAGAATATATGTGTGTAAATGAGAGGGAGGGTGGAGGAATGGTGAGGATGCAGGGAATAGAGTTGGTAAAGGTGGATAAGTTTAAGTACTTGGGATCAACAGTTCAGAATAATGGTGAGTGTGGAAGAGAGGTGAAGAAGAGAGTACAGGCAGGGTGGAATGGGTGGAGAAGAGTGTCAGGAGTGATTTGTGACAGACGGGTACCAATAAGAGTGAAAGGAAAAGTCTACAAGAGGGTAGTGAGACCAGCTATATTATATGGGTTGGAGACGGTAGCATTGTCGAAAAGGCAGGAGTCAGAGCTGGATGTGGCAGAGTTAAAGATGTTAAGATTTGCACTGGGTGTGACTAAGATGGACAGGATTAGGAATCAGTATATTAGAGGGTCAGCTCAGGTTGGACAATTTGGAGACAAAGCAAGAGAGGCGAGATTGCGTTGGTTTGGACATGTGCTGAGGAGGGATGCTGGGTATATTAGGAAAAGGATGCTAAGGATGGAGCTGCCAGGTAAAAGGAAAAGAGGAAGGTCTAAGATGAGGTTTATGGATGTGGTGAGAGAGGACATGCAGATGGTTGGTGTGAAAGAGCATGATGCAGAGGACAGGAAGAAATGGAAACAGATGATCCGCTGTGGCGACCCCTAACGGGAACAGCCGAAAGAAGATGATGATGACATTTTAGTGAGAAGAGTTCCTAACGGATTCCGCTTTATGAAACATCCTAATAATGTTGAACGTAATAGTATGTTTCACAAAGAACTGTTAGAATTATTTAACAACTTTGGAGTAGAAATGCTTAAAATTATGGTGAGGAACTACAATGTAATCAAGGAAAGGTTGTTAAATGAAGTGAACAATTTACATAATCATATTACTGCAGACTTGTTATTTAATGTTGAAAAAGTTAAATACGTGAATGTGTTTAAAGAAATTGAAGAACATTACAATAATGTTATTAGTAGGAAAGTTAAAAACCTGCAAAGGGATTTGGTTAAATATAGGAAGGGGAGAGCTAACCCTCCACCAAAGAAAATGTTGAACCAGGGTGTTACAGACATGGCTTTTGGGGCTGGAAGTGATTCTAATGTGGTTGTTAATGACAGGAAGGTTCTCCTACACCCCTTTAGAGGCCCCACCCTTTGAGAAGGAGCAAACGGATGGCCCAGAAACAGGGCGAAGTCAACAAAACTGTTACAATTATTTCAGGGGAGGGAGAGGCAGAGGAAGAGGTTGGGACAGGGGGAGAAGCCAACACTGAAACACAAACTACAAGAGGGACCAACATTGGGACAACTGAGAGAGGTTGTAGAACACACAGATAACATTGTAGTTACTCATTCTGGTATACAGAACAGACTAGGTGGTTTCAGCATTTTTAACTATACAGATTTAGTAATTGAAAATGGGCGGCGATGGTGGTGCAGCAGTTAGCGTTGTCGCCTCACAGCAAGAGGTTCTCTGGTTCGATCCTCGGCTGGGGTGCCTTCTGTGTGGAGTCTGCATGTCCTCCCTGTGGTTGTGTGGGTTTCCTCCAGGTGCTCCGGTTTCCTCCCACATCCCAAAGACATGCTGTAGGTGGATTGGACACTCTAAATTGGTCCTAGGTGTGGGTGTGAGTGTGTGTGCCTTCTGTGGAAGGTTGGGCGCCGGGCTGGCAACTCGACATTGTAAAACTCCACTGCCAATCATGAGCGGACAGGTGATCCGCTGTGGCAACCCCTAACCGGGAAAAGCTGAAAGAAGAAGAAGAAGAAGAAGATTTAGTAATTGAAAATAAGCATTTGAACTATTTACTAAGGGTTTTCAATATGTACCTGCAAGGCCAGTGAGTTTGGTTAGAACTTTGACTGATGTCAAGCTGTTTACGAGGGAATTAAACTTGAATTTATTCTTTAAAAGGATGAAGCACATGAACTCTGGTTTAAGTAGAAAGAGTGTATTTAACCCCCCACTTAAATCCACCTTCCGAATTGTTTAAGAGCTGGTAGAGAGAGATATCAGGGAATTAAATCTGAAGTAGAATATTAAATGTAATTTCAGAGAAATTGAAAAAGACATTGTACAGACTCTCACATAATAAATGCAAAGAGATGAAACCCGACAAAGGGGGTGGGGTATTGTTAATGGACACTATTGACTGTAAGGCACATATGTTTGAGATTCTCAGTGATGACACTAAATATGCTCTTGCATCAAAAAATGAGATTACTATAGTTTACTCTAAAATTGATTATTATTTAAAAGTCCACTTGTTGCGGGACACTTTTGACAAAAGTTTATATGACTTTTTGCATGTTAGTAGACCACGTATTCCCACCATGTTTGGAATACCCAAAACACACAAAAGTATAGAGAACCTTACTTTTTGTCCTATTGTTGCTGGGGCAGGTTCTATTATGGACCCCCTAGCTTTATATGTTGAACACCATGTTGGATGTTACCATCTACAAAGATTATGCCAATAACTGCTTCCAATCCAAGATTTTTCAAAAACACACATTTTCAAATTCTTATTTACACTTTGACAAGGGACATCCCTTTTCACAGAAGAAAGGGATAGTCAAGGGGCAGTTAATCAGAGCCTCCAGGATGTGTAGTGATGTGGTAAACTTTCAGAAAGAGATAGAATTTATTAAAAATACTTTTTTTTTTACAAAGGAAGTACCCGTGTTAGCTTATAGACAGTTTGACAGAAGTGGTTAGAGACAGGGAGCTGAAATATAAGCCCCTTTTAGGTTTGGATTGTTTGCCATCTACCAACAGTGAGCAGATTGATGGAGATTTTGGTTTAGCTGTTATCCACATGTATTCAGCTATGTCCTCAGACATAGAGAACATTATTAATACTGGGCAGTGCTTACAATCAACGATGATACCAATAAAGTTATACCTACGGAACCTAGATTTATCAGGAGAACAGACATGAATCTGAAGGAGATGTTTGAGAGGGGAGATTGTGTTGATTTGAGGTTGAACAACAGGAAACCTGGTACATTTAGGTGTGTGATATGCAATCAATGCACTCTCATGGCCGACCAGGAGAATGTTTATTTGGCAGCAAGGGACTTTTTATTTAAGTCCTTGTGGAACACTATTGCTGTAATAGTACAGGAGTAGTGTATTTGGTTACCTGTGAAGTATGTCCCAGTTTTTATATTGGGAAGATGGAGAGGTGCTTAAGGAAGTGGTCATATGATATAGCAAAAGAAAAGGAGACTAGGGCACTGTTTAAGCATGTTAAAAACTGCAGGAATGCCAAATTCAGGTTCCTTGTTATAGAACAAGTTTTACATGACCCCAAGAGTGGTGCTTGGGAAGCCAGATTTGAATATAGGGAGTTATTCTGGCAGATTAAACTGGATGCAGGCAAACCCCCGGGGTTGAATGATTATATTAGTATTAACAGTGTCCTTAGACTAAGGGCTGCTAAATTAGGAAAGATTTTATTAATACAGTATTGTTCAAGGATATATTTTAATCACTGCATTTAATACACAGTGTTAATTTTATTCTGTTTGCCTTGAGCATTAAAGGGTTAACACTGTAGTGCTGGGTTGGAAGGGGATTTAGAATATGTGTTATTCAGTGATTGGCAGGTTCTGATTGCTGGTTACTTTTAAATAAGTGCACTTTGTAATGTACTATTGTTCTGAAGAAGCCTGAGAATGTTCCGGGTGAAAGCGCTTAACCTTTTATTTACTGTTCGTACAACTGTTATTAAAACTGCTTTGCCTTTCCATTTGGACTCTCTCTTTTTTGGATTTAAGACCTGCCATCGTCTTGGTTTCACCTTTGCTAAGCACTTTAGCGATCTATTTGTGATATGGGATAGATTGAACTAGTCTGTTATAGTCCTTTTTGATCTCTCAGTGGACTTCAACATGGTATATTATCCAACTACTGCCATATCACTGGAATAATCTTGGAATAGTTTACCTCTGCAGCCACTCACAGAGAGTTATGTGGAGCATTAATCTATCTTTATCCTTCCATCTAGTTTACCACAGGGATCCCTATTAGGCCTTTATTCTTTGGCATGTATCATTAGGAGAGGCCTGCAGTATCACTACTATGCTGATGCATACTTTTTTTTCCCCCTCACAGCTCCATATCAGCTCTAGTTTCCTTTCTAGTCAGCCCTCATTTTGTCCAGCATTAGATGGTTGCTAATCAATTATAGAACAGTAGATCCAAGGTGGTTGCTATGGATATTCACACCTCTCATAGGGGTTCATATAATTTCCCCCTGAACCCTTATATTTATCTGTGTTGATGAAAGGCTTGATTTTAAGTCCAAGGTGTGTGATCTTGGATCCTTTTTAATAATAAACAGTCACTGAAGGACCAAGTGTCGGCTGTTATGATGTCTGCCTGCTTACATATAAGGAATATTTCATGGATCAATCATCATTTGCCATCTGAGAACCTGCCCTTGTTACTTCTCACCTGGATTGCTTCAATTCCCTATACATTAGGCACCCAGACTGCTACCCCAGCCACCTCCAGACAAGGCAAAACTCTGCTGCATGTTAATAAGTGGTACTCCTCAATGCCACCATGATGCACTGGTTAGTGTGAGCCTTCACTGGCTACTGGGGTGGTCCCGTATGATCTTTAAATTTCTAGTCCTTGTTCATCTAACTCTACAAGATATGTACCTTCCTTACATGGATTTATATTTAGACTTAATTATAAAAGGCAGTAAGTAGTGGTAGAAGAGAGATTTATGTGTGTAGAATAATATACTTACTGTGTTATAAAACATTGTAGGTTTCTAAAGCTTTACTCACAGAAATTATGAATGCATTCCTGTTAATTTCTAGAATATTTAAATAAAAACTGTCATAGGTTGGTTCATAGGTTGGTACTAGGCTATCGGCCCTAGGGTCTGTACAAGCCTAGCCACAACAACTCCCTGGCTATTTCTTCCCACAATATTTACTTCCCTGGACCCCTGGAGTATGGGGAGTCTCTGAGTCAGGAACCTATCCCTCCAGCATGTTTTGTTCATTGTGATGACAAGGTTTAGGTCCCTGGAGCATGTGGCTCTGATGGACTGGGATTTCTTTAAGTGTAGCATGTCCAACAGCTCTGGGTTTGACATGGCCTTGTATGTTAAGCAGAGATCGCCTCTGAGTAGACGATATGTGACAGAGTATAGCTGGAGTTTTTTCAGTCGGTCAGCATAGGGCATCTGCTTTAGGTCTGTCATTCTTTTAGTGAGGTGCTTCTGCAACCTTTCCAGTTGTTGCAGATGTCTTGTTAGGTACATACCAAATGGGGCATTGTACTCTATGATGGGACTAATGAGGGGTGAGTACAGTGGGACAATGACCTCTTTTTTTCTGGATGAAAAGCCCTTAGTGATGAGGTGTGCCACATAGAAGGATTTCCTGACTGTTGTGGCGATGTGGTTATCGAAGGTGAGACCACTGTCCATATGTGTTCCTAAGTCTCTTATCACACTTTTGGTGTTTAGTGTACTGCCACCTATATGGTAATTCTGCAATAAGTGTCATGGCAAACAGGGATAAAGCTCTAACTGCAACCCAGACAACCAAGACTTGATTGGCTTACTTGGGGGGGGGGGGCCCAGCACAAGAAGATAGAAGTGAGTGGCTAAGGCTGGGTTGTCCATCCTGGAAGGAGGGTATATTTTGATCTGCTACACTTGCCACCAAGCAGACAGACATTTCTGGGTGCTAAAAACAGCAAAGACCATAAACATGGACATCTGCTACCTAGCCACTTTCATTGGCATGTAAGTGGAAGGGCACAAGTGCAGGAGAAAACCGCTGTAAGCGCTTGTACTGATGCAAACAGCCACATCAGCCATCCAAGAGGTGGGGCTAGGACCAACAAAACCCCTCCCCTCATCAGTCTAAAAAAACTATGGCTTCTAATAGCTGTGTTAAGTAAATTGTTTAACAACCAGGAAACAAAGCATGAACAGCCTCAGATTGAGGGACTGATGACGTTAGACCATCAGGTCGTTAGGACAAGGATTGCACTGGGTGAATCAGAGACTGCAAAGTGAGAAAAGAGGTAGAAAGGAAATCTGAGAGGGCAAAGTACCCTCCATGACAACTTAGATGATGGCTGTCCATGGGTTGCTGCCATCCCTCAAAGAGTGAATTACTAATGAGGCAAACTTTCCATGGAGATAGAGAGTCCACTCATAGGGTGGTGTGGAAGGTTCCTATTAAATGATCGAAGACGCATTCTTTTGAATGCGTCTTGATCGAACTTGAAAGCACGAAAAGGCAAAATAGCGAAACGGCATATAAGCAAATTCTTTCCCTGAGAAAGAAATTGCTTGGCTGCTTCCATTACTTTGCCATTTTCATGACTGTAGTGCGATCTCAGAATTGGTATATTTAAGTTGGGGGGTGTGGGGGGCACAATTTAATGTTTTACATTTTTTTTTTTTTTTTTTTGTGGAACAGCAATTTTTTTCCCTTGGAAAAAAATCGCTGTTCTAAGTGTTCGAGATTGCAAGCTTTCCCTTACATGAGTTCGATAAATCATCGTTCACTTTTTTTAAGTGTTCAATGAGATACATTGAACAGGCGAATGAATGTACAACCTTAGGAAGAGATTTCATGGTCAACAGGCACAAGAGGTACATAAAAATCTGATTGAAATAAAAGATTTCAGGAATTAAAAAAATGGTTTCTGTTCATTGTCAAATATACCTAACAGCATCTTCCTTTAGAATTATTTTACATGGAGAATCCATATTATTTGGTTTAGAAACACAAATCCTTAAGGATAGGAAACCCTTTTGATTTTCTTCCTCTCCTTCTCTAGCCAGATCTGTATAATTTATCAGTTTTATGCACAACTGTGGTTACTAAAGTCATAAGCAAAAATAAATTTCTCTACTGCGTGATCATCTATGTTTTTTTTCTTACGTTTTGGAGCAAATAAACTGAATTCAGGGCCACAGCACAGAATTTTAATCTACCCTGCACTTTAATGTATTAAGCATGCTAGACTGGAAAAATCATCTGTTTTCTCAAACCTTAACTTCCTTGTTGTTTTATTTTCCATAGACTTGTGAAAAAAATTATTAGGTCATAATCAGAGAAACACTTGCAGTAAGTGGAATTCTGTATGCTGAGCATGGAATATTACCAGTGAAGGTCACAGTTTAAAATCTCACTACAATACCTTTCCATCTTTGTGTTAAGCAGACCAGTTCTAAGATATGCAAAAGCAGAACTTGCTTAATCCAAAGCAAAATGTCCAATGAGAGCATTATATGCCTGATGTTGTTCTTTAACTGAATGTGTTCAAGAGTCAAGTCTTACAGCAAAATCACATCACATCACTGTGAAACTCCTGTATCGTTAAACTCTGTACTCTACATTTATCTTCCCTAGGGGGTTTTATGAGATAGCTGCAGTAAATGAGTGAATGACAAGACATTCTAGATGGTTGTGTTTTTGCATTTATAAAAGCTCATAAACACAGATTCATACCCAGCTTCATGATTTACTGTTAGATGAATACATCTGTCAATATATGTCAGGGCTAAAAACAGGGACATTTAGCAATTGCTGATATATATTTCACAAGCAAGCTTAAATGTATTTCAGAGCAAAGTAATTTATAGCAATATTACTAGCATTACAAACATTCAGTTCATTTGGCTGTATATTTATAATGCACTTCATGTGTGGTTTTACGGTATAAATGTGTCACGCATTTATAATAATCCAATCTTACTGCAGTGACAACCTTGTGATTTTATGTCTGTTGCCCCAAAGGAATATTATGTTTCTCAAACACAAAGCATCATAAAGGTAAATAATTGTCAGTGAACAGGTCATAGGTATATCGGAAAATGACAATTATAACTTTGCATAATGGTTGGTTTCATTAAAATTAAATCAATGCAAAGTACAGAGAATTGGGCTAAAAACTGTAGTTACATCGCCTGTTCTTGTGTCCCAAATGTTAATATTTACTTATTTGCAGGTTAGTCTGTTTGCTTGCTTGCCTATTTAAGACTGATTAATGAAAGGACTTCACAGATAAATTTGCCTTTTTTGGAGAACAACCATTGATACATCATACTTTAAGTGACATATATGGTGACTTTTGATATGCAGCTTAGACTAAATACAGATATTATCAGATCTTTAAACAAGTAACCAGCATTCAAGTAAAAGAAATATAAATAAGTCAAAATGATATAGGGAATTTGAAATTACTTTGGCTACTATCAGTTTCAGAGTTAAAGAGATCACATTTAAAGTTTCAGAGAAGATGTATTTTCAGTAAACAGTTCTGAAGATATACGTGTGAGTGTGTGTGTGTGTGTGTGTGTGTGTGTGTGTGTGTGTGTGTGTGTGTGTGTGTGTGTGTGTGTGTGTGTGTGTGTGTGTGTGTGTGTGTGTGTGTGTGTGTGTGTGTGTGTGTGTGTGTGTGTGTGTGTGTGTCTGGGTATGGTATTTTGGTACATCGACCATACCAAATGTCAATGTCTTTAACAATGACACACATTAACATCAACAATACAACATCAACACCATTCTGTGCGTACTCCAAAGATTAACCTTGGAGCATGCAAAGTACAACACATCATTTTTCAAGCCCCCCCTGCACCCCATACCCCCAGTTAAATATATGTACTAACTCCAAAACTGCACAATCCCTGGAGAAAGGGCATATTCCTCTACCCCATGAATTGTCAGTCTCAAACACCTGTCGACCATCCATTCTGTCGACCAGAGTGTTGACAAAACAAATATTGACATTGACATGCTTCATTCTTTAGTATCTACACACACACACACACACACACACACACACACACACACACACGTGTGTGTGTTTGTGCATGTGTGTGTGTGTGCACACATATATATTTAAGTATGTATATATATATATATATATATATATATATATATATATATATATATATGTAGTGGTAGATAACCCTGGCCAAACAATGTGAAAAATATCCATAAATAACTGCATCATATAACAAGCCATATTTTTGTTCTGAATCTTTTCATTAACTTGTTTATTACCTCATTACAATATTCAATCATGTACACACAGCTTAAGCTGTACTATGATTTACAGCAAATACAATCTTGCAAATATAAGCTTTTCATAATATGTGATGCAGTAATATTTGATAACAGTAACCTCAACATCTATTTAACAGTGGTGAAGCTCAAAACATATACAATCTAAACAGCATTGCCATGTATTACAAAAACAGCAAACTTCACATCACATGCATTATAAATGGCATTATTTATACCAAAGAGATATCAATATAAAACATCTAAGGTCCGGAAACAGTGATAATAATTTGGACTAAAGCAAGGACTACACACTGAAATAAAGGTGCCTATCATGTCCCTGACCTAGAACTCAAACATCAGTCCATTGCTCTGAAACTCATTTCTTACCTCTGTTGTAATAGTAACAGCAAGAAACACACCATCTATTCTTTCTTTTCAGTCCCTCTATACATCCAAAAATTCTACCTCCAGTTTCCTACTTTGAAGACCCTATCACAGCCCAGAGAAGTATGTGTACATAGTCACATATTCCCCTTTCCTGTATCCTCACATTCCAAATCTCCTTCCAAGAAGCTTCTTTATCTTCCATAAACCAGTCTGTCCTGCTCACTTGTCCTAACTCGTGTACTGAAAATGTAATTCTGGTCACAATTCCTTACTTTCCATGCATTCCCGTGATCTGTTTCACAAATGCCAGCCACCATTTCTTTCCTACACCCTACTCAGAACTACCTCCTCTGAACTGATCTGCTAAAATCCACGATCACCATTTCATTACAAATGTCATCTTCCACAGTTCATTTTCCGTCACTTCTCATTTCCCTTAAACATGTGCAATTAGTATGTAAATAAATAAATAAAACAGGTTGTAGATCTTCTTTCCCTAACTGCTTAGTCAAAAAAGAAAGAAACAAACAAAACAAAACAAAAAAAACCCCTTCCTAACATTGTCAGTACTCACAGAACTTACTATCCATCTCTCTTACCACTTTTACTGCAGCCTACTTCTCCAACGCTGCCTTACTTTCCAGAATCACTTCACTTCAATTCTTCTACTCTCACTATCCACCCAAGATTGTATAAGCAAATGATGAATACTCATAAGGCATGCCATTCCATCAATAAAAGCAAAACACATGCTGCTAATACAGTAAACCTACTAGGGAAGTTATAATCTGTTTTCAGTTTTAATAAACTACTTATAGATATGTAAAACCAGTAAAAACAAAGGATACTCCAGCAATTAACTACACCAGAAAATATGCAGGAAACCACAAAAGTAATAAAAACTGTGTAGAAACAAGGCAGGCTGTAATGTGCAGCTAGCCTCAAGATCCATTTAAGTTCAAGTGCCTCAGTTCGATTGATAATATCACCCATTCTACAATTCTCTTGTACTACTTGAAGCACTGAAAATAAAAAGTATGTTCATCCCCTGCATTTTTAGTATGTTTAGCCAAGGCATTATATTCTAAGCCTCTTTGTGTACAATAACTATGGTCCTTAATTCTTACCCTGAGTCGCCTAACATGAACATGTAACATGAAGTAATACGGGACATAGTTAAAATAAGAGCTTCAGGCAGAAAGATATTATAACTTATTATCCAATATATACTAATCCAGCAAAAAAAAAAAGAAAAAAACTTCCTAGAGTCATTTATGATTTTCATTTAAATCATGTATTTACATGGCCAAGAACTCAAGAAAGAGTCCAAGGGGAGGAGAGAGAGCATCAGAGAGGAAATCCATTACATGTTGCCAATAAACCAGTAAGAGAGGTTGCGACATCACCTATGCATGCTGAATCCATGTACTCCATGCTAGCAGCAGACCTTCAGCCACACACAGCAGTTTCCTGTACAACTACTATGGTGACTGATCTACAACCTGTCATTAGGCATAAAACAGTGCCTTTTTCTCAAGAACAGAGGGAACAGTCTTTTCCCATTTTACTTCTTCCTTTCAGGAACACCAGAAGGAAGTCTATCGATTTGGAGCCAAAGAGGGGAGGATACAAAAGGAAAGAACCCCCACTTGTGAGCAACATGAGGACACTCAAGAAAATGTGGGCACCTGTGTCTATGGACTAATATGGAATTTATCAAAACGTAAGTTAACAGACTTTGAACTCTCTGTTTTAAACAAAGGTCTAAGTTATATTCCTACAGAATCCGTTGATATTTCAGAGACCTTAATTGAACTTAGAACATTTGTACGAAATATTTCTTTGAAGTCTATGTTCAATAGTAATTTGGACAGCAATGACGTTAACTTTTTTAGAAAGCCTGGTATTTTTACCCCACAAATGGAACAAGTTTTAGAGGTCTTTTTGAAAGCATGTGAAGATGATATGTACAAGTTTTTTTTTTCTATTAAGAACAAAAAAAGAAGTTTTAAAAGGAAGGGATTCAAAATGTTTTATAACTTAAATAACAATGAACAGAAAGCATTACATGATTTGCAGTCTGCACAGGATATAGTTGTTTGCCCAGCTGATAAAGATGGGCCAGTTGTTGTTTTGGATAGATCTTAATATTCTGGGAATATGGAATTAATGTTACAGGATATTGGTGTTTATAGAATTGTTGACCTCCATGATATTTTATGAATGCAAGAAAATATGATACATTTTAATGGAATGTGTGAATATGAAACTTTTGACTAAAGAATTGTTTCAATACTTCATTGTAGATTCTCCATTGATACCTTCCCTTCAAGGGTTACCCAAAATCCACAAGTATCCATTACAGCCAGGCTTCAGACCCATAGTAGCAGGGAATGGCTGGCTAACAGAGCCCATTTCTATTTATTTAAATAAACAGCTAAAACCCATATTGGATGTATGTCCAGTAGTTCTGAAAGATGCAGAACATTTTTAAGAGACCTCTACTCAGTTAAGTTAGAGGTAGAGAGTTATACTACTACTCTGCTTGTTACACTTGACGTCACCTCCCTGTTTACTTGTATTCCGAATAATGAGGGAATAAGTATGGTGAAGTCGTTTTTGCTCAGAAATGGAAAGTATAGTTTACAGCACATTGATTTTCTTTGCCTCTTGTTAGAACTAGTCTTGGAAAATAATGTATTTGTATTTAATGAAGTATATTATTGGCAAATATTGGGGGTGGCCATGGAAATTAGCTGTGTAAATAGTTATGCCAATTTAGTAATGGCAGAGTGAACACCATAATATCTATAAATATGGAATGGAAGCAGTCTGTTTTTATAGACGCTTCGTCGACGACCTTTTTTTGACTTGGACCAAAGGTGATGGAGATTTGACCCTCTTTCTGGAAGGGATAAATGCTGGTAGTGAATTTCTAAAGTTTAATATGAGCTGCTCAGATGCTAAGATTAATTTTCTTGATGTTGAGATCTGCAAAAACCCTGAAGGTAAACTTATCACACGACTGTACAGAAAGGACTGTTATTGTCCTTCTTACCTGTATAGAGATAGTATACATCCACAGCATATATTCCAGAATGTTTTTAAGGGTCAGACAATGAGAATCTCTCACCTGTCATGTGAAACCACTGATTTTGAACAAAGTCTACATGGGTTAAAACTTGAATTTATGACTAGAGGTTATCATAGGACAGAATTAGAGGAAACATGCAGAACTGTGATGTTGGAGAGGTCAGGATGAGCCAGACCCTATTTCTCCAACAGATTTAAGTCTTACCCCCCAAAACAACAAAGAGCTAACACTCTGCCCATGATCTTATCTTGTAGTCAAGATGTTCAAGAAATACACAATATTATTCGATACAACTGGCGTATTTTACAGGTGGACAAGTAAGTAGGTAGTACTGTGGGGTCCCAACCTAGGTTCATATATAGAAACAAAAAGACCCTTAAACAGCGGCTATCTTACCCCAAACTCCAGACTGCAGTACCCTTGAATCCCTCAGAACAAGGAGATGTCAGAGTTGTGCATTCTCTTCATTTATTGATGAGAATACAACTTTTCAACATCCAGATTCAGGTTATATATGATACTTCAAGACTTATGCTAATTGTGATACGAAACAATTAGTATACCTGGCACATTGTAATGTATGTTCAGTCTTCTATGTAGGGAAGAATAATAGGCAACTCGGGGAAAGAATTAGGGGCCATAGTTATTGCACACGAAGAGGCTTAGAATATAGTACATTGCTAAACATACTAAGACTGCAGGGGATGAACATACTTTTTATTTTCAGTGCTTCAAGTAGTACAAGAGAATTGTAGAATGGGTGATATTATCAATCGAACTGAGGCACTTGAACTTAAATGGATCTTGAGGCTAGCTGCACATTTGGGACATGGATTGAATGATTATATTTCTCTGAAACCCTTACTTAAATCCAAGAAACTGAAGAAATTAATTTCACAGACTCAAGGTTTTAAATATGTTATGTTATAAAATCTTTGTGATTGAAGCTGTTATTTTTAACTATGTCCTGTATTACTTTATGTTACTTAAAATTTTTGAATGCTTTAAATTCTTTAATTGAATAATTGTTTTATTTGGGGTATATATATTGCTGGGTTGTGTTTTAGAGATGTCTGATGAAGCAGTGACACTATTGCAAAAGTGCTTACAATAAACTATTAGTCTGTATATTCAGAGTCTTGAGTTTTGGAGCCTGCCTTGTTTCTACACCAGTTTTTATTACTTTTGTGGTTTCCTATTTATAGATATGGCTTCATTGATTCTAGGGTTTACAGTAGCATTGTCATATAGCTGTCAAAAAAGCAGCTTTTTTAATAATTTTCCAGTTGCTGTCTCTTTTTGATTAAATTATTCTCTACAAAAAAAGACAAACTTCGTAAACTCCTCACATTTAATGGACTGCTTGTACAAGGCATTGCTAATATATTTTCTAATGATACAATACACATGTTGGTAAATGCATGTCTTAATGTCTTTTCCATTTTTCCAATATAAAACACCTCACAAGGTTCACAGAAGGTGATGCATACTACCCTGAAAGTACCATGTGATGATACGAGGCAGTGCCATCTGTGCCAAGGAGAGTAGGGCAGTGCATGTGTAACATATGCCAGCATAGCTAGCTGGAGTTTTGTAAAGAAAGTTATGTCATTTGACTATCATGCTAATTTGTACAGATGCTTGTGTTAAAAATGTATTTGTAAAGTTGCTTGTGTTAAAAATGCATCAAGAGTGGGTCCTGCTGGACAGAAAAGAGATATACATGTATGTCAGACAGTATTATTATAACTGATTAAATGTTCATAGATTAGTACTAGGCTAACTGCCCCTAGGGGACATTTTAAGCCCAACTAATTACCTTATATGAGAATCAAACCCTGCACCTTGTATTTGTAAAGTAAACACCTTAACCATTATGTAAATCTCCCATCTACCTTATGTATCTGTTTTTAACAGAGAATTCTGGAAGGGAAGAGGTTAATGCCAGTCCAACTAATTTTGAAAAATAGGTTGGAAGTTAAATTGGCTGGTTTAAGCCATAAAGATTTTATCTTACAGGTCTGATTGCAGCCAGAGACAAAAATGTCTGGGAAAACCAGGACTAGGAATCTTACGGTATTGTCCTTAGGGGTGAGCTAATTGCTACCCTGGAAGGGTGGAAGTTTTTGAAATTGTTTTTATAGCTTTCAAATGCTATGACAGATCTTAGCAAAGCTCTGGGTGTGTGTTGTACCAGAGTCAGGTGACCAGATGTGATGTCATTCTATAACCAACACTGAAATTATTTTTTAGATATTAGTGAGAGATATTCCGGAACTCTCACAGCAGCACTTTGGAACCTGACAGGAAAGATCTGTCACAGATATCTCACAAAACTACACACCTTATCTTGCCTTGCTGTAGTAAGCAACTCAGCACTCATCATCTTGCCTTGCTGTAGTAAGTCTCTTAACTAGGCAACAGTAATTCTTTAGTCAGTCAGGAAAATATAATGAGATTAGTTAAGCATTGTTTTTCTGCATCTGTATGAATCTATCCAACTGTGTTATTTTTGAGGATTGAGGCTCCTTGATTACCAGCCCGGAGTAGGGACCATAACATACCACACTTGTAATTACCATTACACAAAAAAGGTAAAGAATTGCTTTTTATCATACAACATGAAACACCATGTATATACTGATGTTGTTTACAACACCCGCACCTTGTAATTTTTCTTACTTCTTTATGTGAATCCTTTTGACTTTCTAAAAAATTCTTAATGTTGTAACCATGTTTAAATACAAAATTAATCTTAGGATTTAGTTTTAATACCATTTGTGGATTCCCACCAACAACTAGGACCCAATTCTTATTCATGACTAGTTGGATATATTGTGGGGTTATTTAAATATGCGGGGATGGAACTATAGTTAATTATGATGAAGTCCATATGGCTGTGTAGATGAAAGAGCTCAAATGAAGTGGCTGTCATTTTTACTTGGTTGCCAGTCTATGTCTTTTATTACACTACACTTATATATAATATTTGGAAAGTTGCAGAGAATATCAAATGCAAATGAGAGCATAATGAAATCAAAATGAGTAACTGTATGCAAATGTTACACTTATGGTATTATAACAGGGCACTTTTCCTGCATTTTGCCATTTAGAGTTACAAATGAGCATTGCAGAGAAGCCATGTAAAAAATATATGTTGCACCTTTTCTAGTTACTTTGCAATCAGTGAAAATGCTTGGTTTTGCTGCTTGTGTTGCTATATTCTGCTTTGAGATGCTTGCTTCCATTGGGCTCCATTTTGATGCTTGTAGTGGTGCTTGATAGCCTCGGATTAGTACTTTCAGGAGAAGGAGCTGCTTTACCAGTTTAGGGTAGACAGGACCATTATGAGACCTTCATTGAACTTGTATGATTCACAGACTGGAACTGGAGGAATACATGGCCTTCATATTCATGTAGATCCCAAGATATGTATAGTCTTGCTTATGCTTGCCACAGGGACCTTTTAGAAGCAGACTGGAGGCACACTGCACACTGGGTATCTCACAGGCTTCTGTCTTGAGGTTACTGCAGCACTTCCTCAATATATTCTTAGCCCACGTGGATGAGCAGATCTACTTATCAGTGTCACCTCAGGACCAAGCCACTACCATGTGTGTCTTCTACAGAATGGCATATGATTAGTGTAATAGAGTGCACTCATGCTGACATCAGGGCCCCATCTGGACCATGAGTGAGAGGTATCATAATAGTAAAGGTTACCATTCCATCAGCTGCCGGGTAGTCTGTGATGCACATGGCTGTATCACAAGCATATTGGCCATTATTCTGGCAACACCTATAACTTCACTGTATTATCACTTCTTGCATGGTAGGATACCACAAACATGCCTAGTAGGTAAGTTAACCCTAAAAAATGTGTTCCCAACCATAGGTATTTCTTTTTATGCTGAGTATGGTTTACCCCATCTTAATGTATCCATGCCGCATCATGATTTCAAGAGAAACAGGCTACCTGCTTAAACCTTGGCTAATGACACCAGTCTATGACCCACAGGAAGTTGCAGAGGAGTGCTTTAACACCACTCTGTCACAGACTCAGACAGTCATTGAGTGAGTGTTTGGTCTGCTGCAAGCCCATTTTTGCTGCCTGAATCAGTCTGGGAGACCATTTCAGTATGACCCTGCTACTGCAAGCAGAATGTTCATGACTTGTTTTATTCTGGGTAATATAATTATTCATCAGTCTTGTACACAACTGCCGCAGCCATTAACTGATTGTAGTATAGCAGCTCCCTGTATTTTTTGTTCCACAAGTGACAATAGCAATAGTGGCCAGCTGACAGCAGCAGCAACATGGCAACGCCTCCTGCAAGCTCATGCATAGTACATGGTAGCACAAGCGATGCAGTGGTGTTTACCCCACAACTATAGGCCATGACATTCATTATGTGACAGTGTAAATACAATACTTAGTACTGCAATATTACCATGACCTATGCTGAGAAAAGCATGGACAACTCACACTGTGTATCAGATATTTTTTCCACACATGCAGGAGTTGTAAAAATGGACAGAGATGTGAAGTAGAATATAGAACCAGACATAGCCTGCAGATCAGGCTTAAGAAGTGATGTGATGATGTCACAATGAAACTAATATTAGTTGATGTTCTGATGTTATTTTTTATGACATATTTTTCCTATGTCTTATCTTTTCGATATCGTTTTCTTTCCATCACCATGCAGGTGTGTGCAAACATTTAATTCCTCATCACATATGTCATGCACCAGGTAAATTTTGGTTTAGGTGTTTTGTAGCTTGGTGTATTCTTTTCTGCCATGCTTTGTGGTTGGTGTTGGGTGAGGTATGTGTTGCGATATGGGAAACAGTGAGATAGTGGCTCATTTATATTGTATCATATACAATGTCCCATAATGGTAATGTTAAGGATAAGTGTCACATCTATATTGTATCATACATAATGTCCCCTAATGGTCATGTCATGGATGGTCCCATAGATCCAGAGCAGGTGCTACAATGTGAGTTTGTTAATAAGTTACTGTGGGGATGATGATGATGATGTTACCTATAAGATGCCAGTTTTGCCTGTGACAGTGACCAGGCTAAGGGATCCTGCCATGTGATGTGGAAGTCTGGTGAGACCTACTGGCTGACTCAGGGAGAGTATGCATCCAGGAATGCAGTACTTTCTTGAGGTACACATGGTGCCAATATGCCCACCATGCATGTGGACCCAACCAAGACCACATCCACAACTGACAGCAATGTGTCTAGTAAGTCCTCACTAGTATACAGATAGTGGCTGACATGGAAGCCGTGTGAATAACCATGCTCTGCATGAGGATCATCATGGCATTGTCCCTGACCTCCAGTATATCCATGTACTAGTAAATTTCCTATCATGTACCCTGCAGCACTCTAACCATCCCTTCCTGACTCTCGTAGCAGTAGCCTGTGTCTGAACAATTTAACAACACATCTCTTACAATGAGAACAAGGCCTTATGTTTCTCAGGAGACAACCCTTATTGATGTCTTAACCTGGCACCACTATGGGCAGGCTGAACAGTGGGTAATTGAGCCTCCAGCATTGTCAAGTCATCCATCAAGGGTTCAACATGTCCATAAAAAGGATGTTCTGAGCTATGAGGGGATTCTGCCCCTTCAACTAATGGCATTTCACCATGATGCACTATGTGGGAATCTGTCTCATCACTAATTACTCATTATCAACCTGTTTGGGGTTAGGGGGAGCCCTACCAGTACACTTTGTCTCCTACCAGTACACTTTGTGACTGCCTTCCACTATCTTAGGGTTGTGTCATGAGAATGAGAGTAATGACATTAATGCTGACAGCTGTCAGCCTGTTGTGATGCATCACAGCATGTGATCGATGTGTGTTCTGGTGCCATAGCTGTGATCAAGTAGTAAGTATTTTGGCAACCTATGACTACAAGTTTACAGGTCACGGAAACCTGTACAAATAGGTTCATAGGTAGGTACTAGGCTATCTGCCCAAGGGCATTTATAAGCCTAGCCAGAGTGTGTCAGCTTTCGCCGCCTCATTGATTAATTAACTGAGCCTCTGTCAAGCAGAGGCAATGAAGTGATCCCAGGGGTGTATTTTCTGTTACCCATCCACTCGTCAAGGCTTCTTAGTTGTTGTTGTTGTGTCTTTCGGCTTCTTCCGGTTAGGGGTCACCACAGCAAACTCCGCTAATGATTGGTAGTTGATTTTTACATGCCAAGTTACCAGCCCTGATGCACAACCTTCAATGAAGGTATGCCCAATCACGCATGTCTCCACGCAGAAGAAGCTCTGGCTGAGAATCGAACCGGACAGCGTCTTACTGTGAGATGACAACGCTACTTCTTAGTACAGGTGGAAATTAAGGAAATCCGTATGTGCTATGTGCTGGCTGTTCTTGTACTGCTACTGTTATAAATGTTGAAGTACTTGATGGAGAACCATTTCAAATGTATATGTAGCCATTCATTATATTAATGAATAAATGCCATATGCAGCCATTCATTATATTAAGGAATATATGCTATATGCAGCCAATCATTATATTAAGGAATAAATGCCATATTAAGACAGAGTACACAGCTGCACTGACCTTCTGTACCACGTTTGTGTGCATGATGAAGCCATGATGAAGCCATTCCAATCAACCAGTGCCATCATCCTCTGCATTCTATTAATCCTCTTGTAGTTACAGCAAATACTCCTTAGCAGATGTTAAACAATGGACAGTAGAACCCATTACCTATGGCATTATGAACAATTGCATTCTGTCTTGCTTTACTGGATGGGTTTTTGTCGCTATGTTATTGTCAATATCCTTAGCTCTTCCCTACCTATCATTCCTTCTTTTCTTTACTACCCTTTCTCCTAACCCAGCTTACCTTATATAGTTACAAAAGCAATAACGTGGTGTTCATTAAGGACACCTACAGAATAAGGCTGCTGGCAAAATTGCTTTAAGCTAATAGCTAGCAGTGTCGAGTCCAGGTATGTTCTCATTATCAAGTCTCACAAGACAGGCAGACAACAGGTCTCAGTCCAAATATGGAAACTCATGAACATAGTCTGAGAATATAAAAAAGTTAAGCAGTAGCTACTCACACGTGCAAACGATACACCAGTTCCTGCATAGTTCTTAGCCTATTTTACACAGTTTCATCACTGCATTGTTTACCTTAGTGATTCTTTGCTAGTTTCACATAAGTGAAAACCAATGCTGCTTGCTCGCACTTAATACATTTGCACTGGTGAAGCGGCTCTTTACCCCCACACTCTTATTGCACATTTGTATAATGCAGGACTATAAATGCCACTTAGTTGTTGATATTACCAGATTTTGTTTCTTTATGTATAAAATGCCGTGAATTTGCTTTGCCAGAACAGGATTTGTTGGTCCTGCAGTCATCATTTTATCAAGGATTTCTGAAATGCACTAATGCACTAAAGGCTTCAGGCTTCTTGTACTCAGCCCCCATCTATTAAAGCCAGATGAATAATTGCTTTATACTGCATTTTACTGCTGCTGAGATCAAGAATAATGCAGTGTGCTTTAAATCAGTACTAGTGGATAGTGCTAAGCGGCATTACTGTGCTCACTGTGTACGCTGACATGCAGAGTAGAACAACATGAGAGGGCACTTGCATGTGTTTATCGAGGATGATGGTAAGAAAAGCAAGGAAGCTGAAAAAGTACTTTTGTTTTATAGGCAAATTAAGGGTTTTATTTGGTACTATTCCCTTTTTTATTGTAAAATTGTGTCATTTTTACTAATGGCAGGCCCTTATTTCTTCATTTTGCTAACCAAAAATATTATCAACAATAATGCCAAAAATAGTCTGACATTTCTGTTCTCTTCTAGTTCTGTGAATCTACTTATTTAATTTCATTATTAGTTCCAGCAATGCTGCCAAAATCATATGAATGTTTCACAGCCGTAGGTCATACGAAAATAAGAGTTTTTATAACATTAATAAAACAATTTAATATTTTAAAACACCTAATTAAGGCAAAATCTTCAAACTACCGCAAATAATTGGCTACTACCATTCAGCTTGGTTAAACATGAATACTTCTAATAACTATTTTATGAGACACATCAATGAATCTAATTAAAATCTGTTTTGCACCAGCTAATATTACACTTCAGACGGATATGCTTATAAATGTGTACCTTCTCATTTAAATGTTTAAATGATAATTTTAAATTAATGCTGAACAGCTGTTATTATTCAGTTTGTATTCCTTTAAATCTGGCAATATTTTTTGTAAACAGTATATACTTAGTTTTTAATTAACTATAATAACATTAAAGAATATTGTTATATTATTTCACAAGATAAATGCTTCTAAATATTAGAAATGAGTGGTGTACTTATGTTACCTTCAGGGCTCTAATGGCAGAGAAATTCATTATAATACAGTTATACCATTGTAGATATAGACAGTTGTAACCTGTATTCTGATTCTTTTCAAAAAACTAAAAATGTTTATTTGTTGACTGAAACATTTATTACTGATGGGACAATTTTCCCATAACTGTGAATATTTCTAGATACATAGCAAAGCTATTTGAAAAAATGTACAAAAAGTAATCATCAGCAGTCCCCTTTTCCCATTTTCTATGCGAATAACCACCACAATCAAAAAAGAAAAAATAGCAAATGTAGTAACTGAACTGCAGCAAACAATTACTGAACTCAGGAATGAAGACTGATAATAAATTTGAGTGCTCATTGTTACAAACTGATTGTCCATCTTCATTCCCGAAGTCAGTAATTGTAGTTTGTTGCAGTTCAAGTTACTACATTTTCTATGTGGGGTCGGGGTGTTATATCAACTGTCACCATCTCTTTAGATTCAATGCTACTCTCCTACCTTTTTCACTACTCATGCCTGACTGCCACAGGTCTTGTCTGACACAATGGATCCACCTCTTTGCTGGATGCCCTTGTTTCCTCTTGCCTTCTTCCTGTCTGTCCCAAATCTTCTTCATCAGATTGTCTTCTGCTTGTTTGCACATGTACCTGATCCACTGTATTCTGTTCTCTTTGACCTTCTGCAACTGGAACTAATTTGGCTTCTGCTCTGATGTCCTCATTACTTCATCTGTCCCACAGTGTGAATTCTACTACCATATCAGGCAATTCATCTCCATAACCTCTAGCTTCCTCAACTGCTCTGCCTTTACTGCCCAGGTTGTTGTACAATACAGTAATAGCTGTCTCACCACTGTTTAGTACACCATACTTTTCAGCTCTTTGGCATTCTTCTGTCATACAGTCCCCCTGACATTCTGTGCCAGTTGACTGTAGCCCCTCTGATTCTAGCTTTGACCTCCTTATTCAGACTTTGCTTCTTCTCAACCACTTCTCCCAGATACTTGAAGCTGTTAACCTGTTCCACTACTTTCCCTTCTATCTTCCTTTAATGACCAAATAAGCAATTCATAATGGCATAGATTTTGAAGCCATTTTGTTTTCTCTCACTCCCACTCTCTTTCTTTTTTTTTTATGGAGAGCTAGTTATGAAAGGCAGCATTGTTGTCACCCTCCCTAGAGATGTTCATCCCTGGGAATCCATCCTTTTCCATATCCCATGTGTACCTCCATAATAAGGTGACAAATTCAGACACCTGGGTACCACACAATCCCTGTCCTTCCCTAATTATATTTGTATATGCAGTTTTTACAACTGTAAGCAAAAATTAATTGTAGTGTATAAAATAATGGCCCAGTTATTTATTTTTATACATTTGTTTAGTGAGTCAGACAGCTGATTTGTTGACATTTTTTGCAGGCACAACCTGCTTAAAACATGCATTGCAGAGCAACGCCTTCATGGTAACAATTCATACCCAGAGATGATGAACAAACCAACTAAAACAGTGTTGTATTTATACAGCAGAAAGAAATTATTTGAATTAGATGAGATATTTGCAGTGACTAAGTGTGTCAAACCTAGGTAGGTTTCAGGGTAATTTGTTTAATTAGCAGCCTTCTAGATTTTTGCATACTAGTAGAATATATGTGACTCAGCTGAGGCTACATATCTTTGGTTGATGTACTGTGGTAATTGTTTGTCCTGGATTTAGGTTCTGAGGAGTCTGAAATATTTTAAGTCAGGATAGTAGTATGTTTAAGTTTTAATCTGGTAGCGACATGTATGTGGATTATGTCTATAGCTGAGAAGAATGCAGATTCTGGATAGCTCTTTAGCACCTTGTCAGATATGATCTTGGCCTTTGTTGTACAGCAGCACTTTTTGCAGATAGGCTGAAAGCATATTTTTATAAGGAGAGCGTTTGTGAATAAGTCATAGACAATGGTCAAGCAGGAGGAGTTTGTGTCTCAGTGTTCAGAGAAGCTAGGTTGGTCTTTGATCAGTAGGTAGCCAGATGGCATTTGCTAGAGAAACAAATTGATGTTTCATTTGATTACAAAGGGTTATAAACTGTCAGAATTTGTTAACTGTTTCAATTTTTAGATATTTGCATCTGGGCCTAGGCTATAACCTGTTAGATAACAATCATTTTGTGTATTTATGACATTTCTGGGTATGTATTGCTAAGTTTCAAGAAAAAAAGAGCATGGTGAACATGCAGCCTGCATTTAGCTGTAGACCTGGTCTGGTTATAATTGACATGGTGTAAGGTGATGAGATATTTGACATTGCCCTTCCTCCATTACTGCAACAGGTTGTCCTGGTAATGATGCCCTAACTTACCATATTTACATTAATTCCTGTGCTCATTCCATATAAAACCCTGACTAGGTTCACATTCATAGGGTATGTTACCAATAACAATAGATTTCTTTTCATCTTCTGTAAATTGCTCCAGTTTCCATAAAATGATTTTATCATCATTATAAACTGAAAAATATCTATACTGCACTCTTGTTTACTGCCTTCATTTTCTGCTTCACTGATGTACCTCTGTCTACTTTTTGAGCTCTGACTTACTTTCTTGTTTCACATATCAAATGAACTTTTATTCAAAGGTCCCTGGCTGTTTTAATTTCCAGTCTCTGGAATCCACATCCATGATCACGATTTATGTCACAATTGCATTAACTGTATATGTTAACACACAGAATGAGCATGATAAAGTACATGAAGGCTTAATACCTGTTGCTGCATTTGCAAGTAATCTGGAAATGTACGAAATATAAAATGAAATCAAATGTAGCATTACAGGTTAAAAAATCCCAGACAGAAAGAAACCTTTCAATTGCATCTACAAAACAAATAATACAGTCCTCTGTACTCTGGAGTCCTTCATGGGGGGGGGGGCAATAAAAGATAAAACAAATCTCTAGTACTATGGTAGCAGATAGCATGATGACCATGTTATGGTGACAGATGAGTGGATAGTTAAACCCAAAACGCTTACCAAACTGCAACTAAAAAACTGCTACAACTTATAAATATTTGACTCAAGAAAAATGTCTGTACACTACTGTAATGAAATATGTGTGTGTGTGTGTGTGTGTGTGTGTGTGTGTGTGTGTGTGTGTGTGTGTGTGTGTGTGTGTGTGTGTGTGTGTAATTTAATCATAGGTAGTTGCCAGATATGAGGTGTGAAGAATTATTGAGGAGCCTAACCATCATAAACCAATAAACTTGAGCTGCGTTACCTACCCTGATTAAAGAAAGTTATGAGTATACTACATACTCCAGTAGTAAATTCACAATTATCCATCCAATCACTGAATTTGGCTTTACAGGTGGCAAAAGTATTGCTTTGTTTGACGAGCAAGGTGATCCTATTCCACAGGTAAGAGGTGTAGTGTATTATAGATCTATCATGCCAAATGGTCCTATTTCCATAGAAGAAAGCTTAAGGTCTTTGGTTCAAGTATTAGTTAGGCCACTTGTTTTGGGGAGCACATCTAGTTGGATGGAGTCTTTCATAGCACAGAAGGCAAGAGAGATCACTATACAGAGGCCTGTACAAAACCTAACTAATTTAGGGAGTTGAATCCAGTAATCATCTTAATAAGGAATTTTTCCATTCTCTTTAGCTGGTTAAGCTATTGAAAGAGGTCTATGTCAAAAGGGATATTGTACTGGATGATAAGCCAAATAATAAATGTACAGAGAAAAACTAAGCCTTCTTTGGACCTAGTGGAGTTGTCCTTGGGAATTAAATGAGCTAGATGGAATAATGTCGTTAACCACATAATGATCAAAGTTTGTTATTAACAACAGTTGCCATACCTCTGATTACTGTGTCAATTTTTAGGAAGGTGTATCCTTTACATGATATAGTCATGCTCCTCAGATAAAACTGCATTACATTTTTTAAAACTGAATTTGAAACTATGGTCATTACACCAGAAATCTGCCTGTTCTAGTCTTTGTTAGAGTAAAAGTGTTGGTAAGGGAGTTGACAATAGCACTCAGTTTGCAGTTATCTGCAAATTTGGTTAACCAAAGCCATTTGACTTCTGCTTTCACATCAGTGAAGTAGATGCCAAATAGAAAGGGCCCAAAGATTGAGACCTGTGGGCATACCACATTTGACTTTATTTTTTGCAAGGAGGAAGTGCCATAAACCTTTACTGAGTAAGTTTTGCCAGTGAGTTTATTGGCTATCCAGCAGATGACAAATGGATTAATGTTTAACTGAGCAAGCTTTCCAATAATGCCTGCATAGGGAATAATGCCAAAGGCTTTATTCAGATCAGCCAAGCAGTGTGAACAGTCTGCCCTCCACCCCCATCCAAGTACTTAATATCTATTTCAAAGATGTCAACTACATTGAGAAGCCAGGATCTGCTGCTCACAACACCAAGTTGATTCAGAAAAAGGTACTGTGAGTTTGCAGTTTTATAAGTTCTGTGACTGATGCATTTCATGATGTTACAGATGGTAGTAATAAGATGTATGGGTCTGTAGGTAACATAATCACATGTTCTGTGGTGGAGTAAGCATCACACAGTGACATCATTGTAACAGTTGTCCAATCATCTGGCACATAACCAGTGGAGAGGCTTAAACTGAACAAGTTAAGAAGAGGCTGAGGTAATGTATGTTATAATGGTATCCAGAGATGCTACTGAGACCAATGGAACTAGTGTTTCTAGTTTTTTGTCCATGTAGATGGCCTGTTCATAGGGTGATTGAAAGTATAATGATTTCCAATAGGGCATATAGTCAATCAAGCCTCCAAAGACTGACAATACTTTGAGAAGACCATGCCCTCTCTTTTCCTCATAGGAGTAATTTAATGTATGAGAGTTAATGTTAAATGACAACAAAGCAGTTCCCATTAGTACAGTATATACAATGCCCAACAAAAACTGGGAACATATTATACAGAAGCAAACTAACAGAATAAACTAATGAAATCACCTACGGCTACATTAATTCAATTATGAGACTGTCGGAAGCTAGTTATCTACATTGAGTTAGTTAAAAAAGACAGAGCAGTCAGATTATGTCTAGAAGAAAATGTTGGGAGATGTCAGGGGTACAATGTGTTACTAAACAAGGAGTTACAGTAATGGTACTACCTTAAAGTTCATTGAATGAATCTCACTGTATAAATTATGCAGTATAACAGAAGTAAACATGATATATTACTGTGCAGTTAAATTAATAACTGATAAAGTTCCACCATAAGAACACAGGGTAGTGAGGGAAAGGAAGGGGCGAAATTGAATGCCATCAAGGAAATATCAAATAGAGAAAACTAAAGCAATTAAGACAAGAAGCGCTACTGTTAGAAGAATATAGAAGAGGGAACAGATCAATTCCAATACATAGATGTGATAAAAGCAATGCACAGTATTAGAACAGAGCAGGATTTGTCATGCACTATCACAAATAAACTCAAAATCTCAGCACAGGCGGAAAAACTTAGAAGATACACAGATAAATATAAAGGAAAAGTACAAAATAAGCAATTTATTGATGACCCAAAAAAATTTTATGCAGAATTGGGAAACAAGATAAAAGGAATTGAAAGACCTCCAAAAGAAGAAGAAATAGATACATTTTGGAGAAGTATCTATGAAGATCCTGTGGAACATAACAAAGATGTTAAATTTATTTTATTTATTTATTTAGTTATTATACATTTGTTTACCTGGAAAGTCTGACTGTGCAGAGTTTCCCATTTTCAGCAGAGGCCCAGGGAGAAAAGCTCCAAACATTAATACAAATTTTGAAAAAACAGTAACATCTGCATCACACAGTAAAAATTGTACACAGTTATACAGTAACATTTAGACTATACAATAATCGTTGTACACAGTTATACAGGCAGAACAAGATTTTGAGTGAATAACAACATATGCACCATACAGTAATAACTGTACAAATTATATCTACTGTAAAAAAGAAAACATACAAGAGTCAAGACTCTGCATATATTAGTCGAATATAAGTAAATACATAATCTCATACAGTATGTTGTAATAGTATGCAGAAGAAATTTTGCTAAGAATGCATTAGATCTGATGTAAGAGGGGATAGTAGATCACTATTAGGTAGATTAGAGATGAATAATGGTAGGATTTTACCCAGGGCGAATACATGAGCATATTGATGATTTAGATAAGAAGGACTTAAGAAGGTTTTAGAAGTAAAAGAAAGAAAGAATAAGAAGTTTAAAGGTACAGGATATGAAATGGGATGAAGTAACAGCCAGAAAGATTAAAACAAAGTTAAGAAATGCCTCTAACTGGAAAACCCCAGGCCCAGATGCAGTACCTAACTTCTGGTTAAAAGTATTAACATATTTGCACAAAGATTTAGCCATGACTAAGAACTATTTATATGCACACCATGAACAGACACCAACCTGGCTACCAACTGGAAAAACAATGCTCTTACTTAAGAATAAACCTGCAAACTACCCTAAAAATTATAGACCGATAACTTGCCTTCCGAAGATGTATAAATTATACACTGGAATTGATACTGACAGAGTTTATATTCATTTAAAGAAGAAAACTCAATTATGGCAATAGAACAAAAGGGCAATAAAAGAAAGTCATATGGAACAAAAGGAACATTTTTTTGTTAAATAAAGTCACAGTGAGAAAAACGTAAAAAGGGGAAGAATTTAAGTATGACATGGATTGACTATAAAAAAAGCATTTGATAGTATCCCTCATTCATGGATAAAAGAGTGTTTAAAATGTATAAGATGCACCTTACATTGACTGACTACATTACACTGACCATGAAACAGTGGCAGACCACTTTGCAATTAAGACATGATAAAGGACAAATTATTACTCCAGGGATAAAAATTCAAGGGGGGATATTCCAGGGTGACTCTCTGTCACCGCTGTTATTCTGCCTTGCCTTTAACCCATTAAGCTGTCTACTTAGCTTAGGCCATGGCTATAATTTGGCTCCTAGAAAACAAAGTGTAAAGGTTTCTCATCTTCTCTTTGTCAGTGATTTAAATCAGTATAGCTCATCAGATGAGGAACTGAAAGCACAACTGCAAGTTGTCAAAACTTTTTCAGATGATATAAGAATATCATTTGGTCTTGATAAGTGTGCAAAAGCAACATTTAAAGTAGGAAAACTACAGCAGTTTGGGACAAAAATGCAATATAAAAGAACTTTAGCAAGAGGGAGTGTATAAATATTTGGGAACTGATGAAGGATCAACAATTAAACATGAAAAATGAAAAATGGAGTCCAGAGAATAAAACAGTAAGGAATACTCTAGAAGACTTAAATTAATCCTGAAAACAGCGTTGACAACTAGGAACAAAATCCAGGCTATAAACCAATTTGCTCTTCCTGTCCTAACTTACAGTTTTGGAGTGATTCACTGGCCCCAAAGCATATTGGATAGATTAGATACAAAAACAAGAAGGATGCTTCACACTCACCAAATGATTTATAACAATCAGAACATATCAAGATTATACATTCCCCGTTCCGAAGGAGGGATGGGCCTCCTTGAAATTGTAAGAAATCCAAGACCCCACAGCTGGAAAGCAGCAAACCTTTAATCACAGTGCAGTCAGTTTGATGTGACTAAAGGTTTGCTGCTTTCTAGCTGTGGGGTCTTGGATTTGTTTATGTTTTTTTTCTTGTTTGGAGGCCTTCTTGAAATTGATTACATGTATAGATCTGCAATCGTGGGACTCCACACATATCTGCTGACCTCACAAGACCCAAATGTAGTGAAAGTTTTGAAGCATGAGGCGAATAAATCTAAAATGCCTTCCCTGTTTAGTCTAGCAGAAGCATATCAGAATCATGCAGAAATGGAAATCATACCACAAGTCGATAAAAATCAGGCAGCAACTGAATGTGCCAAAAAACAAAAGAAAGAATATAAGGTGAATGACCAGATGAGAAGGCAAGGAATGTGGAAAATGCATAAATATAGTTGCAAGTATAGAAAACTCTTGGAACAACCTCATGTTGATCAGGAATGAATGCAGGAATGGTTAAGGAAAGGCAAATTCAAACCAAGAGATGAAAGGTTAATATTAGTGGCACAAGATATCGGGCTATGTACACGTTGGCTTACAAAGTCCACTGGGCATGTGAGAGAAACAGAAAAATGAAGGTTTTGTAAAACAGAATTGAAAACAGTTGCGCATCTCTTTGCACATTGTGACATACTAATGGCAGAAGGACTGTATACTAAAAGGCATAATAATGTGGCAAGACTGTTGCACTAGAGATTGTGCAAACATTATGGTATTGAAGTGGCTGAAAAACACTGGAAACATTAGCCACAAAGCATCATAGAAAATGATGAAGTTTACCTTACCATTATCAACAGTTCAAAAGATAGATGCTAGAAAAATGGATATAGTGGTCCATGAAAAGAAGACAAAAGTAGCATTGATCATTGAAATCACCACACCCAGTGACTACAGAGTCTTGCATACAGAGAGACACAAAGTCATAAAATATCAGGATTTGCACGCAGAAATAAGAGCAATGTGGAAGAAAGATGCCCATGCAGTTCCAATAGTAGCAGGAGCAATGGGTCTCATAAAAGAGAATCTACAATTGTATTTAGATATGTTACCAATACATGTAACTCCATACAAATTGCAGAAGGGGTCATTACTGGGCTGGACACATTGCTTGTGCTGGGAAGAGCACTTCTAGCTGACATCAAAGATTGAAACAATTCTAATTTCATGAACTTTAATTATACTTTGACTTAGGAATGGAGTCCATTCCCATCTTGGTATTAGAAACCCAAAAGACTTGGAGAAATTAAAAAAAAAAAAAGAACAAGAAAAAATACATTAGATACTCAAATTTTCAGTGGCAAATACTTAAGAGATACAAACCTATGTATGATGAAGGGAGTCTTATTGCAAGGCAAGATATTGTTTGAAAACTGGATTTTCTCACTTATCATTAGTATATAACTAGGTTGTCTATTAACAGCTGTTGTAAGCATCTAGGCAGCAAGATGCAACACTGTAGTTATTACCCTTAAGGAGGAAGGGGTCTTGATATGATATACATTTTTCAAGCTTAACTTAAACAAAAGTGAAATAAATAAAGCTTGACATCATAACTAGTAAGTAGCATTCAGAACTAGAGCAATATCAGTCAGAACTTGCAAGAAACAGACATTAGTATTGCCATGTGAACACTATCACTGTATTTGATGACCATAACCAAAGCAAAGGTAATGGTAGCAATTCTATATCTCATGTTGTGCCTCTACTAAAATCTCGCTATAAGGCCCTTCTTAAAGCCAAACAAAATATAGAAACTTTCTCTTTTTACAAATAATCCATATCACTACAATCTATGAATATATTGCAGACTCCACCCTGAATGTCATCTGGCCATGGAAGCCACATCACCATTGGCTTTCATCCACATGCATCCTTTGGGTCATTAGATCAGAACCTTCTAAACTCATGCACATTCATGTTAACTTTGCCAATTGGCAGCTTTTCTTCAACAATTTTACAACTGTCTGCTTTCCTTTCTTGCACCTGCACATATAGCATTTCTTTAAATATCCAACCATCATTTAATAGGCCCATTTTTTCCAAGAGGACAGGAGACAGGCATTCTCAGGATAGACAAGAGCCCTACAGCCCATTAATTTGTGCCCATGAGTCCCAGCTGGCCCTCCATTCTCTCATGAGAGTCGGATGATAAGGAGCAGGCCATCTTACTGGTCCTGGCTTGTGGCCTACACGGTCCCTTAGGAGCACTGGCCTACATCTTCAGCTGCTCCGCTGAGCCCCACCATTGCTATCTCCCAATGAGAAGCATGCCTATCATTCCCATCAGCTACCAGTGCAAATGCACCATTAAAGTACAGGCTAAGCAGGCTCGAACTCTACTAGGTAACACATAATGCTCTTGCTAGATATCATCCTTGTGGTGAACCATTTTCTCGACCTCTCTAGACTTAGAAAATTTTTAACAAGCACAGAAGAACCTTCTTAAGGAAGTATTTGCCAGACAAACTGAATTTACAAAGGGAATGATGTTACCTAACTGTGAATACTACATATAGGAGATGTTTGTTGTTGATGTGACACCCCCACCTCATGTACAAAATGGAAAAATTGGGGTTGATGCTAATGTCAATGAGGATCTGGAGGCCTCTGAACACCAAAAATCATTGTTAAGTTTGACACTGACAGTAGCAAAGAAAGCTGTTACTTTAAAGTGGAAAACAAGATTAGAAACTGCGTATCAGAATACATTAACAATAATGGATGAGATATCAAATTTGGAAAGCAGAAATAAATAGGGTAAGTCCAGGCATTAATACTTAAAATGGCTTCAAGTGCTTCAGCATAAGGATAGGTAGGAAAAGTTCTAATTATTTAGTAAGAATCTGGGTAGCTTGATATATAATCCAATGAAAGTGATATTATGGAAAGATAGAAAAATAGTAAAAATAAATAATGAACCGTGTCAGAATGAAGAAATAATAATGTTGAATTTGGAACAGGGCAGCAATCGTTACTTCAGTGTGAACTATATATGGGTGCACACATGAAGTATGCGTAGCTGAAATATCTTTGTCTTCTTTGAGTTATGTAAATAGCTGTTAGATGTTGGAATAAGATTTTGTGTTTATAACAAAAAATAAATAAAAATAAGAGAGTCTCAAGCAACGAACTATCATTCTGGAGACTGATGCTGCAGTGGTGAGACATCATGATGAGGCAGACAACAACAGCATCCCTTTTGGTAGAGAACTTTTTGTACCAAGGACAGTCATCACTGGAAACATCAGATGATGGAGAATAGAAAGACTTTGTACTGGAACCTAACCAACTATTAGAAGGCAAAAGCAAATGCAAGCCATGCTCTTTATTTACAGATTTATTTATGGGCAGGTAGTTGAACATGAATGGACCTTTTATTCAGTCACTACCTGCATACAGTAAATATAAACAGTGAAGTCACCCACATAAAATAACACAATACGAAGGATTGTGATCATGTTTCCAATCATAACCAAGTTGTTAGGTGTCCAAGACATGGATGTCAAGAAATTCGCTTCAAAAGTAGATCTAAGAAAAATGATCAAACCATATATAAATCGGAATGCTTACAGTTTTACAGCTCTATCAAACAGAGAGAGGAAACAAAAAAGAAAAGCCATGATAATGTAAGCCAAGTTTGTAAATGCCAGTATGAAAAGCTGAGATGACCTGGCACCTTTGCTGCTGATGGTTTTGAAGATAATTCTGACTACATAGATCTTGGTCATTATTTAAGATAACAAAAAGTAAACACATGAGTTTAGTCAAACATGGCTGCATGGATATATAAGCGTGCACTACAACATGGTATCCGTTGACCTATATGAGGGAGGAAAGCAACAGCATCTTCTGGTTACACTGTAAGACAACTATAAAATAAGAGCAAGTGTGCACTTTATTTTTGCCACAAAAATGAATAAACTAGAAGCAAAAGATTAAGTTGTCAACTTGAGGTACTTAATTCATGCCACCTTCCTGCTGCTTAGGTTAATTACTGGTAAAAATAAGAGTTCTGCAATCTGTAAGGATACAAATGGATATTAGCCCCTAGAAAGTGCAAGCTGAGAAAAAAGCTGAATAATATACATATATATATATATATATATATATATATATATATATATATATATATATATACATAATTATTGCTGTTCCTTGGACACTTTCTCTATTGAGTCAATATGTCCTCCTTATGTTCATGTAAGGTTTCACTTGGGTCTTGTGTTTCCTCCACATGCTCCTAAGAGAACTGGCAAGCCTTTAAACTGACCATATGCATGTTGTGCTTCACTGTGTATCCTACAATCGACTGGTGTCATGTCCAGGACTAGTTCTCTGCCATACACCCACTCAGTGCTTGTGTGGAGTCCAGCTCCCTCACAACTATTAAATGGATTAAATGATTATCTGAAACATTGCTGGGAAGATTTGTTTTCTTGAATATTTACTCTAGACCTCTCAAAACAGCTATCAGTTAAGACATTCCCCCATTATGGCAGGTTTGATAATGATACCATTGACTGGGTGTCCTAAGAGTTACAGCTATAATGATGCAACACTCTCTACTTCTCAAATAGTTTCAAGTAAACAGTCTGCAAAACAATAGCTTCCTATTGTTACAAACCTAGCTAAGGCTAAATGTGTAATATTGGGCTTATTTTGCAAGTATATAGTGATTCTTATACATTTTAGATATGTTTTGTTGCATTGAGGTCGATTGTTACTTCTACCAGATGTAATGCATGCATAGCTAATAACTTAAAGAAATGTATTTTGTACCATCAAGATTGAGTAGCAATCTTTCTATCTCTCGTAACAGTATTTACCAATAGCGTATATTAATGGTGGCCATAGTATTAGTGAATTTTGCCAGTGAAAATATGTCACTTGAAGCCTTTGTGCAAATAACAGCAATTTTGGGTTTCATATTTTCACTTTTCCTTCTTACTCCCATTTTTCAGGCTAGGTAACTTTTTAAATAGCTGTGACTATAATAAATAAGAGAAGACACTGCAGAGCTAAAGGCAACTTCACTAAAGTAAAATGCATTCTTACTCAGGTTAGTATGGGATCTGCAGACTTAAAACCATGCAGACAAACAGTTTATCTGAACATTTTATTTCTTTTACTAAACACTAGACACATAATACATTATATCCCACACAAGTATTCACAGAATATCAGATAAAGAATCTTATACCATTTGCTAGAAATATGATGCATTAACTTGCATTGTCATAATAAGGAAGGCAAACAAAAACAAAAAGATTATTTATCATTTATAAGGGTGCCTAAATAATTGCTTGAAGTATGCCTTTTGATTTCTGCTTGCAACAGCCAAGACTCTCATAACTATGATTCCATGGGTTGGGTTGTGTATCTGTTATACTGCTGGATAAATAAAGTTTCACTAAAGAGTCTTTGCATGTGTCTTTCAAAGTTTCTTTGTCTGTCTTTGAGGAAAAGTAGTAGGTAACCTTTCCAGCAAATATTCCCTTCATAGTTTAGAAGGGAATGTGGGCAGATAATACTTGGATTTGCCCCCTGTGGTATTTTGTCATCCAGACACAGTCATATAACAGGGCCTTCATCTTCTTGTTCTGTTTCAGATGTGTACATTACCTGTTCCAAAACAACAAGTCTGATAATGCCACATGTACATGTAGATATTATCTGTTGGTACAGATGTATTTCTTGGAAAGGGATGATGAAAAATCATATAATATGCAAAGTTGTAGCATGTTCAACACAACAGTTTAGGTATGTTATCTTTGTTTCAGAATTCTATTTTAAATACTGTAGAAATCAAAATTACCTTTTTGCTTAAAAATGGACAAAATATTTAAGAATAATATAACAGATTTAATTGTTACCTTGAAACAATTACAGAATTATAAATGCACAGAACTGGGATAACTCTGGTATGAACAAAGGAAAATGTCCAAGTTATCGGCTTAGAAAAATATTCTAGTATTCTATAGGCTATAAAACTCATACATCAGGAAATTATTTTACATTGGAATATCTGAATGTATAATAGAATGGCTTCCTTTTCAAGAATGTAGCATACACAAATTTGTTGCAAAGAGGGATTTTAAATGAAAAATTAAAAAGCAATTGGGGCTAAGCATTAACTGATTTTCATTCTATTTCCAGTACCACGTTGGCATTTCTAAATTTACAGAGCTTTTTAATCTTACTCATGCATGCTAAATGAATAAAAGTAGATAATATGTAATGGCCTTGTAAGCAAACAGAATAAGACATGCTGAATAATCACAAAGGCAGCAAAAGTGTTAATTAGTATACACAGAGATATCGGTATAACGAACATTGTTTTACATTATTTAAATAATGCGGGTCGTTAGAAACAATTTCAGTCCTGCGCATTGACATATAAATAAAGATATTTACTTGGTCCGGAAAAGATCAAACTAATAAACTGAATCTGAGTTCATTCTGAATGAACAACCAGTAATTTTTTATTTTAATCAAAGTGCATTAAAATCCCAGTAGAAATTATTTGGCATACCAGTAAAGATTATACAAAATGATTCAGTTATTTTTCATGTTTCAGAATATATTAATTTTAATCTACAAAATTCAGTAAATTACTTTTATTTTATTTTAAATTTTTTAACCAAATAGGCTAATCAAAGGAACTGTTCCAGCCATAAATTTTAAGTGGCAATAAAACTACACTTTTGAGAAAGAAGTACATGAATAATATAAACTTATATTATGATATCTTATTAACACTAAGGTCATACATATTCGATTCCACAAGTTTGAAAGCCACTTTTTTTTTTTTTTTTTTTTTTTTTGCAGGTAGGCAAGCCACTCTGCCCTCCCACATGTGCAACAAGCCTTCCATAGCCCCTAAACTACTACATACCAACCATGTGGTCACATAATATTGGGAAATGGAAAAGCAGCCTTAATCATTCACCTTCACTCTTACATGAGTGAGCAAGTGAGTTTTATTTCATTTATCCATGGACACATGGGTAATCCATAATCTAAGCACTGTTGTGGTTAGTCATGTAGAATATATTAATATGGGAGGTGTTTGTAGAGGTGGTAACCTTGCATTAATTCAAAATATTTCTCCATTAAAAAACACTTGAAAGAAGAAGTAACAAATGTCTTATATGCAGTGGAGCTCAAATCCATACAGCATGAGCAAGTTTATAGAAAGCCTTTTCAGAGTATCGTAAGGTAAAAGGAGGTCTAAGCAGCAGAAATAACATTAACATAAATATCATGCAGAAAGTAATAAATACTAATTGCAGACAGAAGGCAGGCAAGAGATGGGCAGAGGCTTATAAAACATTGAAACCAAGCCCCACAGAAGGTGTGCTTATTTGTTAGACTGTTTAAACAAGAATGTACTATTTTGATACTTGGTGGATGTGCAAGTTGAACAGGCTGAGGAAAAAGGTAGCAGCTGAAGCCAAGAGGTAAATATTAAGGCAGGCAGTTTAGCATATCATGTATAACCGGGTATACCACAGCATAGAGTCATGCTGACTGTAGCAATGTTACAGTACTGTGACTGGTCATGGAGGTGGGGTTAGGGCATTGATGAAAGGTCCAGCCAAGGAAATGATGGCATCAAGTTATGCATAAAGGTGGTAATGTCCTTGGGGTGCATGACAGCAGGGTTAGCATAGATGGGTGATACAACTTATTCTCTCTATAGGCAATCAGCTGTTATGTACTAATGGATTACGTCAAGGTATGAGGGAGACTCCTACAAGGTGTTGCCAGGAAAGTAGCCCTGTTCAGCATGCAGCCACATAGCAAAAGCTTTTAAAAAGTTAGAAATCCATCTATCCTCAACCCCTATTCCCATTTTTGCACATGGGTTGGGGTGTCACTTCAACAATGACGATCATCTTGAGCCAAGGTTTCCACCACTGGGTGGCTAGCCCTGCCATGGTACTTCATCTGTGCTGTTCACTTGCACACACCTCACTCCTAGGGCCAATTTAGAGTGTCCAGTCCACCTGCTGCATGTCTTTGGACTGTGGGAGAAAAGCAGAGCACCCAGAGGAAACCCATGTAACCGCACTCACACAAGATCGCTCTTACTCTATCTCTCTCACACACACATACACACACACACACACACACACACACACACACACACACACACAGTCACTCTTACCTTCATGCACACATTCACTCACACAAGCAGACAGCAACATAAACACACATACACAACAGCTCTCTCTCTTACTTTCATACACTCATGCACATTCTCTCTCTCTCACACACACACACGCTTTTTATTTTAAACTCGCTAAACAGCAGAAGTGCTGCTTTAGCCAGTGTAAAATAGCAGCTTAACCAATCTGTCTATACACTTTCACACACAAACACACAATTTTTTTACTTTTATTTTATTTTACACTTGCTAAACAACAAAAGTGCTGCTTAGTGAGCATAAAACAATGGTGACCTTTCTGTTTTTCTCAGTCCACGCTCCACGGTGGACACGTTTTTCGGCAGGCATTACTTGTACATTAATACCGTGCTGAAGAACGCTCATTATCTAATCAGGGTATTGATGTACAGTAAGCCCGTTCTCTAAACAGCAGTAAACCACTCCAATCCAGAAAGCATAAGTAACAGTATACCAGCAGCAGAGGCAGCTACCAACTCTTTGGTGTTGAAGTTTGAATTTGCAGCCTTTTTTTCAGAAGCCTTTTTCTCAGGCTTATCTCCTAGAAAACAGCTTTCTGCTCTCAAAGTATAGCTAATTTTTTAATGCAACATATTTCATTATAGCTTGTTTTGGAATTCTACATTCTGAAAAGTAAGGCACCTTTACTGATTGTTCTTTGTGAGTTGTGATCTCATGATATTAAAATGACAATTCTATATGTATAAAATGAATTTAATAACATACCATCATATTTATGTTTATATTATGTATTAAATATATACACATAAAAAAAAAAATCACTGGGCCGTTTTCGGGACTTTGCCATTTCCTCCACTGTGGTGCGATCTCGGAGTTGGTATATTTAAGTAGGGAGGTGTGGGGGGCAGGAAAAAATTGCTGTTCCACTTGTTCGGGATTTGGCCTTTTCAACATTTAGCTGTCGATGTAGCGGCATTCGCAATATTGAATGTTTGCTTATTTAATAGGGAAGATATATATATATATATATATATATATATATATATATATAATGTTTATATTATATTTATGTTTATATTCTATATTTATCCAGTTTCAAAGACATTAGTCTGGAGCATTTCTCCCCAGGCCTCCACTGAAAATTGGCTTCATTTCAAGTCAGACTTTCCTGGTAAATAAATGTTAAATAAAATAAATACAATTTAGTAACTTTCCTCTGAAAACTCATTACAGCTTATGACAACTGCCATTGTTCCAACTGTAGACAACATTTCTCTATCTCTTTCTCTCTCTGTGTTTTAAACATAACATGTCCTTTTTCAGATGTTGCATGAACTTACACTCTATTTTCAAGTACGAGTAAAAAACAGTTATTTTCTTTATGAGACAAACTGTTATGTTAAAAAAATGTAGTGCACAAAAACTGATATAACTAAGTTATGAGTTTACTGTTAATGCAGGCTTATCTGTGCTACATTTAAATATTTATGGTACAATCATAGCATGCCACATGTATTTTAAGTCACAAGAACTCAGGTGTATGTTTACCCACAAATAGTAACATCATTGAATGGCATTATTTGTTGAACATGCTGATCATGAAGTGATTCTGACTAACGTTACATTACAATAGGGGTAAGGAATTTTGCCCTTTTTCCACTATAGTGCAATCTCAGAGTTGGGATATATAATTAGTGGGGGGAGTCAAAGCCCCCACATGAGGAGGGTTTGGTGAATAGCATTTACAATGTAATGAGTTCAATGATATTCCCATTCAATGGGTAAACATAGACCAGTTTTAAGCCACAAAAGTTCTATATTATGCAAATCATATAAATAAAACAGTAAAAGAACAAAATCATAAATATGCCAATATTTCAAGCTCTAGTATGTAAGTAAAATATTTTATCTATTTACATTGCATTTTAGTAAAGCCATGTCATTTTATGACTAAGAGAGCTGTCACTTTTCATGTCTTATCTAAAATATATATTGCAAAGCAAACTTCATAACAAATTAGCTAGGTGAGAGAAACACACAATGTAGTGGCTCTTTATTCAAATATTCCCCACTTCGAAGTTCTCCAACTTACCAAGAAATTCTTGCTGGAATTCTTAGGTCTAAGGAACAGCAGAATTGATATTATCAGTGAGCTTATTTCTTCCATTTCAACAGTCACATCTTTCATCAGCAGAGACGGGTTGCTATGGGGGCTAAAATGGCACCAGCATATGCCAATTTGGTCTTAAGTGCTTGGGAGATGTATAGTCTCTCCCTTTTTCCAGGTTTTCAGGACATACTTTTTTACCACCACTATATTGACTATTTATTTTTTGTTTGGAGCGGCACTTTGTCTCAGCTGGACTCTTTTCTGACTAATTTGTCTGGCAGCATCAGTTTCCTGTCATTCGTAGTTTCTGGTACGGTGCACAGAGTTTGGTTTCTGGATGTTGATATTCAGTTTGACCCAATTACCAAGTCTTTCACCTCTAACATATTTCACAAAAAGCCCTATCGTAATATCCATCTGGACTACACTAGCCAGCATCCACATTTTATGAAAGCTAATGGACAGTTCATTAGGGTTTCTCAGTTAATCAACAAGGACTCTATCTTCTTGGATGAATGCACTTTTTTGACAGGAATTTGTAAGGAGAGAAACTATCCTCCAGACTTGTTGGCTCGTTTTAGTAAAGAGGTTTGCCTGGGTAGGTCTACCAAATTCACAGAATTCCACAGGTATATACCACATACTGTGCTTCCCTTTCCCCATTTCCAGAGTCATGCATGCTATTAAACAGATACTGCACAACAACTGGAACATTATCACCAATAATAAGGAGGTCTCTAATATTTTGGATTCCCAGCCCACATTTTGTTATAAAAAAAACAGAACTCTCTGCATCGCGTTTGAAGGGAGAGACCCTCCATTCTTTGCACTATCCAACTCTTTACAATTTTCTCAACTGGCAAGTTGCTTTCCCTGTGCTGAGTGTGTGGCTTGCCACTACTTGCCCTACATTCTCTTAGGTGATCGATACATATTCAAGCATATTTTTCTGTGTAGTTAAAAACAGTTTTAATTGTAACAGTACTTCAGTGGTTTATGTTGAAATTTAAGACACTTGTTTGTCTTTTTATGTTGGCAAATCAATAAGGAGATTGGCGAACCAGATTAAAAAAACATAATGGAGCTATTAAGCACCGAAATTTGTACAATGTGTTGCGACAATTTTGTAGCATTTCATTTTTTTGTTTTGAACCAAGTATCGCCATTTTTTGGTGATTATAATACTCTTCTTTAAAGAGCACTACAGATGTGATGTTTGCTCTGAGAGTATTAATGGAGAAGTACAAAGAAGGTCAGAAGGAGTTGCATTGTGTCTTTGTGGATTTAGAGAAAGCATATGACAGGGTGCCTAGAGAGGAGTTGTGGTATTGTATGAGGAAGTCAGAAGTGTCAGAGAAGTATGTAAGAGTGGTACAGGATATGTACGAGGGTAGTGTGACAGCAGTGAGGTCTGTGGTGGGAGTGACGGATGTGTTTAAGGTGGAGGTGGGATTACATCAAGGATCAGCTCTGAGCCCTTTCTTATTTGCAATGGTGATGGACAGATTGACAGACGAGATCAGACAGGAGTCCCCGTGGACTATGATGTTTGCAGATGACATTGTGATCTGTAGTGAGAGTAGGGAACAGGTGGAGGAGACCCTGGAGAGGTGGAGATATGCTCTAGAGAGAAGAGGAATGAAGGTCAGCAGGACTAAGACAGAATATATGTGTGTGAATGAGAGGGAGGATAGAGGAATAGTGAGGATGCAGGGAGTAAAGGTGGCGAAGGTGGATGAGTTTAAATACTTGGGATCAATAGTTCAGAGTAATGGTGAGTGTGGAAGAGAGGTGAAGAAGAGAGTACAGGCAGGATGGAATGTGTGGAGAAGAGTGTCAGGAGTGATTTGTGATAGACGAGTACCTGTAAGAGTGAAAGGGAAGGTCTACAAGAGGGTAGTGAGACCAGCTATGTTATATGGGTTGGAGACAGTGGCATTGACAAAAAGGCAGGAGTCAGAGCTTGACGTGACAGAGATGAAGATGTTAAGATTTGCACTGTGTGTGACGAGGATGGACAGGATTAGGAATAAGTATATTAGAGGGTCGGCCCAGGTTGGAAGGTTTGGAGACAAAGCCAGAGAGGCAAGATTACACTGGTTTGGACATGTGCTGAGGAGGGATGCTGAGTATATTGGGAAAAAGATCCTAAGGATGAAGCTGCCAGGTAACAGGAAAAGAGGAAGGCCTAAGATAAGGTTTATGGATGTGTTGAGAGAGGACATGCAGGTGGTTGGTGTGACAGAGCAAGATGCAGAGGACAGGAAGAAATGGAAACAGATGATCCGCTGTGGCGACCCCTAACGGGAACAGCCAAAAGAAGAAGAAGAAGAAGATAATACTCTTCTTGAGGTAACTGAACTTATGTGGCAGTTGCGCTAAGATACGGAGTTATCGCCTGGCTTAAATGAAAGCCTTAATATTAAATGTCCCTTGAGGTGGTGTAGGTAAACTATTCCTTTACCCCACCACATAACTATTTAACTTTTTCTCTCCACCAAGCTTCATTTCCCTTTGAGCAGACAGTTTATTTTTTTGTGAGCAGGTTGTAATACAACTATAGTCTTTATACTGGGCTGCATTCCTTGCCAAACGGATATTTGATTTTATTTCTTAAAGTGAGATTTTCTTTTTTTAAAGTGTGTTTTATTTTTTTTACTGTATTTACTGGAGTGTACTTATTTCCAGATGTAGAATTTTCACTTGGCTTTAATGACAGCTTTAACATTATCTAATCCTTGAGGTGGTATAGGTGAATCTGTCCTGTCCCCCTCCACAAGGCTATTAAGCTTGTTCTCTCCCCTGAGCACAACTATCTCCTGATCAAATGGGTTTTCTTATTGGGTTGCATTCCTTGCTGGACATTTGATTTAATGCTTTGTGTGGCTGGCAGTTCTTACTGTATTTATTTCAGTGTACTTTTCAGTTTTCTCATTTCTGAGGAAGTCCTTACAATTAAAGAATGGAAGCACTCAAATGCGCTTGTTCTGCATGTTTCTTTCGCCTCGCTAATTTGTTCTGAAGTTTGTTTTGTAATAGTTCCTTAGTTACTTCTCCTTTTGTGTGCAGTGTTTTTGTTATGTTATCTAAAATATACGTCTTTCCTTATAGATACTGGGACAAATTCCAAAAGAGTTGCTCTGAGTATATTTGACTTACTCTGGTGTAAGTCTGTCCCAATTCTGAAAGACTTCTTGGTACAAGTGACTTATTTCAGTGTAGGGCCAAACTGTAAACAGCCTTAAACTGGGAACTGGATTCCAAAAGATCTGCTCTCAGTGTAATTGACTTAACTCCAGTGTAATACACTGGAATAATTCACTTATATTGAGAGCAGTTTTTTTTTTTTTGGAATTGTACCCGTTGTTTCAGTCCTTATATAATTTTGTAACCTTGAACTTGAAGATTCTTCTTCATTATTCATCACAAGGTGTGATTAGCATGGGATAAATTTCTATTATGAAGGAATCACAAAAGATGACTGTGAGCATTACATTTTGTAATTTCACAGCATTCAATGTTTACTGCGATACTTAACTGATAGCTTCACTGTTTGGTGATCTTCTTGCCATGTAGGGTAATATATTATTGCCAGACTGTTTTTGAAAGGGTTAGTTTATAAATGTGACTTATACTCCTATCAGTTCCTTTGCCTGTGCACAAATTAAATCTTTTCAAGAAAATATATTCTGTTTATTCACATACATTGGGAGAATTCAGTAAATTCTACATGGTTGTTTTTCACCATGTGTGCTTTGCAGCGTGACACACACATGGTTGCAGACAGTTTTAGATTCAGTAAGCACTGTGCAGAGGTGCGCACCTCCACACAAATAAGGTAAACACCATGGCATGCTAATTACAGCATAAACAGCTGAATTGCATGCTAATCAGCCAATACAGTGGATCTTTTCAGCAACCTATAAAGCATCTGTGTAGACTCTGTACTGTCTTTTCCTGCAAATTCCAAAACTTTTGGAATGCAACCACTGAAAGGAGTCTACAGAGGCAGAATGTTAGGGGCTGCTGCTACTTTAATTCATTTGTATGTGCAAGAGGCTGAAGCCAATGCTGCTACTGCAGCTAATAGACATAGGCTGAAAAGGAGAAGAGTTTAAAGACCCCCTTTAACTTTTCACAACCTACATGATGTAGAAATTGTAGAGCACTCGATGGTGGACAGGGACACAATACAGCAACTCTCAAACCTCTGCCGTCTGCAACTCAGAGCCAGAGCCAATGGAGGGGAACCCATCCCAATGGGGACAAAGGTATGTGTATCCCTTAGAATCTTAGCTACAGGAACCTTTCAGAGACCAACAGGAGACATGCTGTGGGTGTCACAAGCATCAGCTTCCAGGATCCTCCACCAGTTTCTGAATGCTATGCTCCAACATGCCAGTGTTATATATTTTCCCTGTAGTTCTGAGAAGAGGGCCAGAAATATGCAAGAGTTCTACCACGTAGCACACTACCCTGAAGTACTGGGTGCCATAGATTGCACACATATAGAAATGAAGACACCACCCAGTGAACAGGGTAGGCTCTACATAAAGACAAAAGGTAACCACTCTATCAACTGCTAAGTTGTGTGTAATGGCAAAGAAATAATCTTGAACATGTGTGCTGGCAACCCTAGCAGTTACCACGACTCACATATCTGGTACACCTTCCAAATGTACCAGATGTTTGTTAGGGGGGAATATTCTACAGAGTCATTTACTGGGGGATGCAGGCTATGCACTAGAATTGTGGCTGATGACACCCATCAGAAATGCACGCACACACCCATGGAAGAATGCCATAATGAGGCACACGCTCAAACCAGAAATATCATAGAGCATGTGTCTGGGCTGCTGAAGTCATGGTTCCAGTGCCTAGATACATTTAGGGAGCCCACGACATACAATCCATGGACATGTACAGAAATGTTCACAGTATGTTTAATGCTACACAACATAATCCTGTGGAAACAGCATCAACAGGATCAGCAAGGGGAAGCGGACACACATCCCGCCACAGTCACCACAGCCACAGGCAGACGGGAAGTCAGAGGGGGAAACCACTAGCTGCTGTGGGTGTAGGCAGAAGTAGACATGCTCAGTATGTCCTTGCATCGGTTAAGAAATAATGCATAGCACATTCACTCACCACCTAGCGGCCTAAAACCTTCTTCCTAATCACATACATATAGTAACACTGATGCCAGGCAACTCACACAACCTTTACCTCCCCATGGATTAGCTATGTACTGCTTCCATCAGACAGAGTCAGCCCTGAACTACAACTGTGGCATCTGCTGCATTTACAAGGTAAGTCCTGAACCTGCAGTGTATTGTTTAATAATATGAAAGCGTGGCATATCCTTGTTTTACTTGGTCTGGTAAGCAAGTAAAAGGTGTAAGATTTATACAGAAAGTATCTCAACATGTGACAGCAGAGACTTATTTGACTTATATATATCCATTACTAAACAGTAGGCCTCAGGCATCAAAGACTCATACAGTCAAACCTCTCAAAAGTACTGATGATCACTGCACGCCCATTGTGTGTGTGTGTGTGTGTGTGTGTGTGTGTGTGTGTGTGTGTGTGTGTGTGTGTGTGTGTGTGTGTGTGTGTGTGTGTGTGAGTTAGAAAGCTAAGCAGGCAAACAGTTGGATATACCAACAAGTGGCCAATGAAACAAAATGAGTAACTGCTGTGTGTGTGTGTGTGTCTCTAGGGGTTTTCCAGATGAAACTGGTGCGTGAGTGTCTGCATGAACCACAATTCCACCATCAGAACACACTTTTATTACAGCAAAGATTTTGGGTAAACCAGCCTTTCTCAATGCTAAAATGTACACACAATACATACATCACATTTAAATAAGAGCAAATGAGTATCACATGACCACAGCCAACTAATCACATAATACCATTAATTAAAACTTCTCCAGAAACTTTTAAAAGGACATACACATATATAGAAAAAAACATATATATAAAAAAGGACATATACATACATACATATATATATATATATATATATATATATATATATATATATATATATATATACACATATACATATATATATATATGAAAATACCATCCTATAGATTTTGTTGTTGTATTCTCACTAAAACAGGTTTAATACTAACTAAATTATTAAGACCAGGATCAGAGTCTGCACATAACCTAATAATCCATTCATATTCTTTATTTTCCAAATAATTATTTATATCACCTCCTCTAATTCCTTTATGTACAGTGTCTATTACCCTAAATCTAAAAGAATGGTCTATACCTTGGCATATAATATGCTTACACAATGGATTTTTATCATTATTTCTCCGAATATCTGACTTGTGCTCAATAATGTGCTCCTTCAGTTTTCTAGTGGTCTTACCTACATAGAATGACGAGCACTTTACGGAGGTAGCAAGATAGACCACATTAATACTGTTATAAGTGGCTGTACAGTGAAAGTTAAACTGCTTATTAGTTCCACTGGAAAATATTAGGGTAAAACCTAACACCCTAATAATGAGCGATTTCAACTACCCTACCATTAACTGGGAAAACTACTCATGTACCAACTCTTGTGCTCAACGTTTTCTGGAATTCATAAATTCCAATGCCATGGATCAACTTATCCACATCCCCACCAGGGGCAGCAATATCCTAGACCTGGTTATTACCAACATGGGCAACTGGTGCTCCACAACAGAGGTCAATTCCTCGTTGGTCAGATCCGACCATAAGCTAATCACCCTAGACATCCACATCCCGCCCGCACCCCCCATTAGAGAAACCACAGTAAAAAATTTCTCCAAAGCCAACTTCACGCTTCTTAAGACAGAAGTGGCAAACTTCACGACACCCATGCTGATGGACAATAGAGGTATGACTGCTGAATCCTACACAAATGCACTTTATAAGCACTTACATGAGTGCATGGATCGTGCAATCCCTAACAGAACCAAGATGCTATCCTCCAAAAAAAGGAAGCCAATCTGGTGGTCCCCTGCCATAAACAAACTCTACAACAGAAGAAAGAAACTGTTGCAAAAAAGAGTAAAATCCCATGATTGGAGGAACTCCCTGGTCAGCTTCAGTAAGAAGCTGAGATCCCTCATAAAATCCTCCAAAACTAGTTATGAAAACAAAATTGCCACTGACTCTAAAGACAACCACAAAGCATTCTATAGCTATGTCAAGAATCTCAATGGCTACACTCAGATCTGCTCTGAGTTACAGCACAATGGCACTAAATATACAGTACCAATGGATATTGCCAACATCCTGGCAGATAGGTTCAGTGCTAACTTTACCCCTCTGTCATCCCCTAAAGGGCCCATCTCTATACCAGAAGAATGCAAAGTTCCTGTAATTACAGCTGCACAGGTAAAAAACACACTATCCAAAGCCAATAACACAGCATCCATGGGACCTGATGACATCCCAGGCTGTGTTCTACATGAACTACAGAACGAACTGGCACCCAACCTAAGTACTATGTTCAATCATAGCCTAACCTCAGGCTATGTGCCCACTGAATGGCGCACAGTGACAGTTATCCCACTCTGTGAAGGTAGCAGACTCCAAATCCAGCTTCAGACCAGTGACAAGTGGAGTACCACAGGGTTCAGTCCTGGGTCCTCTCCTGTTTGGTACCTACTTCTCTGAAGTACAGGCCAACACAGAAGGTCTTTGGCTAATGAAGTTCACAGATGACTGCAAACTAGGAGCCATAATCAAAACTCCAAAAGATGTGGACATCCTACAAAAGGGCCTTGCTGAGACAGATGCCTGATGTCAAAGCCATGGCCTCAAGCTCAATGCCAAAAAGTGCATTGTCATTCCTTTTGGTAAAAACTCAGTACCCATGAACTACCACATAGGTGGTAGTCTACTTAACACCAAAAGTGTGATAAGAGACCTTGGGACACAAGTGGACAGTAGTCTCTCCTTTGATAATCACATCGCCACAGTAGTCAGGAAATCCTTCTATGTGGCACACCTCATCACAAAAGGTTTCTCATCCAGGAAAAAAGAGGTCATTGTTCCCCTCTACTCGTCACTCATTAGACCTATTATAGAGTACAATACCCCTTTTGGTATGTACCTCACAAGACATCTACAACAACTGGAAAGGCCACAGAAATACCTCACAAAGAGGATTACCGGCCTCAAAGAGATGCCCTATGCAGACCGTCTCAAAAAACTGCAGCTTTACTCCATTGCATATCGCCTACTCAGAGGCAATCTCTGCCTAACACACAAAGCTATGTCAAACCCAGAGCTTTTAGACATGCTCCACTTAAAGAAATCCCAATCCCTATGAACTACATGCTCTAGGGACCTAAACCTTGTCACCACAATAAACAGAACATGCTGGAGGGATAGATTCCTGTCCCAGAGACTTCCCATACTATGGAACAAACTACTAATCTATATCAAACAAAGCTCCTCATTAGCACTCTTCAAGAAAAATCTTGATGGTTGGATGGGAGATAGGAAATTCACCCCAGGGATCACTTCTGTGGCTCTGCTGGACAGTGGCACAGGAAAATAATTTTCTTGGGTGGCGAAAGCCAGAGTACCTTTGGCTAGGCTTATATAGGCCCTAGGGCCAATAGCCTAGTACCTACCTATGAACCTATGAACAGGGTGAATAAACCTATCACTACCTTGCATAACAATATCATTACAACAACTGCCAGCCATACAGGAAAAAGTTCCAGATTTTGTCCCTATTTTACATTTTCCATCATTCTTAAAATCTTTATAAGACAACATTCTATTCAGACTCCTTACATTTTTATAGGAAAAATAAGGTTTATCATCTATAATACTCTGCAGTTCAGGTGACGTTAATAAAATAACCCAGTTCTTTTGTACAATTTTCTTAACATCATTCGTGCTTAAACTGTAGGTGGTTACATATCTAATTTTATCATGATGCAATTTAGTCTGGGATGTGACATACTCATTTCCTGTGAATATCGGTTTTAAAAAATGTGCCCTATTAAACTTCACATCTTCTACAATTTTAATACATTGCCCGATTGTATCCACTATTTATAAATTCATGATCCATCTCATTTATCTGATCAGCGAATCTTGTATCATCAGTATTTAGTTTACTGGCCCTACTAAACTGGGCTTTCATAATCCCTGCAAAGACGTCAGGTGTGTGTAAACTCTGTCTATGCACATATCTATTTGCAAGCATGTTTTTCTTATGAATACTAGTTTCAATCTTATTAAGTTTCTTTTCTAAATGTACATTCAAAAATACAATATCATTAGCAAAACAGGTCATCTTAAATTTGTTTTCTTAAATTTAAGATGACCTGTTCTGCTAATGATATTGTATTTTTGTACTCACCTTTGCTGCCCCCCCCCAAAAAAAACAACCAGGAAAATGACACATTTTCTAACAAACCATCTTTGAAATGCTAAAAGTACTATTAAAAGAACTGTTCTTGAAACATTCCCTCTGTGTTTATTTTTAATGGATTGCAACTGTGAATGAATGAAAACACTACAGCACCGCAGGCTGCCTTACTTCCACTGGGTGTGTCAGGTTACATCTACAAAGTGTTAGATGTAAGGTTGGAAATGTAAGTAAGCAGCACACAAGTCACAGGTTGTGTTCCTTAACATCTAACCTGCCCTACATTTGTTGGCAACTGCATATGATATTATTTCCAATAAAATCCTCACATATTTTAAGGCCAGTGATATAGAATGGTTTACACACTGCATGTCTCAGTTTATTGCTCAGAAAAATAAAGAATTGCCAACAAACACAGAAATGTAACACAGGGCTGTATATTTGCAAACAATAATTATGACAGTCTGTAACCCTTGGTTGTGGTGCTGCGGTAGCGTTGTCGCCTCACAGCAAGACGTCGTCGCGTTCGATTCTCAGCTAGAGCGTCTTCTGTGTGGAGCATGCGTGAATGGGCGTGCCTTTGTTGAAGGTTGTGCATCAGGGCTGGTAACTCAGCACATAAAAATCCACTACCAAACATTAGCAGACCGGAGTTCCGCTGTGGCGATCCCTGACCGGGATAAGCCGAAAGACACAACAATCATGACAGGCTGTGTGATCACTATGTGCACTACATCCAAAACTAATAAATGTACAAATAATACTTGTATGGTTTGATATCACTGTAAATGCTGTTGCAGTTGTTTGTGTGGTGATTAAGTTAAGTTCTTTGCTGCAAAGCTGTTTGTGTGTCAAAGAAGGATAAGTCACCCATCCTGTGTTCTGAAGTGAGAGTTCAAATCCAGACCTATGTAGAATTATCTCATGTGTACTAAAATTTTCTAGTGTGTATGTCATAGATTGCTTTTCCTCATTTCAATTACCTCTCCCTTTTTTTTGGGGGGGGGGCACTGTTTGTGCGATGTGTGTCTTAGTGCAAACACGGGAACCAAAGTAAAAATGAATGTCAGGTTTGGCTGTGCTTATCTTGTTTGTGCGAAGCTGGACAACTGGCTAGACAAGACCCAGATGGTCAAAATTAAAAACTAGATACATTCAATTAATACTACTGGGCATCGCACAAACCTGCAAAGAGATGTGTGGTGGTTAACAGCAAGACCTTAAGAATGATTAGTAAAATAGTAAAATAGGGTCTGTCATGTAACTAGTTCTGTGGCAGCAGGTGTAGGGATGGATTACAGATGGTCCTGGGTTTTTGTACAAGGTGTGCAACCTTTGTTTTACTGCTGTGACATTGCAGTTTATATCAATGAACTGCAACACAAACAAGTATTTTCTCAACCTTCTTGTAGCAACAGGTGTAATTGGAGAACTGTCATCTACATTGTCCTGGATTCAAGTACAGGATAGTCCTTACACTTTTACTATTGTTATTATAGTCACTCTCACTTATGCTACTTGACATAGTGGAGCTGATATTAATTATATGTATGAGGGCTGAGATACAAGTATTGTGTCATTTTTTATGTGTGTGTGTGTGTGTATATATATATATATATATATATATATATATATATATATATATATATATATATATATATATATACATATATATATATATATATATATATATATATATATATATATATATATCTTATGTATTATCACATTTATTATCACATGTACTGCCACGGTGGTGCAGCGGTAGCATTGTTGCCTCACTGCAAGAGGTTCTCCCGTTCAGTTCTTGGCTAGAGTGCAGGGAATGCCTTCTGTTTGGAGTCTGCATGTCCTCCCCGCAGTTGGGTGGGCGTTCAAAAGACATGCATAAATGGGCGTGCCTTCATTAAAGGTTGAACGTCGAGCTGGCACCTTGGCGTTCGTGAAAAATCTACTGCCAATCATTAGCAGACTGGAGTTCCGCTGTGGTGACCCCTAACCGGGAAAAGCCAAAAGGCAACAACAATTATCACATGTATGATTGTGGGTATTTTGTGTACTATAGTCCTGTAAGCATATTCCTGCTATCTGGACTAGCATGGCCTTCACATTTGCCTAACACAGATACACAACTGTCTGTACATCCAATAACCTTGAAATTGCAAATGGAATTATGTAATGCCTCACTGCCTACCACCATTGTGCTCCGCTTACCATCACCCACCGATGGTAAGCTGAGAGTAACATTTTCAAACAGTGTGTGCACTCCCAGTCAACATGATGACTGGACCTGGTGGGAAAGCATCATTCTCCATTGTTCTAGTATTGTGGCAGACATGGCAGGCGTTTGTGGGGGAGGTGTCAGGTTTAGGGCACAGAGATAATAAGTCCAAGATTTTTATTGGATTCCTAGTTAAGAAACAGAGTGCCAGGCTTCTGCAGGGGTCAGAAGCTTGGGATAGTTTACCCCAGGTTTGGCATCACTACAATGACCTATGGAGGAGAAAAAGGGATACCCTCAACCGTTGAAATTTAGGACTGTGGACATCCCACACCTCTGTAAGTATCAATTACGCAGAGCAAGACTTAAACGCTGAATATAGGCAAGACTGGTATTCCTAATGGTATTCTGTTTTGTTCTGTTTTTTCCACAGCTGCCTGTGGTTGTAAGGTAAATGTCTGAACCCATGGGGCTAGATTGGCGAGGATAAGGGAAGTATGTGGTATGTATGCAGCAGAAGTGTAGTGTTATTGTAGCATTAAAACTTAAAGATAACATTTTGGGTATTTTATACAGTTGTATCAAGTTGAGCATGAATATGTCAACTGTAAAAGCAAGTATGTATGCATTAATCTGTAGCACAAACTACGAGTACAATATTAGACTTTACTCAGAGGTTGTGGATTCAAATACCACACTTCCCAACTATACAATACTGTATATTCTTCAAAATATATTTAAATTAAATTCAGACCTCTAAACCAGTGGCAGAAATCCCCTGCTATAATCTGTAATCTGTATAACTGAAACACGCATATGTACAATATATGCACACGTCAAGGAGTACTTGCTGCAATCTATAAATCTGTCTATGTGTGTGTGTGTATATATATATATGTGTGTGTGTGTGTGTGTGTGTGTGTGTGTGCGCGTGTGTGTGTGAGCCGTTTATAATCTCGAAATACTGAAATGTTGAATTTCAGTATCTTGAGACTATAAACCCGAATATTTAAAATAGAGAAAGTTCATAATCACGAATTTGAATATCTCGAATTAGCGGTTATGGCCTTATGCTACGTAATGTCTGGGATTGTTTGTTTATGGTGCATGGTGCCATGTGTGGATCTAGGTGTTTTGTCAGGTAAGTGAGTGAGTGAGTGTTTCGTAAGGGATTTGAGGGGGGTCAGAGTGTGTTTGAGTGTGCTGATATGTATGATGTGTGTGTGAGGGACTGGAGAATGTGCGTGTGTGAGTTTGCTTTTGTTTCCTGTTTGTGCGATCTTGGAGTTAGTATGTATATATATATATATATATATATATATATATATATATATATATATATATACATATGTAGGTGGGTGTTGGGACCACCCCCACATGGGGGGGTGTAAGTGTGTATGAATTGTGTATGTGTAGTTTTTGTTTGTTTGTGTTGTGATGTGGGTGTTGTGTTGTATGTATGGTGTAGTGTATGTGGTCTGTTCGTGTTTTGAATTTCGCAGTTTTGGGCTCGGGGTTTTGTAGTTTTGGTGTTTTGTGGATTCGGTTTCATAGTTTCGAGATACTGAAATTCGATGTTTCAGTATTTCGAGATTATGAAGTGAATATATATATATATATATATATATATATATATATATACATATATATATATATATATATATATATATATATATATATATATATAGTATAGTATGCATCTGTTAGGAGCTGGTAGTCTTAAAAGTAAAAGTTAAGATAACAGAGTCAAATAACTGTATCAGTGTATCGTATGTCACATATGAAGGTACTAATCTTATCTCTTTTTTTCTCTCACAGCAATCAGTATTTTTTTTTTTAGATTTTACTTTTATTTTATTTTTGTATTTTTTTTAATTTTATGTGTCATCAAAATGTGTCCATGTCATCCATATATACCACATCACTAAATGCTACATAGCACAGCGGGGTAGGCCTGCCCCACAGGATCTGCATGCCCCCCCCCTCCACCAGATCCAGCACCATTGCCCAACATGTCTGGGAGCCAACCTGGCAGCATCACTTCTGCTACCCCTGCACTACCTGCCCCCTCAGGTAGTCCTGCCCTGGAGGCTGGCCCAGTGGTACCCTTCAGTGAAGGAGGCGATGATTTTATCACCTGCTTTGAATTGCCAGGGATGGTGAGTTTGGTTATGTGTCACACTGTTAGTGTACGTCTATGCCTATGCTGGCTGGAGAGGCTGCTCTCCCTCATTTTGCAATGTATCAGGAGGAGGAGAAGGAGATGTCAAGCACTCCAGCCAATAGCAGAGTGAGGTGACAGTGATGACAGTCCAGTGGGTGAGGACACAATTCTCACTGTCACCCAGCTTGACAACCATAGGTTTGGGATGTCCCCACCCTCACCCCAATCATGGTGTCCGCAACCTTTTGTGTCCATCACCATCCCAGTCTCTTGTTTTGTTTGGCTTGTCTGTCTGCAATTGCTTCCTCACCTACCCAACTTACCTCACCCAGACATTCCTACATCCCTTCCCAAACATTCCTCTCTCTCTATAAAAAAATGTGATCCTGTCCCACAAAAAAAAATTGTCCCATACATAGCTCTGCATTTTGTACACATGTCTTCATGACACACTTGATTCAGGCCAATTGGCTATATAACATGATGTTGTTGAGGTCATCCCTCTCTCTGGAGGTGACATTCCAAATTTAGTTAGTATTTTCCACATATGTTCCCTTTACACTGTTAAAGAAATGGATGGCTATGGTTCTGTCCTATCTCCCTCTTGCACATTCTTGCCCTGCTTTCCCTTTGTTCTTCCACCTGCTTGGCCCCCATTTCACCACTATCCTAGCTACCCATTTCACCTCTTTAAGGCATTTTTGCACAAAGGTGCACATTGAGAACCAGTGAGTAGTAACAGGGAATGCCAGCAATGTGTTTACATGTTTTTAAAAGTATTAGATACTGCAGCAATGTATATAACTGTATTTAAAAGTATTATATACACCTGTATTCGAACCCAGTACCACCTGGCCCCAACAAAGAATTTATCACTGTATTAACACATGCTCCCACACAGTCAGTTAAGCAGCAAGTGTATTTCATAGATTCAATACTAACTGTCAGACTTTTGAAATGCAGCTTGCATTTGCTTACTGCTTACCTACATGCAAACATGTGCATCTTGCATGCTTATACACTTTGCTAAATATCATTCAAACCTGCTGCTCACCAGACTATGGAAATGTACATATTATGCTATATTATTGATGTTTACTGTCCATTCTCTGTGTATGACATAAAATTACATGTGTAAACATTACAAACTGAGGGCCATATCTAACAATATGTCACATATTTACAATACATCCATCTGCTGCCACTCCCCCAAGCAACGCCCCCAAACACTGCAACCCTGGTCTCAGTGCTATCTCTATGCATATATCAACCACAGTACAAAATGTAATATCAAATATTGTGTGCTATGCAACACACATCGATCTGGTAATGTGCAGAACTAAAACTGTTGACCCATATGCCTAAAATACTTATTTGCATGGCTAGGGAAGGAATCTGCATGGACCATATCCACAGGGACATAGATGACCTTCAACCCAGTTTACCCTACCCATGTTGTTTTTGTCAAGGGTAGATCTTGCTCATTGAAACTTGTGGACTTCTTGGATACTGACTCCACAGACCTGGATGAAGGATAACAGGATATACCACCTATGTTGACTTATCCAAGACCTTTGGCACTATCCCCCATTCATGTCACATAGTGAAGATCCCCCATGTGGGAATTAAGCCATACAGTTTTACAGGGATAGGCAATTGGCTCACTGACATAACACACATTCTCAAAATTGGGGGCTGCACCTCCACCAGTAGCCAATTACCATTAGAATACCATAAGGGTCTGTGCTGGGCCCTCAACTCTTTGAAAACTACTTCCCTGAAGTGCAGGCAATGGTAGATGGTCTGTAATTTACCAAGTTTGCAGATGAATGGTAACTGAATGAACTAACAGAGTCCCCCAGTGATGGTAACATATTATGGAAGGGGCTGCCACACACAAATGATTGGTGCCAAACTCACAGACTGAATCTTAAAGCATACAATGGCTCATTGTCCCTTTAGCAATGAAGCATCCCTGCTACTTATGATATACATATCACCCATCTAAGCTCAAACACAGTGTTGTGAGATTTGGTAGTACATGTTGATTGTATTCTATGCTTTCATCACTATGTGTCCATAGTGGTGACACACACATTCTGTATTGCACACATCATACATATGGACATCACATCCAAGACCAGAGTGGTCATATCCTTATCAGACCACTAAATGAGTGCAATGCTCCCTTCTGTCTGTACCTCACCAGATACCTGCAGCAATTTGAGAAAACACAGGGTTGTGCCTGGGAGACTCCAGGGCCTCCAAACATGACATACATGGACAGACTGAAAAACCTGTCAGTTTCTTATTAACATGCAGGCTGATGATAGGTTGCCTATGCCTGCTCTACAGAGCAGTCTCAGAACCTACCCTACCAGAAATGCTGGATATCTGTAAATCAAATGGGACTATAATAACTTGGCCCAAGGTTCTCAACCTGGCCTGCGACACAAACAGAACATGTGGAGAGATAGATATATCCCCCAATGACTCACACTCCTCTGTAATAGTCTCCCACTGCATGTGAATCAGTGCTTCCCAATGATCCTGTTCAAGAGCAACCTTGACTACTGGTTGGGTAATTGTGAAGTCACCTCTGGGGTGGCACCTATGTCCCTCATGGACATGGCCAGCTGGTACTGCTCACAAAGTCACTCTGCTAACAATGACCATCCAACTATGCTCAATAAGGGTACTTGAGTTTTTACACAGCTAGGCTTCTAAACACCACAGGGCCATTAGGGTAGTAGCCTCCTATGAACATATGAAGCTATGGAGCTATGCAGGTCTACCAACATTTTGTCTCCCAAATGGCCTGCTGCTGTCATCTACTATACTTTCACCTGCAGTCTTGTAAAAGTCAGACTTGTGCCATGGCGCTTGCGTAACTTACTGTGTTCTGTAGTCTGTATACTTACGTAGGGGTTCTATTCTCACTGCAGTCAACTGTCCGTGTGTGTGTGTGTGTGTGTGTGTGTGTGTGTGTGTGTGTGTGTGTGTGTGTGTGTGGGTGTGTGTGTCTAGCCAGAAGAGCAGAAGTGTGTATCCTACAGTTACTGCTCCAGTCCCATGGATTGACAGTATTTTGATACTTGCACATGCCTACACATTCATTTTATGGAGGTCACCCAACTTCTTCTCTCCAACATGCACTGATGATGTCATCCACTATAAGTTGTGTAAAGTACTTTGTTCTGTAGTCTGTGTACTTAGGTAGGGGTTCTTTTCTCACTTCAGCCAACTATGTGTAAGTGTGTGTGTGTGTGTGTGTGTGTGTGTGTGTGTGTGTGTGTGTGTGCGTGTGTCGTAGCTCTTGCTTGACATTACAGAGCATCTTACACCACCATGTGGGACACTTGGGTCCCTATTTAGTTCACCAAAAATTCAGTTAAGTGAATGGCATTTTCAGTGCAGTTATGTCGAACATGCCATTCGTCAAACTGTTCATACCGAGATCACAGTACAGTGAAGACTGGAAAATTTGCCCTTTCCACACAGTAGTGCCATCTCAGAGTTGGTATATATAATTAGTGGGGGATGTGGGGGCATAGACCCCCACAGGCGCAGAATTCAATGAATGGCATTTCCAATGAAATGTCATCCATTAAAGTGAGTTTTCATTGATTTAATAGAGACCTGGGACAGATTGTTGATGTCATCAGTTATATCATATTTTTGGTTATGTAGTACTGGAGGCCAGACAGAAGCCACCTCATTCTTTACAATATAGATTACAGTGACATGGCTTTTAATCTATCAACATACATCATGGCATGGTTTGTATACCCTGTGTTATCTTATTTATTATTATTTTGCAGTTTGTTTTCCAGGATAGTCCATTGGACTACAAGGAGCCCATTTTCAATGGAGTCCTGGGGAGAAAAACTCCAGAGAAAAAAAAATATATAGTACAGAAAGAGCACAAAGCCATAATATACATTTCAATTAAATGTTAAATACATATTTGGTATAGTCATCATCTTCTTGTGGCTGTTCCCGTTAGGGGTCGCCACAGCGGATCATCTGTTTCCATTTCTTCCTGTCCTCTGCATCATGCTCTTTCACACCAACCGCCTTCATGTCCTCTCTCACCACATCCATAAACCTTACCTTAGGCCTTCCTCTTTTCCTCTTATCTGGCAGCTCCATCATTAGCATCCTTTTCCCAATATACCCAGCATCCCTCCTCAGCACATGTCCAAACCAACGCAATCTTGCCTCCCTTGCTTTGTCTCCAAACTGTCCAACCTGAGCTGACCCTCTAATATACTGATTCCTAATCCTGTCCATCCTAGTCATACCCAGTGCAAATCTTAACATCTTTAACTCTGCCACATCCAGCTCTGACTCCTGCCTTTTCGTTAATGCCACCATCTCCAGTCCATATAACATAGCTGGTCTCACTACCCTCTTGTAGACCTTCCCTTTCACTCTTACTGGTCTCCGTCTGTCACAAATCACTCCTGACACTCTTCTCCACCCACTCCATCCTGTCTGTACTCTCCTCTTCACCTCTCTTCCACACTCACCATTACTCTGAGCTGTTGATCCCAAGTACTTAAACTCATTCACCTTTACCAACTCTACTCCCTGCATCCTCACCATTCCTCTACCCTCCCTCTCATTTACACACATATATTCTGTTTTAGCCCTGCTGACCTTCATTCCTCTCCTCTCTAAAGCATATCTCCACCTCTCCAGGGTCTCCACAACCTGGTCCCTACTCTCACTACATATCACAATGTCATCTGCAAACATCATAGTCCATGGGGCCTCCTGTCTAATCTCATCTGTCAACCTGTCCATCACCACTGCAAATAAGAAAGGGCTCACAGCTGATCCTTGATGTAATCCCACCTCCACCTTAAATGTATCTGTCACTCCCAGTGCAGTCCTCACCAATGTCACACTACCCTTGTACATATCCTGTACCACTCTTACATACTTCTCTGCCACTCCCGACTTCCTCATACAATACCACAACTCCTCTCTAGGCACCCTGTCATATGCTTTCTCTAAGTCCACAAAGACACAATGCAACTCCTTCTGATTTTGTATGGTATCAACCCATATTGCACAAGTCAAATAGATGTCACATAATACAGAAATAAAAGATTTTCATCAGGAAAATCTTGCTGAGAAAGCCCTGTGGTCTCCTCAGCTGTTACATGTGTCTGGTGAGGTACATGAAAAAGAGAGCAGTATACTCTATTAGTGTTGTGATGAAGTTTGACTATATGCTGTCATACAATCCTAAGACCTCAATATGATGGTGTGACTTATGATGTGCTCAACATAGGCTTTCAATACTAGTGTAGACACTTGGTGGTCAAAGTTAAGAGTGCTATCTACATGCATTCACAATGTTTGCATCACTGAGTTTCTGCATAGCAAGACTGCTGCCAATGCTGTAATTAACATGGAATTCCACTTTTCAGACAGACATTAGACACATTTCTGCATTTATTTGTAGATCATGTGCCTTTGTAACCTTTCAGTTGTGTGTGTTAGCTCCTCCTGTATTATGTTATCATCACTGGTGGACTCAATGATTGCACACAATAAGCAAGAATCAGCAAACTTTAGAAAAAAGAAAGACGGAGTGCTCAGCAGTCTGAATAGCCAAAGCCTTAACGCAATTTTAATAATACAAAAAACAAACAGCGTTTTCGCTACTAAATAAGTGTAGCTTCATCAGAGGCAGACAAACACAGAAAAAAGGCGCCAAACAGAATTTATACTAGTGGCAGCCTGAATAAAATCAGCTGGTATAAGTTACATCACTTCCTTGCACAATAAAGATGTCAACAAACACCTATTTCTTAAACAATTTCAGTTAAGAACCACAACATCTTACCCTTCCATCAAACACAAATTCATAAAAAACTGTTTTCACATATAAAACCTTAATACATGTAAAATAAAAACTTTTTAAAAATTTATATTTTTAAATTTTTTACAATAAACATTTTAAGTTCATTAACTAAGAGAAGAAAATGTATTGCATTTATATATAACTAGAAAATGGTACCACATATAAGAGGTCATCCCATATGTTAAATCAATTATTTAACTCCACACTAGGCAGTAGTTTTTAAATCAATGTAATAAAAACAAACCTATTATAAAAATAACATATCAGCGAAGGTAGGATCTGTATTTCAACACAGGGGCTATATTGCAGCTTTCATTTAAGCCTGGCATATTAAAGGCATCTAATTTAAGCTGCCATTGTAATTCCAAAATTTCCAATAATAAAGAAATAGGACCTCCCCTGATAGATTTATATTTACAGTCAATACCCATAAAAACAAAGTTATGCCCTTGGTTAGAAACCACATGTTTGGCAAGAGCATTCTCACATTTATTGTTTCTGATTGCGTATATATGTTGATATATGCGCTCTCTGAATTTTCTATCTGTTTTTCCGACATAAAATGCCGGACAACAAACACAGAGAGCAACATATATAACAGATTTAGTATTGCAATCAATTCTACTGTTTATCCAATATTTTTTGTTTCCAATAGTAAATGAACTCCCAGTTCGCAAAACATGGCACCAGTTACACATCCCACAGGTAAAACATCCTTTTGTTTTTTGGAAAGCTTGTATTGGTGCTTTTGTTTGCAATAATTCCTTAATGTTGTGACCTCTCCTAAATGTGAACTTTGGTTTATCACCAAGTTTCTCAACCAAAAAGGAATTATTAGTAATGAAATACCAGTTTTTGACAACAATATCTGATATTTCTTTAGAACTCAAACTAAAAACAGTAGAAAAGGACAAAGAAAAGTCCCTTCTAGGTTCCTCAATACCTGTAACAGGATCAAGAACTGTATTTGCCCCTTCAGTTGACATATCTTGTTGGTTACAATTGACAGGCCCTTGGTCAAGAATTAAGGGGAACAGTATTTCATTCCTTCTTTTATTGGAAACTTCTAATATCACTTCATCTATAACTAAGGGTGGGTAACCCCTATCTAAGAAAAATTCCCTAAGAACCACACATTCTTCCTCAAAACCTTTTAGTTCACTACACATCCTAACTGCCCTAATTAATTGCCCTTTAATAATGGCTTTTTTTAATTTGTATGGGTGGGCACTTGTGTAGTGTAGGAATGAATTAATGTAAGTGTTCTTACGGAAAATAGATGAAATGAATCTATTATTCCCAATATCTTTCTTTAGTTTAACGTCCAAATAATCAATCTCACAAGTGTCAAACTTAGAAGTAAACTTTAGGAATGTTGTTGTACTATTAAAGTATTCTATCAAAAGCCGTGCCTCTTCATCATTGCCCTTGAATAAAATAAAAATGTCATCAAGGAATCTGGTATAGAAACATATCCTATTTTTACATGATGGATTGTATAGGACAAATTTCCTCTCCCAGTGTGCCATGAACAAGTTGGCAACAATGGCTCCACAGGGAGACCCCATGGCAACACCCTGTTTCTGGATATAGAATTCTTTACCAAAAACAAAAAAGTTTGAGGACAGGACTATATCTAATAATTCTGTAATGTTGTTGATGACATCTCTTGGAGCTTTTAATTCAGACAATAGTAACTCCAACCACTCTATAGCCTCCAAATGAGGTATAGAAGTGTATAAGTCGACAACGTCAACTGTAACAAAGTTGTACTCGCTGTCAAAAGTAAGGTTGTTAATACTTTCTAAAAAGCTCCATGAGTCCTTACAAATACTTGGAAGATATTCCAAGTATTTGTTTAAGATGGAATCAATATATTTAGCTGATGGATAAGAGATGGAAGACCTTCCATCAACTAATGCCCTCATAGGTGGGTCCCCAAGATTCTTATGAATCTTGGGTATACCAAACATAACAGGCGTTCTTGGTTGAGTGATGTTAATATACTCATAAGTCTCAAGATCTATCCTCCCCTCAATAAAGAGGTCCCTAAAATACCCCTTAATCCTATGGGTATTAGTATTCATCTCATTAAGGGATGAATGGTTGTATGCAGGTGTGTCCAAAACCAGTGACATTTTTTCATTATATAAGTCATGTTCAAAGACAACCAAACCCCCACCTTTGTCAGGTTTCATAACCCTGACAGAGGATTCCTTAAGTTGGTTTAAAGCCTGCAATTGCTCTTTTGATATGTTAAAAATACTTTTCCTAACACCTTTAGTATTATGCAAATGCCTGATATCTAATTCGCAGGCATTTTCAAAAATGCGTAAGCCTACATGTAAAGGGGGATTAAAAATGCTCGGAAGCTTTATAGCAACTCTATCTTCATCGTTAGAGTTGTTAAACAACAGCTTTAAATTAAGCTTCCTAACAAAGCACTTCAAATCAATAAGTACTTTAACCACATCAAAATGTCTCGATGGAACGAAATTGTAACCTAATGAAAGTAACTCAACTAACTCAGGTTCTAACGTCAGTGATGAGAAATTGTAAATAGTGAAATCACCTTTTTTATTTTTAACAATACTAGGGCAGTTAATAGCTCCTAAAGGTATCGATTCAACTATTAATTCTTCCAATTCCTGTTCTTCTTCCTCCCCTGATTCTGGTTGGGTCCTTTCCCTAAAAAATGTGAATTATCTTTGTTTGAATCAGCAAACTTGTTAAGCCAAAGGTCACATACTTTAGCCTGAACTGTCCAGAAATAGAGTTTAAACCATGAAGGGTCAAGCACAGATTCCTGGGTTTGCCAGTGGTGACAGCTGTACTAGTACAGGTTGATTCTCCAACTTCCACATGATGTGTTCTGCCAGTGAGCCAGTTGGTTACCTATCAACTGACATAAGGGTTAATCCCCAACTTGTAGGATTTCTCAATGATACCTGTGTGAGGGATTGTGTCAAAACCCTAGACCAGATCATGCTAGGCAGTATGCACTGTCTGACCTTCATCCACGCCTATCACATGGAAACAATGGGCTATGACAACATCACAGATCACCTATGGCATGACTCAGCATGTACACCTTCTTAATACAGTTGAATACACAGTTCAAAACACTCTCCCCATGCCCAATGTTCCAATACAATGGTGTACATCAGCATGCATCCACCTGAGTTGGGGGGACAGCAACTGATGCATGCATGTATAGAGACATCCTGACTCTTCTCGACTGAGAGGGAGACCAACATGTCATCAGTGACATCTTCTACATGTACACTAGTACTATTCCAGGTTTGTGCAGCAGACCTGTGTGAGTTGTTAATGCTACATAAAGTCCATTACATCTGGTAGATATCCTCAAAGTTGTCATCGTATCATCTTGTGGAACTTGACCAGGTCAAGGCATTTGACATAAATCCACACTGAGGTATTCAATCAACATTGTCATATGTGGCCATAAACAGCTATATTACCAAGTGGGTAGATCAGTGTATGACATACGTGGCATCTCACTATGTTGAAATGTCTGACGTGCTCTATATGTCAGGTACAGTGATCAGGTCGGTATGTCAGGGGTATCTATTAGGTCCTTTCCTGCCTATTAATTAAATGATGGATATTACAGATGACATACACATGCTGTGTCCAAACAGCTGCCTGAAGGACTGTAGACTGTGGGCAATCAGTGACTCCAACTGTGATATTAGTATAATACAGAGAGTATCAATGCATACCAAAAACTGCTGCCATAGCCATGACAACACCTGCATTGACAAACACATGGAGGGATTTGGTGAATCAGGAAACAAACTCACCACCCAAGTATAATGTGGACATCACACCCGATAATCAGATCAATAGGTATGTGACCCCTGTCCTGGGGTAGATGGCAAGTGGCACATCCACCAACATGTGGTCAGAATGCTGACTACTCCTTTGAATGCAACACAAGTACTGGGTATGTGAAGGACATGCATATCAGAGGCCATAATACCTTCATGGCTCCCAGCCTTCATCATACCAATAACTGTGTACAATGCACGTTTCTTCATGTACCTCCTTAAACATCTTCCAGGGATGTGTAACTGAAGTGTACCACCTTTGTCAGAGTGCGCTGTCACATAGCTTATTGGCCATACCTAGGTATTCTTTCTATAGAATATACATGACTGTCTGAAGGTACGGGACACCAATTAAGTTGTTACACCAGATGCATGCGTGATATCTGTTCTGCTTATGCACACACTACATACATAGGTGTTTGACAACATTAATGGCATGTATATCATTTGTGACAGTGTAGATTGTGCCCCCTATATATATATATATATATATATATATATATATATATATATATATACCATGCACATAAGGCAATTAGCCTCTACTGTCTGCAGATATTACAGTGTCAGGACAGTGTCCGTGATTACCCTCATACAGTGTAGATGTATCATAATAGTTGTTCAAGTGTGTGTGTGTGTGTGTGTGTGTGTGTGTGTGTGTGTGTGTGTGTGTGTGTGCAGGCTCATCTCTTATTACTCCACATCACATATGTTATGTCAGAGGCATGGGATTAGTGATTATATTATTCTGATATTGTCCATGATTGTGGTTGGTTCTTGTAATGTTTTCTATGATCCCTTACCTCTGGCCACCTTGCTGGAGACCTCTGCTGAGAGTACACTCATATTCAGGCATATCAGTTTGCAGTGCTTCACAACGTGCACCTCATCCCAATTGCATGTAAGATACCTGATAGATGCCCTCTGCATTATTCATGTAAGGATGCTTATCTCACAAAGACATCCGCCCCATTGTTATGTCACCTTGTGTGACAGACACAGACAACACATTTTCACTATACAGTCCATACTGTGCCATATAGATATGTGCTTGTTGTTGCTGCTGCAACTATCTTCCATTGACATGCCATCATCTGCTGTACATGAGGGAGTTTCACCTGTCCTCTTTCCATGTGTTCACTCCTAGAATTCATCTGTGTGCCCCTATTCAACACACACACTTCCACTGTGTGATCATTTTATATGGCAGTCCACGTCCTGTTACAGGTCATTAACACAGCTTCAGTACAGAATGCTAGGAATGGGATATCACAATACTCTGCATGTAGGTACACTGTTCTGTACTGTGTTTTGACCATATACTTCACATTCATACCACTCTACTGTCCAAATATTCTGAGGATGTCCAGATGTTTTCCTTATCAAATTTGTGGCTTTCTGCCATATCACTGGAATGATCTCTGGACTGATGACTCACTATTACATACATTTAAGTGCATACCTCTCAACTGTCCTGATTTGTGCAGAATTTCAAGTTTTTGTCACATATCTGTGATCTTTTCCTCATAACATTTTTGTTTTCTAACAAGTCATTGGCATGTCATTGCAGAGTGAAGTCAGAAATTGATGACTGACGTTTGACTTTGAAACTTCATGCTCTTTAGAAAATTCATGATATTGTACAACCTATTTATTCTATCAACTTTCTAAGTTTGGAAGTGCAATATTAAAATGTTGTCCCTATTTTGGCCCTTTGGCCCCCATTATATATGCCTTTGTTCAGGGTTTATATCATAAGTCTGAACGTGCAAATGTCCGAACGCTGAAACTTTGAACTGGGAAGTTTGAAGTCTAAAAATAATGAAGCCGCAGAACATCAAATTCTTTCCCAGTGAAAGAATTCGGTGGGCCGTTTCCGTGGCTTTGCTATTTCCTCCACTATGGTGCAATCTCGGATTGGGTATATTTAAGTAGGGGGTGGGGGGGCACAGCCCCCCACGTTGGGGATTGTGGGGGGCAAAGCCCCACACATTATAAACAGTATGTAGTGTTTGTGCGTTTCCGCATTTTATACCGGAACAGTGATTTTTTTTTCCCTGGGGAAAAAAAATCGCTGTTCTGAATGTTCTGGGTTTTCAGTTTTCGAATTTTTGGGTTCGATATTTATATAGTCTAAGTTTTGACATTTCGACTATGTGATATAGACCCCTTTGTTCACATATCTTGCTCAAAGAGGATGACAGGTATGTTTGAGTTTCATTCTACCAAATGTTTATGCAACATCTATGGCAAATATGTCCCTATTTCTGATTAAACGTCCCTGCATTATGTTGGTCTTTGTGGAGATATGTTGCAGTAACATATTCACAGCTATCTGTGAAGCCCTGGTTGTCATTGTGGAATTCCGTGCAAATCCACGGACTGTAGGTGCACTGCTTTAAATAGAATTGGATCCACATTCACTTACACAGTTTCCTGGCTAGCAACACTGTTGCCAGTCATGTAACCTAACTTAGGTGTGCCATGCATCATTAATATGCATTGCACACTACCGCTCACTGTGCTCCGTCATGCAAACATGTAAGCTCCTTGTAAGCTCTTCTCAAAGCCTACACAGAGTTTATTGAATCTTGGGGTTTGTCTGCTCAGAATGGACTTTCATCATTTTAAAAATGAAAGCCTGAAATATGCTTTAAGGATTATTCAAGTTAAAGCTTTTGTCTATGATCCAGTGTGGTTTTGGGCACATCGAGTAAATGGATTTCTATTGTCTTTTTATACTAGCTGAAATAATTCTTAAAATCTAGCCTTAGCTTGCTCTATTAAATCTAAGAACTGTTTGACAGTTTCATTTCACTTATGGGTGTTATAATGAGCACATTAAATCTACTCATACATTCACTGTAAATCATTAATTTAGCTTAACAATTAATTCATAGCACTGTCACAGTTCCTTGCAGTATCCAATAAACCAAACTGAATCTAATAATTAACAGCTATATAAGGCCTATCAGTTTCACTAAACACAAACTAATTTGATACAGCTTTTATAATTCTATATTATTCAGTACATGATAATTATTAACCAAGAAATACATTTTGATTTAACAAACCAGCTGCTCCCTGAAAGTAATCTATAGCAATGGCAACTTTTAATTGGGGATCCAGTGCTCACCATCTAATGATCATGCTGAAAACATATTCCTTATGCCATTAGTTAATTGATCTGTAAAAGTGACTGTGCATTGTTTGCACAAGTGGAAATGATTAGCTATCTACAGCAACTGAGCAGGACAGTGGCTATATATGTAATAGCTATAATTATTTATACTTTTAGTAGAAGGAATATTTTATGTATTGGATACCCCACCCCCACCTAATCATAAAATGGCAACTCTAGGTACAGTTTATATTTCCATGATTTTTATTCTTTCAATTGCTTGCTTCCTGTGATGGAAAGTTTGCCTTTGTATGACAGCAAAATAGAGAAGAGTGTTTAATAGCACAGCACATAATGAAACCTTTCAAATACTTAACAGGAATAGCTGTAATAATGCATTCATAATGTTTTATTTTTTCAAAGACTATGATGTAAGTAGAATTGTGTATGTGAAATTCTTCTGTGGTTACATATTAGCATGAGGATCTGTGATATGTGTTGGGAAGGTTTCACTTCAAATCTTTTAAGTCTGGGCAAATGGACATGCAGTTAGAGAGACAGAACTCAAGCAGTCATCCATTTTAGACAGGAAATACAACAAAAGCAGACAGACATGAAAACAAAAATAAACTTCAACCAAATAGAGGTTACTTTTCATTGCAGAGGCATTGCTTTTTTTATTAGTTGAGCTACTTTCAATGCAATGCTAATCTGCTAGATATCTGTAGCATTTATTTCTCTGCCATCTGACGTAATATAGACATAGAGAAACAACCAGTTAGACATACACAAACTCCAAGGTTGCACTGCAGTGGGGTTAGAAAATTACCTTTTTCTCATACTGTAGTGCGATCTTGGAGTTGGTATATTTAATGTACGGGGGGGGTGTGGGGGCAGAGCCATAGTAAAAACTCTGTGGTATGTTATTTCTAGTTGCTTTATAGTTTTCAATGATTTGAGATTCAATGTTATGAGTTTTCGACGATTTGAGTTTTCGACGATTTGGTCTCGATGTTTTGCAATTCGATGAAATGATAATTCGACGATATGAAGTGGAACCATATATATATATATATATATATATATATATATATATATATATATATATATATATGACACACACACACACACACACGCATGCAATTAGCATTTTGTTCTCCCTGGCAGTGACATCAAGGGTAAGTGTATTAGCTATAACTATGCTCAGCTGTATTGTCTGAAGCACTACCATCATAAAGCTAATGAAGCAGTAATGAACCAGACCAAACCCAGCATGGTTATTATTTTCACATTACTATATTCATGAATGCCTCCACTTAGTGCTGCTATCATGTGCGCATCAGTCACAATTTGGTAATCATTAAACAGCTCTGCACTTTGAGTACAACCTCAAACCAAGGGTAAACTACACAATCTGCTAACGAAAGCATTCATAGTTGAATTTGCATGCTAATTAACCAATCCAACATGGAGGAGCTATTCAGGAACTTATAAAGTGATCATGTACGCTCAGTGTCTCTTTTTCCCTGAAATCCCAAACACTTTGAAATACAGTCACAAAGACCCTTAGAAAAAAAATGTAAGCTGTTACTGCTGTCATCATCAATCCATATTTGCAACTTTAATTCAAACTGCTGCTGCTGCCAGACCTCAACTAAGAAGGAAAAGGGTGTTTAGACTCTATTTAACTTACCATGGACTGCATGACACAGAAATTGTACAGCAATACAGGGTGAACAGGGAAACAATAGAGGAAATATGCAACCTCTGCCACCCTCACCAGAGATCCAAAGGAAATCATGGAGTACACATCCTGGTGAAAACAAAGGTATGTGTAGCATTACAAATACTAGCTACAGGGACTTTTCAGAGGCCCACAAGGGACACATTAGAGGTATCACTGACCTCAGCTTCCAGAATCTTAGATCACTTTCTAAATGCAATGCTATAACATGCAAGGGGATAATATCTGGTCCCCACGCACCCCAGAAGAGAGAGCAAAAAACATGCAACAGTTTTATGCCATAGCACATTTCCCTGAGTTTTTTTTGTTTGGGGGGGGGGGGGCACAGACTGCACACTCATAAAAAAGCTCTAACCACTGAGCAGGAAAGGAGGTACTTCAACAGAAGATGATACCACTCCCATTAACTGTCAAGTTGTCTGTAATGCCCAAGGGGTCATCCACAATGTGTGTGCAGGTAACCCTGGTAGTTTCCATGAATTACGCATATGGTGCACGTATGACCTATGTACAAGGTTTTCTGGGGCTGACTTTCCACAAGGGTATCTGGTGGGGGAGAAGGTTATGCACTAGAAACCTGTCTCATGACACCCATGAGAAACTCATACAACCCCATGGAGCAAGGATACAGTGATGGTTATGCTGAAACCAGGAATATAGTAGAATGTGTATTTGGCTTGTTTAAATCAATATTCCATTCATTAGACCCATAAGGAGATGCCCTGCAGTATGATCCAGCAATCTCTGCCAAAATATTCATAGTCTGTGCCATGTTGCACAATATAATTCTCAGGAAACAGCATCAACAAGGACAACAAGGCCCTGGACCACAGTTTTCAGGACCACAGACAGGTCCATCAGTTCCAGCAGCTACAGATGAGGACTCTGAGGAAGAAGTACCAGCTGTAGATGGTGCTGGCAGACATAGGCATGCACAATATGGTATGGCTCTGTCTAAGAGACAAAGTATGGTACACACAGTTACCATTTAACTGAAGAGCTAAGATCCTAAGCATATTGTTGTTGTTTGTCTTTTGGCTTTTTCGTGGTAAGGGGTCGCCACAGCAGAACTCCGGTCTGCTAATGATTGGCAGTAGATTTTTACAAAATGCCGAGGTGCCAGCTCGACGCCCAACCTTCAACAAAGGCACGCCCACTTACTCACGCATGTCTTTCGAATGTTACCCAACCGCCAGGAGGACAGGCAGACTCCACACAGAAGTCCCTCCCAAGCCAAGCCGAGAATCGAACAGGAGAACCTCTTGCTTTGAGGTAACAATGCTACTGCCATACCACTGTGGCATAAGATCCTAAGCATATGCAGACATAAAAACTGATGCCTACCAAAGTCCTCAAGTTTTACTTAACCATATAATAGTTCTGTTCCGACAGCATTATACAGAGTAAACCCCTGGACACATCTTTTAGCAGCAGTATTATCAAAGTTAGGTGCTAAACATGTTAAAAAAAGAAAATTCTTAATGATTGCTTTCATATGCAAACACTTACATATCAATAAGATGAAATATTTCTCAGCTCTACAATAATGTCAGCAGTAAGTCATGAGTAAATTATGCCATATACATATGTGATCGTCCCCAATGCTGTGCATCAAGCATAACATTTGACCAATGTAGATGACCCAACAGTGAGTAGATCAATGTTATCCATAATCTACACAAGTTTAAGTGCAAGAAACAATTCATAACTAGTAAAACTGAATTATTAAGAATAATACAACCAATACAATTGCAGTCAACAGGTACTTGATTAATACTTTACAACTGAACAGGATAAAGAAATATTAATGAAACAATTTCTGCAATACATGTGAAGAAAGTAAGTATCTGACTTGGCGAGCATTAGCTATGCACTAAGGTCACAAAGAAATATGCAAAGGGCAGGGCACAGTCATCATCACTTGCACAGGGTGGGGATGAGGGGGGGTTACAGGAGGACAAGCCTGACACCAAAGAAGTGTATGTGTGTGTGTGGGTGGGTGTGAGTAAGAATCCAGGTTTTTCAGCAAGTACACAATATTCAGGGCCAGTAACAACAGATTGCTGTCAGTCAGTAGTAATTGTTTAAATAAAATGTATGTGTGTGTCTATGTGTGTGTGTGTGAGGTGGTATGGGCAAGATGAACTATGATGTGTGTGGGTCTGCATGAACCCAATCAAAGCACCTGTGCTAGCACTGGATACTTGCATTGACGACAGGTGTAAATCATGCATGGTAGAGAAGTCAGTTCTTCAAATCCAGACTTCTGCTCAGTACGGCAGGGTGCAACGGCCAAAATAGACTATAGCAAAAAAATGAAGCAAAAACGGACAGCACCATCCAAATGAGGTTGAAAAGATTTATTAACAAGGCAGGATGGCATAATATTTTAAAGAAAAAAGAAAAAAACTTGGATAATTAAACTAAATGGATTATTCACACCTGGTGTAAATGAGCATTTATCCAATAACAGCAGGTCTACTAGTGTCTGAGGCAGTATTTATTCAGATGTGTAACTCAGATTTTTATACACTGATGAAGGCTACTATGCCAAAACTGGTATGTATGTTTCTTATCTTTTGATGTGATTTTTCTGCCTCAATAATAAATCTTTTCAATCATACTTGGATAGTGCTGGCCATTTTTGTTTTGTTTTTAAAGAAGACAGTTCACCATCATTGTTTCTAACCATGAGAACTACCTCTGCCAATAACTGCACTGCTAGTTCTATGGCTGTGGCTAGAAGTTGGGGCACTACCTGAACATGAATGATGCCTGCTGGATGAGCTATCATCATGATGACATCCAGGACTACAACCACGTATTCTACCATGTCTGGGTGTAGACACCTCAACAACTGATGGAGCAGTGGAAATAATGCTTCTACAGGAGAGGGATCTTGCATGGCCATTATCAGCTAACACCTGACAATATAGCACTTCTCTGGCCACATGGATGCTGACCCTCCCCAGCAGACTTTCCATTACAGACACAGCCCAATCCAGTGTGTCAGTCATCCTGTCCATGGAGTCACCAACATGGTCCAGGCATGTCAGAATCTACAACATTTAGTACTTGCACTATCTCTTCTATGGCCTTGGTGGAACATGCCTGTGCCTCCATGATGGCCCTACTCATACATTGCGTGCCACCTACTGACACACTAACATCAGGGTGTGAGTGAACAGCAGACCTCCTCCAAGCACCTCTAGTAACACCCCTGTGTGGTATCCAATTCTCATGATGGCTATAGGGATACTTAGCCAGCCCTGCAACTGAAGTAACCACTCTACCCTGATTAACTGTGTCATCCTCAACCTGTCCTATCTCTGAGGATTCCATGCCATGGGTATGCATAGTCATACTGTCTGTGTCTAAAATATGGGCAAGGGATATGGGAACCACAACTTTAGTGTCAGATTGACCCTCTGCACCCCAGATTGTGCTTCGTCATCACCACCATCATCATCATCAGAGACTACTGATACTCTGATATCAGGCAGTGGGAGTTCCACAGAGCCTGTGTCAGGATAACCTATGACGACAAGTAATTAACACAACAAAGAGAGAAAAAGAATAAAACCTGATCAAGCTTGTGTAATGGAAAATGTAAGCTGAGCAATACCAGATGCAAATCCCATTAAAAAGGTACTTTAATGTATACATAAATCTACTTTATATACAGTAATAAGAAAAAAAAACAATTGCTTACCATGTGCAGGAGGTCAAGGAAAGTCAGTACCAGATGTGCCTAGACAGAAGAAATGTAGATGGAAGAAGGATGATAAGTATCACGATGCAAATGACACAATAAGCAGAAAAAAAACACTTTACTTCTCCCTGATAAGAATCGTCTTATACAAACATCCTATCGGGAGTTTCCTTTTACAAAACGTCTCATCCTCTAATCTTTCTCTCTGTCTGCATCTCTCTTTAAGAGATAGATTAGATTAGATAGACAGATAGATATAAAGGCTAATGATTTATTATTTGACATACCTGGAATTTCAGCACTAGACACATTTTGGTTGTTGTCCACCACAACACCAATATCAATGACTCTTTGGGAGCCTCCTGATGAACTGTCTGGATCTCTGACAGTGGACAGGAACTTCTCCGTCTCAGTTAATGGTGGTTTGGTAGCAGGACCACCACCAGTAACTATCCTTTCCGGTGCAATTGCATTCTTAATCATATCACTGGCATGCTATCTTAAGAATGTTAATAAGCCATTTCCTGTGGTCCAGTGGTGCAAGGTTTGATTCCCTCAGCCTCTATTGCCTACCTGTGTAACTCTAAACAAGTCACTTAAGCAGACACCACTCCTGGACTGAGTCTGAAAAAGATCCATGGAGATCAGTGCTCTACCCTGGAAAACAAATACAAATAAATAAATAAATTATTTTCTGGTAATCCTGACCACGTCCTCTGACCACATTAACATCATTGTCTATCTGCTCCCAGATTCAGTCATGGGAGGACTTGTTAGCCCCTGTCTAACAGGAGTGAGCTATATCTATGTAGTGTCTAGATGATGACTTCATTCTCTGCATCAGTGTTTGGAGGTTTATGGGGACCAGATATCTTGGGAGCCATATTCCTATATAAAAGAAACCATAAGAAGAGGGAAAAAAAAGGAAATTAAACCACAAGTGTGAGCGTTAATGAAATAAATATGTATGAATTTATTCGGGCATCACATGCAAAACTAAAGTAAAATGTAAGGCTCTCTAGGAGTACACACAAAGGTAAACATGTCACCCCCTACCCCCAACAAAACAAAGTAACTGAAAAGCACAGATGACAACAACTGTGTAACTCCTTGTTACATAGCAGCATTGCAAAGACATTTCTACTTAATTATAAATAAATTGTATATTCACTTGTGTCAATGGCATACAGCTATATATCATAGGCTTAACACTTTTGTTGGGCTACAAATGTAACTCGCCACCCCCCAGCATTGCTAATAATGATGTAACACATTTTTGGAACAAATGTTCAGATTCTCATAGAGATGTTTCTATAATGGTAGGTAAGATTTAAATGAAATAAAATTAGCCTTTTAAACAAATAAACTTACATACATGGCTATAACAACAGCAATGGAAAAGCAATGCAGACAGTAAACAATGTGTGAAATTTAGTGCATGCATAATGTCAAAATAAATCCGTTGGCAAGAAACAGCAACAAACGTTTACAGGAAAATCAGTTCTGAAAGTACAGAAAAATACTGCATGTCAAAATAAGAGTATCAAAAATTGTACTGTTATGGCTAGGCTTGTATAGGCCCTAGGGCCGATAGCCTAGTACCAACCTATGAACCTATGAACCTATGAACATTGTGCAATGGGGACTGTCATTGGTCACTGGCAGTAAACGATGGCTCACTTCCCAAGACAAAAAATAAAAAAAAATATTGCTGCCTTCTGTAGCACAAATGAGCCAGGTGCCAGCAGAACCAGGTCATAGTCAAACGGGCCCTTGGCAGAATAATGAATCACCCCCCCACACACACACACATCATCCCCCCTCCACCACCCCAGCCATTCCAGTGTCCCATTACTTGGCTATTTCACTGCAATTACCATGTACACTGTTTTCTTTACTTCTACAAATATTACAGATATTTGTGTTTCATTTAATTCTTTTATTTCAAATGTTATAGCAAAAACACTGATAGCCATTTTCTGAAGAGAACAATACATTCTCACAATGAAAACAGATTTAGCATGAGCAACAGTAAACCCCTCTGCCCTTGAAACTCACATTAAATGAAACAGCAATCAAACCCACATTTAAAGAAAATGCAACTGGACAGTGGCAGATTAAGTTTACCTTTGGGCTGTCTTTAAACCATAGGTCCCTTGCACACATTTTTCATACCATGCATACACACATGTGTTTTTTTATTACCTTCTTAATTGTATTAAATTATATTTCTCGTCCAGTACAACACCACTTGCTAGAGTGTGTTTTAAATTTGTCATTTTGAACATTTTTCCAATAAGCAATAAGCAATGAAACAAAGCATATGAACCAATAATGACAAAACTACCCATTTCAGAACATTTCAACCATTAAAGGCCACTCAAACGTCTGTCATTATGTTGTTGTTGTTGTTGTTTGTCTTTCCGCTTTTCAGTCCACCAATATAAATCAATATACACGATCTCTGCAGAAGTAAAAGTTGTCTGAGTAATTCCGCATTAAAAAGATCTTTAACTAATAAAGAGGTTGCTGCTGGCAAACAACTTTATATTTCAGTGTTTCATCTACAAATGCAGTGCCTTTTGCCTTTGAAGAATAAATTGCCTATGTTACATTAAAAATAAATGGTAAGCTGGTAATATTGCAATATGGAATGGTGGGCAAACTGGACAACAGGTTCATAACTACTAGGCATCTTATCCAATGAAGGACATGCTCAGGAGTGCAGGACCCCCACCATCCTTTAAAGTATCTGCATGGCATGGGAGTATAACTCACAGCCTTCTGCAACAAAGGTAATTATGCTACCTGTTATGCAAATAACACTGCTCTCAAATTCTATAGCACAAACACTAATAACCATTTGCTAAACAAAGCAGTTGCACATTGAAAGCAGACTTAGCATGAGCAGCAGTAAACTTCTCTTCCCTTGAGACTCACAATTCCTTGAAAATACACTGAAACTCTCATTACTTGAACAGTCTGGTAGTTGGTGTAGAAGATTTGGTTCTTGTCTCTTGTAACTAAAGAGCAGGGTTTGAGCATGAGCAACTTAATTAATCAACCTGCCATCCATAACTAGGGCATTACACACACATGTATGTATGTATGTTCCATTTCAGGAGTTTGTTTTTAAATCCACGAGCAGTTTGGTTTTCCTTCCTTTCTTGTCCAGCACTTGGGTTCTAGTTTTTTATCCTGGACTTGCTCCTCATTGTTTTGTTATGTTCCATTTCAGCTTCAGTCCTACAAACACAATATCTAAATCCCTGGTTGCTCTTTTATTTGTTCAAATCTGCACTCACTGTTTCCATTCCATTTCATCTTCAGTCCTGTGGACATCAGATCCAAATCTCTGATTGTTCTGCCATTTGTTCAAATCTCCTTTGCTTTACATTAGGACTACATCCTAATGCTGAGGTTTCTGGGGCTTTTGTTTATTTACAGAAAGTCTCCCTTGAGGTCCTAAAGACCTCCTGTGCTCTTGCAGAAAGTCTCCCTTGAGGTTGTAATGCCATGTTGTGTTTCTTGACATCTTCAAGCTTATTTTATTTACAAAAGAGATTTTTATTTTTTATTGACCCCTAAGCCAACACCCCCTATCCAACATGGCCCCCAGGCAGCTGTCTAGATCACTTAGTGCTGGATATAGCTCTGGGTATCAGTGTATGGCTGTCATGACTCTAGACAGTCCTAAGTGAAGAAAATGCACCTGATAACTACATATCTGTGTGGCACAATGTGCAAGTACACTGAGTTTATAGAAGGTAAGCAGCTAACACAGAATTCAGATCCAGTTTACATATACTTTCAGTGAGTGATTCCGAATAATTATTGATACACATTTTTTCTCAAAGACTGTGTTGTTGCAAACTCAACTTTTCTCACACTAGTCTGGTTATCTTTGTCTGGTTATCTTTAAATAAATGTGCTTAAAACCACTAAGCTATAAGAATACAAAGTAAAGGCACTACTTTCAAAAAGTTACTGTAACACTTATTAGGTTCATAGGTGTTTACTAGGCTAACAACCACAAGGGCATTTTTAAGCCTAGCCATGCATCCCAAATCTCTGACAAGTTCTGATACCCTTGATAAATGTAAGCATGGGCCTAGGAGATGAACCATTTACAGGTTACCTGTTTGCATTAGAGACATAGGTGCCAAACCAGGGATGAATTTCCAATTTCCCATCCAATTGCCCAAGTTGCACTTGAATTGGGTTAGGGAAGAAATCTGCTTCACATGGAGGGGGAGCCTGTTCCATAGATTGAGTAGTCTCTGGGATACATACCTATCCCTCCAGCAGGTCCTATTTATATCACAGACAAGGTTTAAGTCTTTAGAATGGGTAATTCTGGCACTGTTTGTTTTGTGGATATGCAGGATGTCCATCAGAGTGGAGTCTGACAATGCCCTGTATGCCAGGCACAGATCTCCCCACAAAAGCCTGTAGGAGACAGAATACAGGGATAGGACATTGAGGCAGTCTGCATAGGACATATTACTTAAGCTTAGTATTTTTTTTAGTGAGGAACCTCTGTGGACATTCCAGTTGTTGGCTATGCCTGGTTAGGTACATACCAAAGGGGGCATTGTACTTGATGACAGGTCTGATGAATGCCGAATACAGTAGATTACTATCTATGTGTGTGTGTGTCCCTAAGTCCCTGACTACTGGGTCAACTCTAAGGGTTGTGGTGGATGTAACAAACTAAGAGTTCCTATACGTTATACTGAGATAATTCATATGTCTGTAGACTGATGTTTTGGTATTGTGTCAAGGGTTCGAGTCTAGATATATGTCAAAATATTTCATGTCTCTTTATATTCCTGTTATGTGTTTAACCACTAACTTCTATATTTATCTCCAGTTACAACATTTTCTGACCTCAGCAAGACTAGGAAAGCTATAGCATAGCAATTGAACAGTGCAGTAATAAAGCCTTTGCAAATACATTCCAACCCCAACAAGGAGACTTATTAAATTAAACCAAAAACAATAATTGAAAAATTAGGGAAAAAACAAGCATAAATATGCTAAAATGTCTTTATTATAATGCAACTAGTGCCTTGGACTACGAAAGTCATTCAGTGGTTAAAATTACACTGACCTTAAACAGGTATAAATACAAAAAAAATTACAGAATCAATTAGAAATATAACCAATCAAAACATCACACACTAAATTGGAGGAAAATTAAGAACTGCTTGTTAAAGAAACAATCTCCAAGGTAATTGATTATATAACTCAACAGGCTGCAATGTTTTAAATTGCAATATCAACATTACTTCTATCCTATGCAAAACAGACAAAAAACACTGTTGACTAAATTCAGAAGTAATAACTTGCCTCATTACAAAAATGCTTCAAGTGGAGGTGTCCCCATTATACTTTTCCCACACATGGTCAGCTACAGAATTTTCAAGACATTTTGTTTCTGCATTGTTTAAGATGTTTCATATTTCTTATTTTGACCATTTTATTGGTCTTTCCAATATAGAACAATTTACAAGGACAAGTGACTGCATAAATAACCATGATATAAGTATGTACTGTCACAAAATATATTTTATCAGAACTCAAAGAGAAATATGCTAATATTTCAAACTCATTGGTCCTTGTGTTACTATGCCCTTCATCCAATAAAGACAATAGATCATGCATAACCTCACTTTTTTTCATAACCCCTGGCAAAAAATGTCTTGAAATTAAAATCAGTTTTGCAAAGTGGATAGAGTTACGGCCTCCTGTGCAGTAGGTGCAGGGTTTGAATACATGGAAGGGAAATTAAGCAATTATTTGACCCCACTCTGATGGACCTCCTGCATATCCACAAAAGAAACACCACCAGAATTACCCATTCTAAAGACTTAAAGCTTGCCTGTGATATAAATAGAACCTGCTGGAGAGATATGTATGTATCCCAGAGACTACCCCATCTATGTGAAGCAGAGTTCCTCCCTAACCCAATTCAAGTGCAACTTTGACAATTGAATGGGAAACTAGAAATTCATCCCCAGTTTGGCACATATGTCTCTTCTAATGGACAGAGGTAGCCTGTAAATGGTTCATATCCCAGGCCATGCTTATACTTATCAAGGTCAGAGATTTGGGATGCATGGCTAGGCTTAAAAATTCCCTTGTGGTCATTAGCCTAGTAAACACCTATAAACCTATGAGCCTATAAAAAAAACAACACATTATAATACCTGGCTGAATGGGTAAATTCCCCTTTAGGTCGTGACTGAATGGCATGTGTGGGATGACAGCTATTTGGCCACAAAATTAAATTAGTGGACATTTCTGTCCTATGTACCAAGGTTAGTAACTGGATATTAACCATTAACACTTTTACAGCCAGAAATGTAACCTTTCATTTAATGGATTGCCCAGTAAATTTAATACCTAGAGTGTTAGAATTTCAGTACATTATGAATTCATCAAATATGGATGCTGGCCCTTAAAAATAAATAAATAATCAAAAAACGTACACAGAATTTAATATTAGATGCAAAAAATCTTGATGAATAAATATGATGTAAATCAAAATAATTCAAAAACAAATTTTTGTATGTTGGTGTAAAACCTGCACCCATTGCAGTACTTTTCTTTTGTAAATAATAACATCTATTAAAATAAAAGTAATTATGTAACAAGTAAAATTCTAGCATACACAATAAACAATTTTTCTCAGGTCTATCTGATGAAAAATAGGTAACAGCCTGCAATCCTATGTGATTTGGTATACCCATATACAAAGAATGGACATCAACAAAGACCAAAAATATCACCTTCACAAATTTTTACTTGTTTAAATCTTTGCAAAAAAAATCAAAAATGTCCTTAATATATGATTTGCCCTTCAGAACTATAGATTACAAAATTTTTATCTAACAGTTTACTAAAAATTTACAAAAATAACTCCAATCAAGGAGACAATGGGACACATGAGGAGATAAGTGATGAACTTCTGTATCTTTGGTAAACTATAAAGAACATGTTTATGAGGATAATTTTCTGTTAACATCTGCATTCCCAAACTGAAACTATATCTCTCAACTGTACAGATTTTTGCAGAATGTCCAGATGTTTGCCTTATATTTTTGGTCCATTTTTCATAAAATTGTGGTTTTCTGTCAAACTAGTGGCAAATAATTTAAGACTAAATTTAAAAACTAATAACAGATGTTTGAGTTCCAGGCTTCATGCCCTTCAGAAAATTCATGCTAATGCAAAATTCTCCAAGAGCAATATTTAAAAACTGTTCCTATTTTTGGGTATTTCTCCCACTTTTATTCATGTGTTTGTCCAGATTTCCTGCTCTAAGAAGTTGAGAGGTATGACTGAAACATCTATTACTCTATTAATCAAGGCTTTATGTTATATATATATATATATATATATATATATATATATATATATATATATATATATACACACACACACACACACACACACACACACACACACACACACACACACACACACACTCATCAGTGGGATCATAGCCCAGCATTTCATATGCCTGTGAGTTTAACTCCTGTAAACACATTTCATTATACAAACCCACCTCCATCATAATCCAGTTGTCTCCTTTACCCACCTCTTTAATAAGAATGTGATTGTTATGAGTCCTTTCTAACAATTCCTTCAAAGCTTGCCACTCTCCCTTTGTTAAATTATAATCATTAGGACAATATATATCAAATAGTGATATTACTTTGTGACCAAAGTTTCAAAAACTTCAATAAAGTTATTCTTAATAATTGGACAAAAAGTAGATTTCTTATAAGTTAATATGTAGTTACTTAAACTAAACACATTATTCCCTATACTGTACAACTCTTCCAAAATGGAAAAGAAAGAAACATGTATTGAAACATCAATAGAAAAATTAAGAGCTGTATTCTGCTACCTCTCCTGCAGATCAGTCCCCTCTGTTGGAAAAGTAGTAGAGAGCTGTCAAAGAACATGTAGATCCCTCATAATTATACTTAGAGCTAAATACTATTCCAGGAATAATTTACCATAAAAAAGATTCAGTTCCATTTTGTTGAGATTCAGTACTTTATTAGTCAAGGTTCTTGGTGTGTTACCCCCAGTGGAAGAAGTCTCAGTGGCAGCCATGCTGTCATAAAAAAATACTATCCATTTTGTCTATACATTGGGTGAGACATTCACTAATAACTTTAGCAGTCTGCTTAGGAATATGTGTGGTAGACTGCTTTATTTGTTTAACTTGATTATCACTATATAGTATCCCACAAGAACAACCAGACTCCCCAACAATTTGACTGGAAATCAAATAATTCTTTTGTGGCAATCCATCATTACTGCCAGATTTTAAAACATGGTCAGTGGTGGAAAGTCTATATTACTTATTAAACAATGGCTGGTCATTAACATTCCAAAAGGAGCACAGTGATTGGTCAGCCCAACCAGCGTGCCCATTGTAAATTGAGACTATACCAATGATAAGTCCAGCTACTAAAGTATCATTGAGTGGCCAGACCTTTGTTTTTCTATTACTATGTATAGACATGCATTAGTCTAAATGAAAGAAACTCTGAAACTGAAATGCGTGTCATTATTTATTGACTTTGGTCTTCATAAAATTAGTTTTTTTATGATAAATCACTGAGGAACAAAGTCACTAAATAATGACAGACATTTGAGTTTCATACTTTCTTTCCTACAGACAATGCACACATATTCACATTTTTTTAAATAAATGACCAAGAGGTACATACAAGATCAGAGGAAAATACAAGAAAAATCAGGTATGTTCTACAAACTAAAACATACCTGATTTTCCTTGTATTTTCCTGTCTCTCTTGTACCTCTAAATTGTCAGGAGGTTACATTTTTTTCTTTAAAAAAATAGCAATGGAGGTCATCCTTTTGCCGTTTTTTGCTTGCTAAACCAGTGATGTACTGTGTAAGCCTGGGAAAGCAAGTCCCATATGTTTGCGCAGTACATCATGAAAGAGCACACTCAGGAAACAATGTAAAAGAATACCATGGTGCCATTATACAAAGACATTAATTAAGAAAAGTAAGCAATTGTTAAATAATGTCATTGTGTAACAGCATAACCAATGATGCAGGTATGGTATATTGAAGATTTGCCCATGATTGGCTTTGTTTAATCACTCAGGCTTCGCCCTTGTGATTAAACCACAACAACCAAGGGGTAAATCTTCAATATACCACACCTGCATCATTGGTTATTGCTATATCAAACCCCCCTTATCCTGCTCATGTCTTAAGCTTGTTTCTACTCTCCTACCCCTTCTTGCTCTATAGCAAACACTTTATTGTACACAACATGACAAATTAATAATGACTACATCCACCCTTACTTCAAGTAACTTGTCACTGTCCCTTCAGTTGTGTGCTTTTAACTTTGTAGTGTGCTGAGATAAAACTCAGGTCTATTTAATGATTTTTACATAGCTTAAAGTGATCTAATCCAGACCTATGTCAAACTGTTATTGACTGTTTTTATAATACTATTGTATGTGCAGCTGTTGCCTACATATTGTATTGAGCCACTGTTATCCTGCTTCTGTCACAGTTGACGTGTTCCCTGCCTCTGTCTCCCCTATCTATCTCTCTTTCTCCTTCTGTATTATTAGTATGAGTCCTTGGCCTTTCTGCAAAGCATGGTACTGAGCAGTAATGATAACTGACAGTAAATGTTGGTTCATGTCTTAATACAAAATCTTGTGACTTTTTACCATAGACTACAAGTCTGTTGTGCTATAGAAAAACAGTTTAAAAATAATAAAGTGTGATATTGTTACTCTTCCAAATCTATTAGGCTGTTGGATGTCACATACAGTCAAAGGTATGTTACAATTGCTATAAATGTGATGATGGCTGTTGCCTACATAATCCCTTTCTTCTGTCTCTTGTCAGTGTCCCTACAATGTGTAATTTAAACTTACTGCAATTTCCTATGTGGTGAGGTGTGATAATCCTTCGATCTGTATACTAGTATGTTATACTGTCAAAGGTTCAAATCCAGATATCTGCCATATAATTATATAGAGTTTTCCATACTAATAGTATATGTGAAACTGCATACTACATATGTTATTAAACTACAATGAAAAGCTCTTGCAAGTACGGCAGGTGCACGGCCCCAAATTACTAAGTCCACAAAAAACACAGGCCAGCACTCAAAGGCATAAGGTGTCTACAAGTAAAAATAATTTATTAAAGCATATATAGGCAAAACAGACCGGTTTCTGCACAATTATTAAGCCTTCCTCAGTGTACAAATAAGTCACAAAAATAAGCCTTTTATGCTTAAAGATCATCACATGATACAAAAAGAATCCCCATGGTTGGTTGGCTATAAACGTTCATTAACACCTGGGTGGAATAATCCTCCCAGCTTAATAATCCACTTCTTTTCTTTCTTGTTAAGCATTCTTTTTGTATCATGTGATGATCTTTAAGCATAAAAGGCTTGTTTTTGTGACTTATTTTTACACTGAGGAAGGCTTAATAATTGGGCCGAAACCGGTCTGTTTTGCCTATATATGCTTTAATAAGTTATGTTTACTTGTAGACACCTTATGCCTTTGAGTGCTGGCCTGTGTTTTTTATCTACATATGTTATTAAACCATCAATATCCTCCTTATGTTCTCATCAGGTTTCCACTCTCCTACTACTTGATCTAGATTGGAAACACTTTATTGTACACAAAAACACCTGCAAAGTGTACAGATTTTCAAAGGATGTTCACATTCATGCATCTTAGCTTTTGCCTTTGTATATACAGAGATGCATTGAGCTCAGTGCTTTTATTTGTTTTTTTTTTAGCTTTGGTGAATAAAACAATTTGTGAACCATCTTTGGACCCTTTGGAGTGATGTTTTTACTTGGTTCTGAGTCTTTTTCAATGATGATGGACCGTTTTGGTTTATTTTTTGTATATACAGAGTCTGACAAAATAATTATGATGACAACCCTAAGAGTAAAATAACAAAAAGATGTACAGAACTACCCCAGAAAGAAATCTGTTTGTATGTCTCTATCCCTGTCTCCAAATTTCTCCCTCTTCCCACCCCTTATGCATCATCAGTCTTTTTTTTTAGCATTTGTGTGATTCCATGCCTCGAGCAGTACCTGTAACTTATGGCAAATGGCATTACACTGCTGATTGCAATACCTTTTGAGTTTTTCCCTTCAGCTACATTAGTCTGATAATAACCGTCATGCTACTGTGCTTAGACTTGTTGCACTATGTAAAGACAAGCTGATATTTATTAGGCTACTGGATCAATGTAAAACTCAGGAGATTTTACACCTGTCATGACTGCAATGAGGACTAATGCATGCATTCTCTTTTGCTTGAATCTGTTGTCTGATTTTAAATTTGGGAAGAAGGACTTCATCTGTGATGTGCTGATATAATGCTCAGGGCGTCAGATTGCTTATTATATATTGTGAAGGTTTGAGTCCAGAAGTATGTGTTATTGAATGTGTTGTTATGACTGTTTTGTGTGTAATTGTTGGCTATATATTTTATTAACACACCAATATCTTGCTGCTGTATGACCTGCTTGCTCCCTGTTGTGAACAATTTCTTGTACAGATCATGACACAGTAATTTTATGACAAATATAACAGTAACACAATGCAAACATGTGCAAAAATGGCCCACAAGCAAAACTTTTCTCTTGTCTTTTAGTCTCTCTCCTTTCCATTTTTTGATCTCAGCTTTTTTGTGGAGCTTGGCATTGTGCACAAACGCTGATTAATTTCGAACCACTAGCATGGTTCACATCATGCAAAGGTGATTAGTATTTATTAGGTTGCTGGATGTAATATTCACCTTACCAAACACTGACAAGCCATGAACAGCTTTAATTTCACTACCTTATTCTGTCCCCTTGTGGCAGCCAGACAATCAAAGGCACATTTTCTATTAAGCAAGTTACCTAAACAGATATCATATAATAACATTAACTGGCTCCACACCTTAAAATATAAAACCCTTGCAACAATACTGTACTTAGCTATGGGGGGAGCCATATTCCTGTTAATGACATATCAATAATTTAATAAATGGATAAAACTTTTCTGCAATCAGTTGTCATCATAACTGTACAAATGCAGCTTCTGTAAAGAGACAGCTACATTACTATGCCAGTATAAATCCATAAAATCTAAATAGGCAGCACACTTGTCACAATGGATAAGGTTTTTGCCTCCCATGTATAAGGTACAAGTTTCTTGCCTGATCTCTGGCCATTGCCCATGTAGAGTTTGCATGTTCTCTCTGTATCTCTGAGGGGTTCCTCCCACTTCCCAAAAACAACATGCAGTTTCCAACTCAAATTCACCTAAAAATCAAATGAGGAGCACTCTATGCACTGTGTCAGGACTAGCTACTTGAGGATGTAAAAAAATATTCTAGATGATCTGGTTGCATTGACTAATGCTGCCAGAAAATGGGCATGGGCATTTACTGGTGATAAACAGGTTAAGGACCTGGTGTACTACAAGCTATGCTAGGACCCATTCTGATGGAATGTGGAGTCTATGTGCCCCCTATTGGCAAGTGTGTGCCTGTCATAAAGCTCAACATCCTTAGTTCAATAAATTATTGTCCAGTTGATGTCCAGTTGCCCAGCTTGGATTACCTGGGGAAGGTTTGTTGAGCGAAAGCTGGACATAAAAATCAATCAACCCTGCAAAACATGAACTCAGGATAGCTACACCTCAGTTAAGGTTCACTGCCAGTTTACAGCTTGGAAATGGATGCCACAATGGTAAGAAGGAGGCTGGCTGGCTGGCTAGATGGACATCCTCTGTATCCAGGAAACAAGATGGAAGGGTAGTGCAGCAAAGCCACTTGCCTTGATATCCAGAATCAATCCAGAATCTACTACTCTGGGAGGAAATAGACTGGTGTGGGGAATGTGGTGAGGGAGAGGCTTCAGAAGACAATAAAGGATGTAATCAGAATTAGTGGCAGATGCATGACAATCAAACTACAGTGCAAGGATAGGACAGTATTCATAATCTCAGTTTATTCACCAAAACAAGGATGTGGTAGTGAGGAAAAGAGTGCATTCAGGCAGCTACTAAATAAAGCAGGACAAGGGCACATGTTGATAATGAGGAACCTGAATATACATACTGAAAGAGATAAAACAGGATATGAGGACTGTCTTAGTCCATATGGGTGGTGCTACAAAAATAAAGAAGGAAAGGCTATTCCAGACCTGGATAGTGAATGTGGCCAACACATGGTTCAGCAAGTGAGACAGTCACAAGATCACATATAAGAGTGACCAACAAGCAACTCAGGTAGACTTCTTTCTAGTTAGGCAGTTGGGGTAGAAAAAGCAATTGCAAAGTCACCCTAGTGAAACAGTTGGCCCACAGCATAAACCACTAGTTGCCACAATCAGCTGCTAGTAGTTGTCAGAGAAGTCTCTAAGGTCAACAGACACTAGACTGGAGAGAAATCACAACAGTTTAAGGAATTACTCAGGGTTCTAGCACCTCAAGACGAAGAGGAAATAGGTGGAGTTGAAGAATGGCAGCACATTAAACAGCATGTGTGAGAACTATAGAATAAATACATTGCTGAAATTAGGTATGTAAGGAAAGCTGGTGGTGGAATCCAGAAGTCCAGCAAGTCATCAAAAGAAAGTCAGAGTGCTGGAAAAATGGGAGATAGAAAAGATGGAACAGGCCAAGGAGGATTAAGACTGGCTTACAGAGAGGGAAAAAGAGCAGTCACAGGTTGCAAAGAACAAGGCATCAGACGCACACTACCAGCTTCTGGAAAGTGACACAGCAGATGGCATTAAGAAACTCTATCAGGTTGCAAGGCAAAGACCAAAAGAAAGAAAAAGAAAGTAGTCATCAGACGCCCTTCATAATGGATGCAACAACAATCTGCTCACCAATCCATAGGACATCAAAGGCAGATGGAATGAGTACTTCCACTAGCTTCTGAATATAGAAAACCTCACAGAAGCTGTACTGCCCAGACAAAGTGTACAATGAAAGAAAAAGAGGATCCCACCCTAAAAGAAGTAAGAAAAGCACTAAAGAAAATTAACTCAGGGAAAGCATCAGGCTCAGATAAGGTTGCTGCATATATGATTAAGAGGTTGAGTGAATTAGGGGAGAACTGGCTTTTGAGGATACTTGTAGCATTATGGAGACAGAGGTGTTTCCCAGGTGACTCAAGAATAATCACTCTAGTACCAGTATACAAGAACCAAGGGGACATTCACAAATGTGGGCAGTATAGAGGTATTAGACTCCTGTCCCACTGCATGAAATTCCTGGAGATAGTGATTGATAAACAAATAAGCAGAGTAGTAGAAATAAAGATGGGGGGTGAGCAGTTCAGATTCAAACCAGGATGCAGGACACCTATCTTGATGTTTGCAGTGAGACACATAGCTGAGAAGAAGCTAGAGACGAAGAAAGAGCCCAAATGGGCATTCCTAGACCTGGAGAAAGCATATGACAACATGCCAAGAAAGCACACTTGGACAGTCCTGCAATGGTTCAAAGTCTGGAAAACATTGGTAGAATTAATGCAAACTTTGTACAATGACTAAATGACACACATACAAACAGTGTTTGAAGTCACAGAGGAGTTCCCAGTGGGAGTGGGTGTGCATCAGAGTTCAGTTCTGATCCCTCTGCTGTTCATACTAGTGATGGACTACATTAGCAAACAGGCTGGAGGGGACAAATCAACAAAACTGCTGTATGCAGATGATGCCTCATTACAGACAGACTCTGAACAAGAACATAGGCAAATAATAAGGGAAGGAAATTCAAAACTGAAGGCACACGGGATGAAACTGATTACAGATAAGACAGTTGCAATGACAGCAACTGGGATAATCAAAAGAAACTTAAAACTGAGAAATAAGGGGAAATAGTGTATCAGGTTAACAGTTTCAAGTATCTGGGAAGGGTGGTTTAGGAGAGAGAAAGTCTGAATGAGGAGGTCAAAGCTAGAATCAGAGGAGCTACAGCCAACTGGCATAGAGTGTTAGGGGTACTGTATGACAGCAGAGTGCCAAAGAGCTGAAAAGTATGGTATACAAAGCAGTGACGCCACCAGTACTAGTGTATGGCACAGAAACCTGGGCAGTGAAGGCAAAGCAGCTGAGGAAGCTGGAGGTGACGAAGATGAAGAGTCTGAGATGGGTGATAGGATGTACCCTGTGTAGCAGATGAAAAAATAGGGACTTCAGAGCAGAAGCCCAAGTAGTTCCAATAGCAATGAAGATCAAAGAGAACAGGTCATAGTGATTCAGGCACATGTACAGGAAGGCAGAAGATAATCTGGTGAAGAAGATTTGGGACAGACAAGAAGAAAGCAAGAGGAAATGAGGGTGTCCAGCAAAGGAATGGATTTTGTGAGAGAAGACCTGCAACAGTCAGGCATGACTATCAAAGAAAGTGGGAAAGTAACACTGAATCAAGGGAGTTGGTAACAGCTGACATTACACCCTGACCTCATAGAGAAAATGGGAAAAAGGGGGGGGGGGTAGATATTATGATGATGATGATGATGATGATGATGATTCTGTAATTTTTAATGTTTTATCTTTATTCATCCCACTGATATTTACATTAACTTTTGTGGGGAGCTTTATTGTCATGTTTAATGTTTTATCTTTATTTTTATGCACTCATTTTCTTGTCTGCATATTTACTTGAAAAGAAGATGCTTAAAGTTATTTATTTTATGTAATTTTATTATTTCGCTTAGAATACTTGTGGCTGATGTTTTGTTTATTAACATAAGGGTCTAGACATTTTATCTGTGTACCCAATTGTGTGGCATCCTACCTTGGAAGGGCAAGAGCTTAGTGCTAATTGTTACAATTTGAATATTTAAAGGTTAACTGTTTTTTAAGGCAAATGGTAAGATGCTTTCTTGTTTTGTTAGTTTTGACTAACTCATAGTACAGCACCTTAAATATTGTGAAAGATGGAGTCATACTTCTCAAATGTTCAGATTTTTGCAGAATGCCCAGATTTTTGTCTCATATTTTTGATCTGTTCTTCATAAAAATTGTGGTTTTCTGGATTTTTGTGGCAAATCAGTGAGGAGTGAATTCACTAAATAATGACAGGCATTTGAGTTTCAGACTTCATATCCATCAGAAAATGCCTGGTAACACAATACCTTTTATTCTAGCAACTTTCTATGTTTATAAGAGCAATATTTAAAATGTGGGGGATTTGTCCCACCATCATTTTTGGCTTTGTCCAGATGTGTGCGCTAGTAGGTTGAGAGGTATGGATGGAGTTGGTGCTGAATTGTCACTATTTACCCTTATTCTGAAAAAAAATGCTGTGTGTGTGTGTGTGTGTGTGTGTGTGTGTGTGTGTGTGTGTGTGTGTGTACTTGCATGCATAAACAAAAATAAGCTTGGTCAAGTTTTAGTTACTGTTAGTAAGGTTGCATCAAAAGGCACTGGGCTGAATTTGAGTCTGGTGCAGTTCTGGGGAGATAGTGATTTATAACTCTGATCAGTAGGCATGCAGCCTGGGACTCATTTGGTTGTGAAGTGGCTAATGCTAGCTGTTATCCAAGGTGGCAGTGCATGTTTACAGCATACTATTAAGGCCAATTGCCTTTTTACTTTTTAACAGGTACCAGAAGTGGGATTCAAACCTCATACTGCTGGTTCTGAGGAACATCAGATATTGATCTCAGAGGTAAGGGAGTTAAAACCCATAGCCCTTCTTTGTCACATGAAATTAGTGACAGCAAGTAGAATTATAAGCCTGTTCATCACAATATTTACATTAATTTTTTTCATGGGTGGGGTTTTGTTGGTTTACTAGTTAAAGAATCTTGCTATTTCTTTGCTGTTTATGCAATAAAAATAAAATATGGTACATGACAAGATCGGAAAAGTAATCAAATGAGAAGTCTGTTATGCTGTTTTACATTCAGTTGTACATGTAACATGGCCCTGTCATGCACTATAACTTTCTATGAAATACAGCAAAATTAGCAATAGTTTGTTCATTTTGAAGTAGCATGTAAGTGAGTTACAGGGAAACTTGGGTAAAAGGAAATAAGAGAAACTTAGTTTGAAAGAAACATCCCTAAATTTCTTTCAGTCTAATAGGTACAGCAGTATCCACTTGCATTGTCAAGTTCAGGTCAAAGGAAAATAAAGTGCAGGTTATTATAGTAAACTAAAAAAGCTATCTCACTATAACCTCTCTTCCCGAATAACCAATCACAACCTAGATTCTGTCAGAAAAACCACTGCTTACAAGAACAAAAGCACAGTTTCCTCCCCACATCCCAAAAATGTGCTGCAGATCCACTGATAATCCCTTAAGTTGCCCACAGGTGTACATTCCATATGGCAGTGACTTTGTGTATGCCTGTGCCCCACATCGGTTGATGCCCATTTTAGGATAGGATTTTGCACTTTGTACCCACTGAGTAATGAGATATGCTCTGTCTTCCCTGCCATCCTGTAATGGATTGCATAGGTACTCGGATAATCACTAAATAAATAAATAAATGAATAAATAATATGTTATAGTAAGATTATACTTCTTAAGGCTTGTCAAGACTAAATATCACCTGTTAAAATTTGCGTTTTAGATCATAATTATTCATACACATTCTCAAAATATAGTTTCTGGTAAAACATGTTATTCTAGCCATTATCATTTGTACAATTAAGTGATAAAAGGCTCATTTTGGTTGATAGTTATTTCCTAAACAATGAGCCCCTGCCCTACCACAAGAAGTCTGATTGCCACAAGTAGTGTGGACTGCAAATGAAACAATATTAAATACCACTGACATGATAGCTTCCTTGCACTTTAAGGAGTTTGTAAAGCTGAAAGGACCAGCTTACCCTGTAACTACTGACAACCCATTAGGATCTACCATTATGCATATCTGGTGAATGTATTACACCATCAGCACTGTAAAATGGTGAAACCATTGTGTATAGACTGTCTTTGGTGACCTTTGTTGACTGCACTGAGACACTGTTTATACAGTTTAGTTTTGCTTAACTGAACCAGTGTTAGTTCTCCGATACTCATAATTCATATATTTTACATGGCTCTTTGCATTAGAAGGCATGAACAGAAATGCTTTCTAAATTTTAGCTGCAGTTAAGTACCTTTTCTGGAAAACATTCCTCAACCCAACTACTTTAGTGTTTCAACTTTCATTTCACTGCAGTTATATTAGTACTGGAAAAGCACATAAAATAAAATCAGACTTTAATATACAAGCCCAACAAATATCAGAGAAGAACAGAAGCATTGTATATTAACCTGTGTTTTAAGCTGTATAAAAAATAATTACAATAGCAACTGTAAGACAGCTTTTAGACAAAGTAACCTCTCTTATGAATTATGGACGTTCTAGTAATTGTTTCAAAAACAGCAAGAAAAGATGTTGCTCATCAGTGGTCATTTCATTGCTAATGAGCCAAGGTTTCCTGCACAAAACAGGAAAGGTTACAAGATTTTGCATCAATAAGACCTGCCTAATCCCTAGCTCAAATTTAGTGAAGAACAGATCTCTAAAGAGTAGGGCTGATAAATGCTTTATGACCTCAGCAACATCAAATCTAATCTAATGTAGGTTCTTTACAGCACTGTTCAGCATTTGAGCCCAGACACCAACAAGACAAATAGAACAGATGTGTGTATGCCCAGGTCAAGCATAAAATCCCCACACATTAGTCCAGCATTAGTGAACAAGCAGAAAGAGCAGTTGTTTATGATTCAGCATGCTAAGAACAGAGTAAAGCATAGTCCTAACTTAAAGAATAGAGACAAAGTCAAATTAATGTCAATGGTCAAAAATGCAGTACAGTTATTAAACAATAGTCCTAGTCACTTAGAAAGTTTGCAGAAAAAATGTTATGAATTAATATATTTTCTGATGGATAATAAGTTTGCAAATAAGACGTTTGCCATTATTTAGTGACTGTATATTTTACCATTTTATCACATATCTGCAACATTTAGGAAGAACGGAGCAAAATTCTGTAGAAAAGTCAGGAATACCCTCAAAAATTAGGGACAGCTGAGTAGGGAATGATTTGCACAATACATTGTATATTTGTCCTATTATATTCCTTACCCTTAAGCACATCACCAGCCTCCTTATAGCTACATGGTGATTAGCATGATTGAGTGGTTAATCATCCTCGCTGCCATGTTTGTATCATTCTCCACAGTAGCTGAAGGGTTCAGGAAGTATTCAGGAGGCAGAATGATAAAGTCCATAGGCTTTTGTCTTTTTTTGCTATTTAATACCCATCATCATTTTACAATCCAAAGATTTTCCTCTAAAGAATATTTCCATGGCAACAGGTTGCAGTGTCATAAACTCTGGCTTATGACTTCAGGGCTGGTATAAATGAAGGAAACAGTACTGAGAAAAAGGTAACTTCAGTAATACATGATGAAAGGTCATGAGTTTCATCTGCAGTACATTGAAATGTTATGCAAACAAACTCAGCAATGTTAACAGTGCCAATGAGCTTCTTTTTTTAAGTATTAATGTATAGTAGGAGAAATTAAGTCTTTGATTGTTGACTTATTCTAAAAGATTGTTACATAAACTCACTAGCAAGGACAGGGTGACTTATTACCTCACTTTAATACATCCCTCTCTGGTTAATGTGTTCACCTAAAAATAGTACAGTGATGGAGCCCTGAAGGTATCAGAGGCTGAACGGAGACAGGAAAGGGCAACAAAGCAAGATGGTGTTTCTTTCTAAGTGTATTTCTTTAAAATGGTTTACGCAAAAGAACAGCTGTCAGGGATGCAATAGGCCCTAAAACTAGATTAAAATAAAAAAGCAACAAACTCTAGATGAAAAATAATCTTTGCTTTCTCCAAAATAGATCCATATGCAACAAATTAAATTAAGTCTTTATATTGTGTGAGTGTTTAAACATAAATTTATATATATTTTTATTATCTTTGTTCACTGGGACAAGTCCATCTTGTTACAGTTTATTTTTAGCAAGGGAACAGGAAGAAGTGTTCCATGCCAAGAGAAAAGTGCAATTGAATTTATAACAAGCTGATAATATCCATGCATGCCATAAATGAAAACAAAATAACATGAACAGACAGTACTATAGTATGTACAATAGCAGCATGCAACAAATGGAGCATAAAATTAATCTTCTTATATTATCAGACAGTAGAGTTGAAAGGACATTATCCCATGTTGAGAGAAAGGGGAACAGTAGAGCAAAATGGAGTTCAAAGATTAAGATGAAATCCAGATGTAAGATCCGGGGATGACAGAGGGTGAGGGAAATACAAGGGTGGAAAGCAGAAGTAGGTTCAAGAGTAAATAGATCAGTGGACATCATCACTGCAAATGGATATCCACTTTGTCCTGCAGAGGAAGAGAGGGTTATTATAAACGTTTAAATACAATTTATAAGAGCAAGTTCCCTAAGTGATTCCAAGAGCTTATTCCACAGCAGAGATACAAAGTCTGAAGCACAGAATGACAATAGATGTTATTTGATCTGATAATCTGGGTATGATGCAGGAACTGGAGATCAGACAATGAACTCATGGGTACCGGTTAATGACATATTAAATTGCTGTAGATGTTAAGGATATATAAAACTGAGTGTAGTCAACCACATGGCATGTAGGAATAAAGCTCTGAGTACAGCTATGATGTCCCAAATTCAAATAGTGACCTGGGCATTGAAGGAGATGACAAGAGGTAGAAGAGGACTGATCAGGTAATGCCCATGTGTCTGTCTCATGGCTGTGGAAGATACAGTCCCAGAATGTACATTCCATGCTAGGGACTGAAAATCGCACAAATGAGCTTACATGGAACAGGGGAACAGGGCCTTTTGAGGGGTTCACATCACTGATAGAAGTGGATGATATGCCCCTTAGACTCAGTACATGTTGCACACTTGGTATTTACAGACATTCTTAGTAGGGATGATTGGTACATTACCCAAAAATTCACTAACGGTCATGTTATAATCCACTCTCACTCAGATTAGGAACAAAGGGATAGAGTCACAGCAGGCAGCCACAGAGTTGGCAGGTGTGGAAGGGAACAACAGCAATCAAAAAATTGTGTATACATACATACATATAAATATATATATATATATATATATATATATATATATATATATATATATATATATATATATAGGTTTACCATCACAATGTCACATGTCAGTTACGCGACCTGAAAACAGTTTCCTTTTTTGATCAGGCATAATATAGATTTATCAAGCATTAGCACAGTATAAAGTAAACAGAAATTTTTCTTTGTAACCACTACATATGTAACAGTTTGACCCATAAACACAATATGAAATAAAGTCAAATGTCTATTCACACACCCATCTTAGCACATTCTCTGTCTGAATGTTTACATGTGGGAACATTTTCTTCAAACTTGTCAATGTGTGGGCTCTGCCAGCACAACCCCTTATATGTATATGTATATCTGTATATATGTATATACACACACACACACACACACACACACACACACACACACACACACACACATATATGGGAGTACTTGAGTTTGTCAATTGTGTGTGTGTGTGTGGTCAACAGCTATTTAGTTGATCTTATTTAGTCATTTGGTCGACTAAGCAAATGGTCAACACGTATAGGAGATCACACAGTTCCCAGGGTTGAGAAATATGCCCTTAGCTTCATTTTGTGCAATTTGGGCATTAGAGAGTAGGGGTGTAGCCCACCACATGGTGGGTGCTGGCAAGCTTACCCCCCACCCCACCCAAAAAAAAACTGTCATTTTTTTTTTTTTTTCAGTTTTAAATTTTGCATGTGCTGGGGTTATTTCTTAGCACATGTATAGCAGAATGACGTTAGTGTTTTCAACCTTATGAGGCTGATGTTTATCGACTTTAAGTGTTACTGCTTTTGAGATCGTTTTGTTGATATGGAATTGAGATTTTTGGCTTGTGGTCAAGTGCAACCCAAGCTGACCCACACTTTCAACTACATTAGCATTGCTGTAATTTTTGATGTTATACAAAGGCTTGTCGGTGAGCTAAAAACTGATACTTCTTAAAAATATATCATTAAAAATTATTATAAAAATATTGAAAGTGAATCACATCACACTGGCTTTATTTCAATATAGTAGGAAGCCTAAGATCTTTAGCTAGTTAGAAGCAAAATGATAATGTAGGGATTACAACCAAAATAAGTTGTTTTGTATTTTATTTTGCCTAACAGGTTAATTACGTGTCCTCACGTTTGCACTACTGTGTTTAATCACAATGGTCTACCCTTGTTAACAACCCATATAACTGCACGGGAGAGTTCCTTTATTCCATGTGGATTTGCCATTCAATGACCACAGTAAGTAATAGAGTATAATTTGCCTCATAATTGCTTCTTCAGCTCAATTGTGTTTCTGCATTCCTTCCTTTACTCTCAACTATATCTTCCCTCCCTAGCCAAGCCCTTTGTGCATTTATATTTCATCACAAGCTCACCATCTTTTCTTTTTACAGCTTGTACATGCTCCCAAATACCACTGGTGCTCCTCCCCTCCTTCCAGCCGCAATTGCTGCTGTCTCAGACCGCACCCTCTTGAAAGCCCGGGAACTTCAGAGCTCACAGACAGGGATGAGTATCCCTCTTTCTAACAGTGTAGGTGTTAACCTACTGTCTAAATAAAAGTTCTATTACATTCTGGTGTTAGTGGCTTGCACAATTGCAGGGATTATCCCGAGAACGTTCTTTTTTCTCCCCTTCGTTTTTTCATATTTTCAGTAGACATTCCACATTTTGTCCCCTAGATGGCAGCATTCTATAAGAAATTGTAGTGTACTGTGCCCAAAACATCCTTCCTAGCAGATTAAGTACAGTGCTTACAAGGTAAAACACCTCATAATTAAAGTATATATGTTGAGCAAAAGGGCTCCTGTCTAATGTGCCTGCAAAACTGATTATACGTTTTCTCTAAAACACCCTCTGAACATACAGTAGGAAATGTATTACTTACCTGCAAAACATCAGTCTGATTGTTTTTTATCTCCTTCCCTTGCCTCCTCCAGCAGAGCCAGCCTGTTCCATGTGCCCTCGCTACCCTTGGACTCACTCCGCTCCCCTACCCTATCCCCATTCCCACCCACCACCCCCACTTCCTTAGATTTATACCCATTATACCACACCTATTCGTATCCCTTACACCAATCCACCCTCTCCAGCAATTAACATTCCTCTCTGTATTTTCACATCCCCTACACTCTATTCCCTTTTATTCTCACCAATTTTTCCCCTCCCTGTATTCTTCTACCTTACCTCTAACTTCAATACACTTACTGAATAAAAATACCCCCATTCCTCACTCTTTGGAAAATACTCTTACCATACTTTAACATCATAATCTCTACATCTTTATCACTGCATATCTTTCATCATGATGCATGTATATCTTTCTATTACTCCTCTTTTCTCTCTTTCCCTATCAAACTCTTACCACACTGCACTATGCTATCCTTCCATACACCACCACCCACTCTCCCTATTACTCACATTACAAGCAACATTCTTCACTCACAGATACTTTCTCCATCTCTCATTCACCTCTCTCCCACACACTTCTTCATGATTGACACCTTTCCAAACACTTCACTCTCTTCTACTTTGAAGTTAAGTAGGTCTGATAACCTAGACCTTTTCACATACATTATTACTGTAATTAATACACTTCTACTGGACAGGGACATCCATCCCAGTCTAGGTCCACCTGCCTCCACTTCTCACATACACACAACTCACACTTCACCCCACTATCTCTCACCTTCCACCCTTCCTTCTTCTTCTCTTAAAATATTAAGTATCTATTCTTTAAATATCCAAAGACTTGTAAATAAAATCACTGAGTTATATTCCTGGATTGCTAACATTTCCCCCTATATCTTAACTCTATCAAAAACCTGGCTAAAACCATATATTACAAACACTAAAATCATACCCCCAGGTTATAATATCTTTCACTCTGACAAAATCAATAAAGAGGCTAGAGGTGTTGCCATCCTCTACTCTGACCAACTTAATCTCTCCCCACTCTCTATTTCTATACCAAGCTTTGAACCTGCTGAAATTCTTACTGTAAACTGTCACCTTAACTCACATAAAAAAAATTGCCATAGCCTCTATCTATATCCCTCCAGAGAATAACATTCCTACCTTTGAGAACCTACTTTCATGGATCGCTCAATATGTCCCATATGAAACCATCATCCTTAGTGAAGTTAACATAAACTGGACTACACTTATAACTACATCTCCCAATCACAGCATCAGTCTTCACAGCTTTGACCTACTAATCTCCTCTCCTACTAGGACTAACAAAAACTCCCTTACTGGACCCACCCTAGATTGGATCCTCACCTCAGAGCCCAACCTTTACCATAATCCTTGGACACTTCCAAACTCTTTGAGTGACCATTCCCCCACCTATATCTACAGATACTTCCAGCACCCACCCAAAGATCACCTCTACAGAGACTGACACAAACTCACTGACTTTAATCCGGATACCTTTAACTCTAAATTGTCCAGCATAAACTGGTCCTTCCTTCACCATCTCCCCCTCAGTGAGGTTGTTACATCTTTCAATCAGATATTTCTAGACATACTTAATTCACTAGCACCTACCAGAAAAATCAGAATTAAATCAAACCTCAGCCCTTGGCTCACAAAACACACCCGCTCTATTATGCATAAGAGAGACAGTGTCTGAAAAGCTTGGGTCAAAAACAAATCCCATCCCCTACTCCAAAAATACAAAGAGCTCAGAAACCTCTCAAAAAATAGTTAACAAAGGTACGAAATTTTTCTTCTGCTCCTCCCAATCTAATCCACATACAAATCCAAAATGATTCTGGAGAACCATTAATAACCTTCTTTATCCTGGCAACTTTACCAGTCCCAACCCCCTTCCCCACATAACTCTGCCATTGAAACAGCCACTCTCCTAAACAGCTATTTAATTGAAACAATCCAATAACTAACTCAAAATAACACCTCCTCTACTCCTCCTTCATCCCCCAAAAAATCACCTTCCAATACCTTCTCATTTAAACCAGTTCCCACCACCTATATCATATCTCTCTCTTGACCAACCTCAAACCTTGCTCCCCCTCCACTGATAAATTACCTTCCTACTTTCTTAAAGTTGTTGCAAATCTATTGTCTACCCTGCCTCTTTACTCATAAAGTGGTCCAATAAACAAGGCTGTGTCCTTGATATTTGGAAATCTTTCTTCACAATTCCACTACACAAAGGTGGAAACTTTACTGACCCTTCTAATTATAGACCCATAGCCATCCTCTCCCATGTCTCCAAAATTCTTGAGAAGTGCATACATACCTAGTTACTCAAACATCTACTTGACAATAACCTGCTAACTCCCACCCAACATGGCTTTAGGCTGCACCACAGTACATCCACTGCTCTTCTTTCTTTCACTCAAACAGTAGCTGAGGCCTGTGACAACAACATGCTGATCTCCTGTAGTTTCCTTGATCTCTCTATGGCCTTAGATACTGTCTCTCATTCTGAACTCTTAACTAAACTCTTTGACCTTAATCTTTCTAGTTCTTCCATTAAGCGTTTTTTCAGCTACCTCTCCTATACGCAGCAATGTGTTCGTTGGCAAAATGTCTTCTCTCCCTTCATCCCAGTCAACACAGGTGTTCCTCAAGAATCAGCTCTGGGCCCTCTCTTGTTCAATATTTTGACAAACAAACTACATTCTGCTTGCTAGTTCTCCACATTATGACAGTATGCTGATGATTTGACACATCACCACTGCCCACAGTATTCCAAATCTACTTGCACTCACTCAAGACACCTTCTTATCTGTCAAAACATAGCTCTCAGAAAATCAACTAGTACTTAATCCTAAAACAAAACAAAACTCCTTCTCTTCTTTCCTAGAACACTGGCTCAACATAAATCCTCCTTTCCCATCATCTCCCTCAACAATACGATCATTAAAGCCGAAACTCATATCAAGCTACTCAACACTATTATTGATGACAAACTAAAATTCGACCTACACATCCAACAGTGTATAAAAAAACACTAGAAACTCGGACTACTTTACAGGAATTGAAAATTCCTTACAATCTCCCCCAAAATCTCCTTGGCTGAGTCACTTCTCTTATCTTGCCTAGTGTACGCTGCCCCTATCCTTACTAATATTCAGTCTACTCTTTTGTCTAAACTTGAGAAACATACAATAAAATAGACAGATTTGCCACTAACCTTCCTCATACCTCTCATCAGACTATGCCTTGTCCTCAAGACACTACTATGGCCTGAATTCTCTCATCAGCTACTGATTCCTCAATTACTTATCACACACTCCATTCTCTATAATCCCTCTTCCTGCCCCTCCATATCCAAACTAGTATCCTACTACACTCCCCCCTCCGACACCTTTGCATGGCTGACAAACAGCTTCTTGACATATACAAGCCCAAAAAGAATGTTGAAAAGTCCCCGTACAGGTATTCAATACCTCACAACTGGAACACCCCCCCCCAGTAGAAGAAATATTTCCCAAAAACAACATTTTAAAAGAGAGATAAAACACTGTCTTCAAAAGACTTGGTACTGCCCATACCAAGCGCCCACATGACAAATACCTTACTTACCCACCTTATACTCCACTCACCCCTTGCTCTACTACAACTATCAACTTTTTTTGTCTTATTCTCACTGTAGTGCAATATAATTGTTTTAATTATTATACATTGTATACCTTTGAATAGATGTTATACTCAATTGATGATCATTGTTCAGGAACTACTTCTTATAGCTGTATGTCATGTGATTGTACATTTGTACGTTGCACATTTTGACCACTGTTTATTTGTATATAATTTTTCTGCATGTCTGTATATTGTTTGGAGCTTTTCTCCTCGGGTCTCCACTGAAAATGGGCCTTGGCTCATTTGGACCAACCCAGTTAACAAATGTCAAATAAATAAAAAATAAAATAAAGTAGTCCATGTTAAGTTTAGTTAGTCTTTCTCCATCCATAAGGCAATGTGCAGTGGGATACTCTAAGGGTTACTGTTTTGGGCCAGATACTATTTTCTAGTTTCATTACTAGCCACGGATCCCATGCTCACTAAGGTGGCAGCTAAACTGCAGCCAGGCCTCTTTCTTTATAAGAAGGGATCAAGCTAAAATCTCCAGATCATCACATTAAGAATTAATGCCATCTTATTCAACACAAAGAAGTATGCCCTAACCATCTCCTCACAAGGTAGAAAGACTATTACTCAAGGTGATTGTGCCAAGTACCAGACAAATCTTTTCATCTTCTTAGAACACATATTTGAAGCTGTCAAAAAGGTAAAGTCCATCTCTGCCTGGCCCTTTCTTCTCTCCCCTTTTCTCTCATTTATTGCTTTCCTGCTGGTTTCCGTATCCCAGTGCCTGTTCTAACTAGTAAACACACTGCTCTTTGTAGCTCCCTGGCTCTTCTTTAAAGCATGCTGCCATTCTCAGCAAAGCCCACACAATGTGAGTTATGGAACATCCTAAGAAGCACATGAAAATATATCTGCTTAGCTGAAATTCTTCCATTACCTCATCTGAAACTTAAATATCAAGATGCAGTGTTGGCATTCAGTCAGTGGATAAGGCTATGTTGTCAGAGATAAATGTTTCAGCATCTGTCAGTCAGCAGTGAGGCATATAACCAGTTTTAGAGCTTTTCAGCTATTGGATTGACCTCTCTCCTCAGGAACAAGTATTAAAGAGGATGTGTTTCATCCTTATACTATTTATTTGACTTTTAAAACTGTAAAATAAGAATAAATGAAAGCCATACAAGATTTAAAAATCAGGGATGATGAGGGCTTTGATAAATGCAGCAGTTTAGACAATAAAATGGGTGATTTAGAAGCGTTTCTACTCACAAGGATGTCTATATCAGTATTATTACTGAAGTGCGGTTTAAAAACTACAAATACGTATGACAAATTGCAAGGTACATATCATCATCATTGTCATCATTAACCGTCATTTCCCATTTTTCTACATAGGGTTAGAGTGCCTTGTTAATTGTTGCCACCTGTCTTAATTTAGTGCCACTTTTCTACCTTCTTTGACAGTCATGTCTGACTATTGCATGTCTTTTCTCATGCAATCCATGCATCCTTCGGCTGTTCATCCTTGTTTCCTCTTGCCTTCTTCCTATCTCTCCCACATCATCTTCATCAAATCATGAAAGATATACCTTTTTTAATTATTATTACACATCTGATAGGATAGGTGGTAGTATATCAATATTTGGAAAAGAACAGTTAAAACCCAGAAGCTAGGAAACAATTCAGGACTAGAAATTACTCACCCTATAATACATATTAGATACCTATAATATCACAAGAATCTAGTTTACAACCAATGTCACATACAAATTATAAGAATCCGTGCTTAAACTCCAGTATGTAAAAAAGAAAATCAGTGGGCTATTGTCCCTTTGGAGATATTATATGTGCAATCATTGAACTGGCTAGATGTCAAATAAGTGTATGGAAGTATTAATTATGTTATTCAGAACAACTTGGAACAAACAGTATAAAATTCAGCTGTGAAGTATAATATATTAGATATCATGTTGGCAAACCTGATCCTCAGACATAATTATACTGTATGTAATTAACACAGATCATGGCATCATCAAAGATTGGTATACTATCTTCAATGGCGCAAATAAGTCTGCCGAGGATACTGCCTGACATGCTGTGGTAGTATTAACTTCTATACAGTATTGGTAAGGCAAATATATGCTAATAAATTAAAAAAATATATCTTGTTATCACAAAAATATAAAAAGATAAATAACAAAAGCTGTACTATTTATCTTTCAAAATTACCATAGTTACAGAAGCAAGTGTAAATTTAAAGACCACAGTCTACTTATTTATTTATTAATGTATTTATTTATGTATGTTGATCTCAATGGACCATTTGTAGGCACAGCCCAGGTGATCACATACAAAATTAACAAAACATACTTAAAGATAGATGGATATGCTAAAAACATATACATATTTACATACAAAAGAATATGCTACAACATTTAGTTCAAGAAGCACAAAACAATACCAAAAAATGGATGAAAAAATGAAATTATGCTTAGCAGAGCTTTTTGGATAAGATGAAGCTATAATGATTGAGATGGCTTATGCTACAGGGATAGCAGCCTATCATTATATAGAGAGGTTTGAAGACATTAGAAAAAGCAAGTGAGACTAGTTGCAGGAAAGGATACCATAGGGAGAAGACAGAGAATTAGCAAGAGATGCATGCAGAGGGAAGATGAGTAGAAAGGAGAGAAGTGAGAAAGATCCAAAGTGAATTTTATCAATTCTTCCTCATCTATGAATTCAGTTCAGACTCAAAGACTGAAAGAAGTAATGTGGTACTCCTTAACTAATCATAAAATTGAAAGAGCAAATGTATTTGCAGAAAACTTTTGTGCAGTTTTCATAAAAGCAAGTTGTGTGATACAGGCCAAGAGACGATGTCTTGCATTACACTAGATCTGAAAATTGCTACCACAAATAAAATGAAAAAAGTCAAACTATGGTTGACTACGCAACATACCTAATATATTTGTGGGACTCACACATTTGACTGAAATGCTAGGTGATTGATATCTGTCTAATAGACCTAAGTTGGTCAACATACACAGATGGTCAACACGTACACTAGACTAACAATCTCCAGGTAGAGGTATATTCCCTTTCCTTAGGAATCCCACTAGGCACTGAGGCACAGAACCCTCCGTTTAAAGACACAAAACAGAACTGTAGATAGGATCACTGCAACTCCAAACTATCGAACACTAGATGGACGAGCAGGAAAGGTTAAAAAGTTCTTTTATTGCACACAGCAAGAAAACCATCCAAGTAACCACTCCAAGTAACCACAAGCGCTTTCGCCTGTTCTTAACAGGCTTTTTCAAGTGTATTAGGTTGCTGCTTCATTCAGAATTTATACCAAACCAACCCTGCTCATGTGATTAAATTAATTGCATGATTGTCATCAATTGATTAATACAAAATATTTAAAAAGACATACCCTAAAAACCGTGACTCTTTTTTCAAAACATTAAAAACTGCAATTTTACTATCAAGTCTTTCCTTAATTTGCATATAGAAAAAAGTAATAAATGTATATGTAACTGAACTTTCAAAACCTAAAAATATAACTTAATACTTTATGTAAACCTATTGTGTGAAAAATAAGTTACAAAAGTTTATGTTGAAATGAAATACTTTCCTTTCGGGTACTTTAAACACACATTTTGTAACCACAAACACATTTCCCTTTCTCATACCTTCAGAACAATGTGCAAGTTTTGAAAGTATCAATTAGATACTTACTACAAACCTCTAACCTATTTAGTTCATTAAAAAATATATGTTAAAATATACTGCTTGGTTTAGGTGACAATAAAACAACTAATAATACTATAAACATGACTATTTTAATATTTAATACTTTTAGATGATAGTTGAACCTTAGAAACTCAGCAATGACCAGATTCAGAACCATTAATACAGTTACCCCTAAAAGTTGAAACAATGTGGGGTACTTCAGTTGATCCTGTTTCTTCTAGCCCTAAGAATGTCCCCTAAACTTATCCCTTCATTGATGCCTGGATATTTGGTTGCATTAAGCCTTAGTTGCCAGGTTAATTCTTTGATCCCCAGCATTGTTTCCCAGTCTCCTCCTCTCAAGTCTTGTTTTACATTGTCCACTACAAAAAACTTTAATGCCATGTTTTTACAACTGAGAGAATGCTTGTAAAACGCACTTGTCTCTTTCCTTGTTTTAATGTCATTTATGTGTTCATATATTCTGCGTTTTAACTGCCTCTCAGTTTTGCCCACATAAAAGGATGGGCATTTTTGGCAAAATCCTATATATATAACTCCAGATGAATTACAATTGTAATTGTACTTTGCATACAAGGTGCTTTTACGTGAGGGAATATGAACCTGCTCTTTGTTAATAAGATAGGAACATTGCTTGCATCTACCGCATGCAAAAGTGCCTTTTCTTTTTGCTACTAGAGCTTGCTGTTTCTCTTCTGATTGAATGTTTTGTTCAAATATTCCCTTCAAATTGATGTTCCTTTTCCTAGTAAAAGTTATATGTTCAGGGAATAACTTATTAAATTCATCTTGTGATGTAATCATAGGCCATAAATTCCTAATAGTGTTTTCAATTAGCAAAGAGTCCTGAGAATATGTATATACAAAATTCTTATGCTTGTCACATTTTGTGTCATGTTGCTTGCTGAGTACTACAGGCCCTATTCCCAACAGAGGTTTGAGATCGTTCCCTCTTCTATGAACAATTTCATCCAGTATAACCTGGAACAATTCAAAAGGATAACCTCTAATGTGAAAAGCTTTTTTTAAAAATTCTGCCTCATCTTGAAATAGTTTGTCTGTACTACACATTCTGGACGCTCTTACTAGCTGTCCTTTAATGATGCCCTTTTTGATGTGCCAGGGATGACCACTATCGTAGTGCAAGTATGCATTACAGTGTGTTTCTTTCCTGTATATCTGTGAGGTGAAACCTTTTTGATTAGGTCTTTTTGTTAGTGTAATGTCCAAGTAATTCAAACTTTCTTTACTCAACGTGTAAGTGAATCTAAGAAATTCCTTCTCCCACTTGTGCAAAACTATATTTGCATATGCAGTAGCGCATGGGGCGCCCATAGCCACCCCACTTTTTTGTTTGTAAAATTCTTCATTAAAATTTATAAAGTTGTTATGCAGCACAATTCTCATAAATTCTAGTATTGTGTTAACTAGATCAGTGCTAAGTCCTGATTCCTTAACAATGACTTCTCCGAACCAATCCATACCTTGCTCGTGCGGTATGCTCGGAAATAATTCGACAATGTCTATTGTTACCATAAACAAGTTAGAATTGTCAATTTCTTGATTTATATTGGTAAGGAACTCCCATGAATCTTTACAAACAAAATCTAATTGCTTAACATATTTTTTCAGGTGGAAGTCAATGAATTTACTCAGAGATTCAGTTACACTGCCTGCTCCTGATACAATAGGACGAAATTTTAAAGGAGCAAGTCCCTTATGCACCTTGGGGATACCAAAGAGTACAGCTGTTTTAGGTTTAGGTACAAGTAAAAAATTGTGAGTTTTCTCATCTTATTAACAAAGAGCAGGTTCATATTCCCTCACGTAAAAGCACCTTGTATGCAAAGTACAATTACAATTGTAATTCATCTGGAGTTATATATATAGGATTTTGCCAAAAATGCCCATCCTTTTATGTGGGCAAAACTGAGAGGCAGTTAAAACGCAGAATATATGAACACATAAATGACATTAAAACAAGGAAAGAGACAAGTGCGTTTTACAAGCATTCTCTCAGTTGTAAAAACATGGCATTAAAGTTTTTTGTAGTGGACAATGTAAAACAAGACTTGAGAGGAGGAGACTGGGAAACAATGCTGGGGATCAAAGAATTAACCTGGCAACTAAGGCTTAATGCAACCAAATATCCAGGCATCAATGAAGGGATAAGTTTAGGGGACATTCTTAGGGCTAGAAGAAACAGGATCAACTGAAGTACCCCACATTGTTTCAACTTTAGGGGTAACTGTAGTAATGGTTCTGAATCTGGTCATTGCTGAGTTTCTAAGGTTCAACTATCATCTAAAAGTATTAAATATTAAAATAGTCATGTTTATAGTATTATTAGTTGTTTTATTGTCACCTAAACCAAGCAGTATATTTTAACATATATTTTTTAATGAACTAAATAGGTTAGAGGTTTGTAGTAAGTATCTAATTGATACTTTCAAAACTTGCACATTGTTCTGAAGGTATGAGAAAGGGAAATGTGTTTGTGGTTACAAAATGTGTGTTTAAAGTACCAAAGGAAAGTATTTCATTTCAACATAAACTTTTGTAACTTATTTTTCACACAATAGGTTTACATAAAGTATTAAGTTATATTTTTAGGTTTTGAAAGTTCAGTTACATATACATTTATTACTTTTTTCTATATGCAAATTAAGGAAAGACTTGATAGTAAAATTGCAGTTTTAATGTTTTGAAAAAGAGTCACGGTTTTAGGGTATGTCTTTTAAATATTTTGTATTAATCAATTGATGACAATCATGCAATTAATTTAATCACATGAGCAGGGTTGGTTTGGTATAAATTCTGAATGAAGCAGCAACCTAATACACTTGAAAAAGCCTGTTAAGAACAGGCGAAAGCGCTTGTGGTTACTTGGAGTGGTTACTTGGATGGTTTTCTTGCTGTGTGCAATAAAAGAACTTTTTAACCTTTCCTGCTCGTCCATCTAGTGTTCGATAGTTTGGAGTTGCAGTGATCCTATCTACAGTTCTGTTTTGTGTCTTTAAACGGAGGGTTCTGTGCCTCAGTGCCTAGTGGGATTCGTGGTACTGGTTTGTTTTCGTTGTATTGCTTCCTGGTTTTGAGCTATGGCAGAGGACGCAACATCTCCAGTTTTTACTGACACGCCTTTCTTACTGGGGGAAGACCCGGATGACACGCGGTAACTCAGAAGAGTTAAATCAGGTCTTGGCTCTACTAACACAGTTAAATAACAGTATAATGAATTCCAACAGGTCTAATGGTTCCTCGACTTCAGGAATACCTTGCAACCAGCAGCAAGCGAAAGACAAGGAACGGAACAACGTGGGTAGAAGAGGCCCAAGACCAGGACCTTCAAACAGGGAGCCGGTTATGGTGAATCATCCGCTCGTTTCTCCTAACAGCAAAGAACATGCTGACAAAAACGGAACTTTTAGTATGGACAACAATTTCAGCTTTAAAGATTGGACAGAACAGCTACCATGTTTCAAAACAGGTACTTTTAATCTGCATTTGGAGCAGTTGGACAATGACTTTGAGACATTTAAAGACAAACTGTATGCTTTTAAAAATTCACAGTTAGAGATTAATTATTTGCAGGAATGCATTAAAGTTGAGCGTGTACCGAAGGGATTACGCTGTTACAGATACCCTAACAGCGCTTGTTCAGGCTCAACTTTGCATTCTAAACTAACAGAGTTGTTTAATAAAACTGGAATTGAGGTTTTGAAATTAATGGTTGATGACTACATCAAAAAAGGAGAGGTTTTGTTGAATGAACTAAATGTACTGCATGATAGTATCACTAACGATGATAGATTTTTAAGTTATAAAAGGAAGTACAATGAAACGTTCAGAGAAGTAGACGAGCACTGTTTTAAAGTTTTAGACAGGAAGGCAAGAAAGTTAGAAAGAGATTTAATGGAATATAGAGAGGGGAGGGCATACCCAGCAGGGGGAGCTCATAAACAAAACACCCTTGAAAATACTGAGACTGTAACTTCTCACAGTAGAAATAATGGTTACAACTATGATGAATTGCCCAGGAGAAGTGAGAGACTTGCACAAAAAAGTACCAACAGTATGCAGCAGGGTTTTCAACTTCCCCAGGGCAGACCGAGGGTGAAATCAAATCAATACCAGCAGAATGTATGGGGCAGGAGACATTGAGTAATGATCATTCTGTTAACAAAGATGACATAAAGGTCTCTAGAGTTGTAAGTGAGCACGGCTTGTGCAGTGTTCACACATTTGACAGTTTCAGTATATATAATTACACAGACATAAACATTACCAAAGACTTTTTTGAATTATTTACTAAAGGACTACAATTTGTACCCAACAAGCCAGCTTTTCTTCCTAAGCTTTTAATCGAGCTTAAATTGTTTGTAAGAAACTTAAATTTAACTGCTATTTTCAAAAATCAGGCCCCACTTGAAACTACTCTGGGTAGAAGTAGCACTTTTAACCCCCCTGTCCACCCTAAACTAAAAATGTTTGAAGAAATTATAGAAAAATTTTTAGGATAATTTAGACAGAAACAAGAATTATGGCTCTATTAATTTCCCTGAATATTTGCAGAAGGTGGTTAATAATTTAAAGAAGAATAAAATCAGAGTAATGAAGCCGGACAAGGGAGGGGGTATAGTGCTCATGAAGCAACTTGAATATGAGAATTACATCTTTGCTTTGTTACAAAACACTAACACCTATGAACCAAGCTCTTTGAATGAGCTTAACATAGCAGTGAGTAAAATCAAATACTACATACATGATTTATTACTGCAAGGATTTTTGGATGAGAAAACTCACAATTTTTTACTTGTACCTAAACCTAAAACAGCTGTACTCTTTGGTATCCCCAAGGTGCATAAGGGACTTGCTCCTTTAAAATTTCTATTGTATCAGGAGCAGGCAGTGTAACTGAATCTCTGAGTAAATTCATTGACTTCCACCTGAAAAAATATGTTAAGCAATTAGATTTTGTTTGTAAAGATTCATGGGAGTTCCTTACCAATATAAATCAAGAAATTGACAATTCTAACTTGTTTATGGTAACAATAGACATTGTCGAATTATTTCCGAGCATACCGCACGAGCAAGGTATGGATTGGTTCGAGAAGTCATTGTTAAGGAATCAGGACTTAGCACTGATCTAGTTAACACAATACTAGAATTTATGAGAATTGTGCTGCATAACAACTTTATAAATTTTAATGAAGAATTTTACAAACAAAAAAGTGGGGTGGCTATGGGCGCCCCATGCGCTACTGCATATGCAAATATAGTTTTGCACAAGTGGGAGAAGGAATTCATACACAACACCAGCTGGAAAGAACATATTGTATTTTACAAAAGGTTTTTGGACGATATTTGCATCCTATGGTCAGGTACAGAACAACAATTTTTAGGATTTATAGAGTACCTGGAGAACACCACTTGTTTTCTTAGATTCACTTACACGTTGAGTAAAGAAAGTTTGAATTACTTGGACATTACACTAACAAAAAGACCTAATCAAAAAGGTTTCACCTCACAGATATACAGGAAAGAAACACACTGTAATGCATACTTGCACTACGATAGTGGTCATCCCTGGCACATCAAAAAGGGCAACATTAAAGGACAGCTAGTAAGAGCGTCCAGAATGTGTAGTACAGACAAACTATTTCAAGATGAGGCAGAATTTTTAAAAAAAGCTTTTCACATTAGAGGTTATCCTTTTGAATTGTTCCAGGTTATACTGGATGAAATTGTTCATAGAAGAGGGAACGATCTCAAACCTCTGTTGGGAATAGGGCCTGTAGTACTCAGCAAGCAACATGACACAAAATGTGACAAGCATAAGAATTTTGTATATACATATTCTCAGGACTCTTTGCTAATTGAAAACACTATTAGGAATTTATGGCCTATGATTACATCACAAGATGAATTTAATAAGTTATTCCCTGAACATATAACTTTTACTAGGAAAAGGAACATCAATTTGAAGGGAATATTTGAACAAAACATTCAATCAGAAGAGAAACAGCAAGCTCTAGTAGCAAAAAGAAAAGGCACTTTTGCATGCGGTAGATGCAAGCAATGTTCCTATCTTATTAACAAAGAGCAGGTTCATATTCCCTCACGTAAAAGCACCTTGTATGCAAAGTACAATTACAATTGTAATTCATCTGGAGTTATATATATAGGATTTTGCCAAAAATGCCCATCCTTTTATGTGGGCAAAACTGAGAGGCAGTTAAAACGCAGAATATATGAACACATAAATGACATTAAAACAAGGAAAGAGACAAGTGCGTTTTACAAGCATTCTCTCAGTTGTAAAAACATGGCATTAAAGTTTTTTGTAGTGGACAATGTAAAACAAGACTTGAGAGGAGGAGACTGGGAAACAATGCTGGGGATCAAAGAATTAACCTGGCAACTAAGGCTTAATGCAACCAAATATCCAGGCATCAATGAAGGGATAAGTTTAGGGGACATTCTTAGGGCTAGAAGAAACAGGATCAACTGAAGTACCCCACATTGTTTCAACTTTTAGGGGTAACTGTATTAATGGTTCTGAATCTGGTCATTGCTGAGTTTCTAAGGTTCAACTATCATCTAAAAGTATTAAATATTAAAATAGTCATGTTTATAGTATTATTAGTTGTTTTATTGTCACCTAAACCAAGCAGTATATTTTAACATATATTTTTTAATGAACTAAATAGGTTAGAGGTTTGTAGTAAGTATCTAATTGATACTTTCAAAACTTGCACATTGTTCTGAAGGTATGAGAAAGGGAAATGTGTTTGTGGTTACAAAATGTGTGTTTAAAGTAACAAAGGAAAGTATTTCATTTCAACATAAACTTTTGTAACTTATTTTCACACAATAGGTTTACATAAAGTATTAAGTTATATTTTTAGGTTTTGAAAGTTCAGTTACATATACATTTATTACTTTTTTCTATATGCAAATTAAGGAAAGACTTGATAGTAAAATTGCAGTTTTTAATGTTTTGAAAAAGAGTCACGGTTTTTAGGGTATGTCTTTTTAAATATTTTGTATTAATCAATTGATGACAATCATGCAATTAATTTAATCACATGAGCAGGGTTGGTTTGGTATAAATTCTGAATGAAGCAGCAACCTAATACACTTGAAAAAGCCTGTTAAGAACAGGCGAAAATGGTTACTTGGAGTGGTTACTTGGATGGTTTTCTTGCTGTGTGCAATAAAAGAACTTTTTAACCTTTCCTGCTCGTCCATCTAGTGTTCGATAGTTTGGAGTTGCAGTGATCCTATCTACAGTTCTGTTTTGTGTCTTTAAACGGAGGGTTCTGTGCCTCAGTGCCTAGTGGGATTCGTGGTACTGGTTTGTTTTCGTTGTATTGCTCCCTTTCCTTAGGAGCTATGCAGTCTCAGACTTAGTATGTATAACTATGAGGAGGTGTGGGGGGTTTGCCGTCCTGCAAAAAAGTTATTTATTTATTTGCATGTGTCTAGGGATTTTCCTGCATCTATAGTTACTTGTCCACGCTTTTATTGTTCACCTTTTGTGGTTGACTTTCTTGCCATCAGCATTGTTGATTCATTGCCCAAAGTAAGTAATTTTATATAATCATAAGAGAATTTTAATGGAGCTTGGAGTATATGCCACAGAACCTATTCCTGTTTGATAGTGATTTGTTAAGGAGAGTATTTTTTTCATTTTGAATCTTGTGGCATTCTTCGTAGGGGTAACAGCAGCATTTAATAAAGGAGTAAGAGTGCATGCTGCCTGTCTTGCCCTGATAAGGTAACAGCAGCATTTAATAAAGGAGTAAGAGTGCATGCTGCCTGTCTTGCCCCTGATAAGGGGTAACAGCAGCATTTAATAAAAGAGTAAGAGTGCATGCTGCCTGTCTTGCCCTGATAAGGGGTAACAGCAGCATTTAATAAAGGAGTAACAGTGCATGCTGCCTGTCTTGCCCTGATAAGGGGCAACAGCAGCATTTAATAAAGGAGTAAGAGTGCATGCTGCCTGTCTTACCCTGATAAGGTATTTAACAAAATTCCACATAATACAGTACCTCACAAATTAAAAACATTAAACATCAACCTAATTTAATGGGTAACACACACTGATTATGAAACTGAATATAAAATGTCAGGGCAAGATGTTCCTGTTTATCCTGATGGGGCTAAGCAGAGATACCTTACAAGGTTATGTAGTGGAACCACTTTATTTTGGATATTTTTCTTTTTAAATAGAACAATGGAAATGGGCCATGGATAACCATATATGCTGATGACTACAAGGTGAGCAATAAAATTACTTTAATAAAAGATCTCCAAGATTGTCCACAAAAAACTAGACAGCTAATATAGCAGTAATGACCTTAATTTGAATGTCAGTAAATGTCGCAACATGACATTTATCAAAAGTGCATAAATTGTGATTACAGTATAAATGTTTAAATAATATAAAAATGACACTACCATCAAACATTTGTGGAAATTTAGATTTTGATCAGTGTGTGCCTAACAAAATCATACAGGAGTATTCTGTAGCCCATTTAATTGTAAAGTGTATCACTTCATTCTTTATTCAGTAACATGCTGCATTTTTAGAATATGAAGTGGTACACAAAGGTTTAGAATACTTGAACTACTCAGAAAGGTTTCAAGAGGCTTCCAGAACTCTTGACTCTATTTTGTTATGTATAGGCTACTTAGAGGTGACATCTGCCTAGTGTAGGCGTCAATGTCTGAGTTGGGTCTTTTTAAAAGTCTATGCCTAGAACATAGCTCTGGGACAGCTAACACGAGATCAGGGAAGCAAGTACAAAAATCAGTACAAGAACTTTTCAGGATTATGAAATAAGCTAATCTTTTTAATCAAAACAAATTAATTATGAACATCCTTCAAATAATGATTGTGTGTGTGTGTGTGTGTGTGTGTGTGTGTGTGTGTGTGTGTGTGTGTGTGTGTGTGTGTGTGTGTGTGTGTGTGTGTGTGTGTATACCTGTGTCCACGTGTGCATGCATGATGCCTGTACATGTAAGTATTGTATGTGTGACTATAAAAGTGTGTATGTTTGCTGTATATATGCAAATATGAGCATGCAAGCATTTTTAGCTGTATGCAATATGTGTTGCAGATGCCAAAAACACTACTTTTACAGCTATGTGTCAAACTAGTTTTACATATTACACCACAAAATAATATCTGCCTGGACATTTTCAGACCAAGATGAATAGACATGATGGCTTTAATCAGTTTAATCCGTGAACCACTGAAAAAAAATTTCAGCTCACCATTTATTGAAGTTTAAATATTGGAAATGATGAGGTGAATAAACATAAAAAAAGCACAAGAAAGTTTTTTTCAGGGGTAAGCCCCCCTGCACCTCCCACCTCCTCACCCCCTAAATTATAGATACCAATTACATAGACATACCACAGTGGATAAAAGGAGAAAAACCCAAAAAGTAAAACCATCGACTTGCACATTACAACATGTAGTGGTAAAATACACATCTAATGTAAAATTTTGAAAAGAAACCCATCATCAAAAAAAAAAGAGAGAGAGGTGACTCATAGACTATCCATTTTAGTCTGCATAATATTATAAGCATTCTCATTTCTTATGCATTTAGGGCTATTTTACCTGAGCACAGACATTATCATCTATTGCAAACATGACTGACACCTTTAAAATTGAATGTTTATAACTAAAAACATTCCATTAAACTCTAAAATGTGAAATGACCTTCAGTAATAAATACATTACTTTAAGTAAACAGTATTTCTCTGGAGTTGTATTGTTACATGTGCCAAAATTAAGAGTATTCTAACACAATAAGCAAAATGATTCAGTTTGTGTTTAACTTACAGTCAGTTTGACTATTCCTGCTAGCTCAGGCAGTTACCAATTTAAGTCCCTAGTGAAGGCCTTTTATTGTGCGTGTGGGCATGTGTGGTGTGTGTGGTGTGTTTGCGTAGTATCTTAGGACACCCACATTTCATCAGCAAATCATGCAGAATTAATCTTTACATGCTCTTATAAATATTGTATGACCAGTAGTTCATATCCTGAGTCACCAAACTGGAAAATGAAAACAGTCAGTGATACTAACAAATGTTAATAAAGAAGGAAACGTGATATAGCTAAAAAGTGCTTCAAAATGTTCAGATATTCCTGAAGGTTGCAAAAATGTACATTTGAATTTTGCAAGAGCATATTCATAAGAAAAATCAACCTTATTCCGAAAGTACTGTGAGAAAATAAATGTTTTAAACTCCTTATATTAAACAGCAGTGATAGCACAAAAAGTTGTAAGGTAACAAATTGTTTTTTATTTGAAAAGCATGTGCCACACCCTTCTTTCATGATTTCATATTTGCATGTGAGCAGTTAACCAGACAGTATGTAGACAAAGTATAGCACTTGGAGATTGACGTGGAAACATAGATTACAAAAATTCTCTGGTAATATTTTAAAATACACTGCTTTCCAAATTGTATTTGATTAGACATATGTTTGACCATCATTTTATATAAGCAATTGACACCCCATTGTATAATACACAGTTCTTAGGCACATGGAAGATCACAGTACTGTATAGCATGCATAAACGTTAAATGTATAAATACCATGAATCAGTCCTTATTGTGACTTAATACATAATAATTTAGGAACAGATGATCATCTTTGTCACCCTATCACTGCTTTCTGATAAACAGAAGGTGTAAGACAACAGCAACAGTTCTTTAGCCAAGACTTCACATACTTAAATAAAATAAAAATATGACTTCCTTTAGCCCATTGTCTTAATCCGTTTGTATAAGACATATTCAAATCATTATGGGCATTTCATTTTCTAAAGTTTGGTTGTCCCTAAGGCTAAATAAATGAATAAGCCACAGGATCTTCATTAATTTAATTTATAACAGGTTCTTATAATTCCTTTTCAGGCAAGAAAATCCCTAGAAAGTCTATTGTCCCTAGAAATTAATTTTTTTTAATTTCTTATTTTATGGTCCAAATCAAGGTTCTTTTATATTCATTGTTAAGTAATCCTATAAAGTTGATGCTGCGCAGCATTTTTCAATCTCTCAAAAGTCCCTGTTATGAAAAGACACTATGATTGCAAAAGCCGCTATTGTGAAGAGAAGTCAGAAAAAAAAAACAAGAAAGCAAGTCTGCTGCTGATACATTTGACAATAAACACAAGTACAGCTGTGAAATGGAAACCTTGACATTTTAAGCTTTATTGCCTTAGATCTCGTATTAATGGTCAGTACTCAGGAGAATGCATGTGTTCAAACAATTACATTACACTAAGTCTAACTAGCATAAATTCATGTGCTAATTAAATTAAGATGGTCCACAATTGTACCTGTGTTATCACTATGGAAACAAGCAATATTATGAAGATAACAACCTACTCTTGGTTCTCATAAAATCAGTTTTACTGTATTATTAATCTTTCTTTTACAATGTACAAATGTAACCCAAACAAATCTGTAGTCATAAAGTTGAATCCACTAAACATTAAAGGCATAGTTATGTATCACCATCAGAGCTCTTAAAGAATTATAAACAAGTCATGCAGTACATTATTACACTTTTATTATTTACTTGGGATGGGTTGGCATAATGGTTAAGGCCAGGGTTTAATTCTAATCTCTGGTTATTATAATCTGCACACTGATAATCTAGTATGATGCTATTGAATGTTGAAAGAAAACATAAATGCAGTCTCTAGCTCTGCATATCAGAGTAGTTAGAGTGAATATACTCCATTTCTTCAAACAAAGAGTAAGGCATTAGTAAGCATTGCAAAGTTTGTCTTTCTCAAGAGCTGCGGCTGTGTTTTAGCAATGATGATAACCAGTTCTCAGTACAACAGGTGTTAAGCCCTGGATGCAATGTTCTTGCTTCACCTGATCCATGCACTTGATTATGATGTGCATATCATTCACTCAGGTTATTTTAGTCCATAATGTTATATTTGCTACAGCTACTTGGAACACCTGTCTTCGCCTAAATATTAATTTATTAGCCATACTCCTAATCTAATGTAACACTTTCAAAGGTAAGAGTACTTTCTAAAGAAAGTATACAGCTTGAGAGCTGATTACATGTCAGACTAACCCAGATGAGTAATGTGACCTTTGAAACTAGCCACCATCTAGTGGTTTTAAAACTAAGTGTAAAATTGATGGAAAAGGCTCACTGATGTAGTAGCAAGAGTCCAGACTGAAATACTGGTGACTCAGATCTGAGTAGGAGGCCTGGTGTCACACATGTGGGAATGAATAGTTTGGTGCCCATCACACAAATATCTTCTAATGGAGACCAGAAGGCTTGTTCAAAGCACACAGGTCAATGGGCTTGGGAAAACAGATGGACATTAACATCCCTACAGTTGCACATGTACATATGAGCCAAGCACTGGATATACCAACTGTGAAGCACCTTCCAATCTGACAAATGAAATCTAATAAAACTACCATCCCCTGTTAAAATGACAGCAACCGATATCTTACTCATCCATCAGTGGATGACATAAAGGTCTCTAGAGTTGTAAGTGCAGTATATATAATTACACAGACATAAACATTACCAAAGACTTTTTGAATTATTTACTAAAGGACCTTAAATTGTTTGTAAGAAACTTAAATTTAACTGCAACCCCTGTCCACCCTAAACTAAAAATGTTTGAAGAAATTATAGAAAAAATTTTTAGGGATAATTTAGACAGAAACAAAATTATGGCTCTATTAATTTCCCTGAATATTTGCAGAAGGTGGTTAATAATTTAAAGAAGAATAAAATTAGAGTAATGAAGCCGGACAAGGAGGGTATAGTGCTCATGAAGCAACTTGAATATGAGAATTACATCTTTGCTTTGTTACAAAACACTAACACCTATGAACCAAGCTCTTTGAATGAGCTTAACATAGCAGTAAGTAAAATCAAATACTACATACATGATTTATTACTGCAAGGATTTTTGGATGAGAAAACTCACAATTTTTTACTTGTACCTAAACCTAAAACAGCTGTACTCTTTGGTATCCCCTTGCTCCTTTAAAATTTCGTCCTATTGTATCAGGAGCAGGCAGTGTAACTGAATCTCTGAGTAAATTCATTGACTTCCACCTGAAAAATATGTTAAGCAATTAGATTTTGTTTGTAAAGATTCATGGGAGTTCCTTACCAATATAAATCAAGAAATTGACAATTCTAACTTGTTTATGGTAACAATAGACATTGTCGAATTATTCCGAGCAAGGTATGGATTGGTTCGGAGAAGTCATTGTTAAGGAATCAGGACTTAGCACTGATCTAGTTAACACAATACTAGAATTTATGAGAATTGTGCTGCATAACAACTTTATAAATTTTAATGAAGAATTTTACAAACAAAAAAGTGGGGTGGCTATCTGCATATGCAAATATAGTTTTGCACAAGTGGGAGAAGGAATTCATACACAACACCAGCTGGAAAGAACATATTGTATTTTACAAAAGGTTTTGGACGATATTTGCATCCTATGGTCAGGTACAGAACAACAATTTTAGGATTTATAGAGTACCTGGAGAACACCACTTGTTTTCTTAGATTCACTTACACGTTGAGTAAAGAAAGTTTGAATTACTTGGACATTACACTAACAAAAAGACCTAATCAAAAAGGTTTCACTTCACAGATATACAGGAAAGAAACACACTGTAATGCATACTTGCACTACGATAGTGGTCATCCCTGGCACATCAAAAAGGGCAACATTAAAGGACAGCTAGTAAGAGCGTCCAGAATGTGTAGTACAGACAAACTATTTCAAGATGAGGCAGAATTTTTAAAAAAAGCTTTTCACATTAGAGGTTATCCTTTTGATTTGTTCCAGGTTATACTGGATGAAATTGTTCATAGAAGAGCGATCTCAAACCTCTGTTGGGAATAGGGCCTGTAGTACTCAGCAAGCAACATGACACAAAATGTGACAAGCATAAGAATTTTGTATATACATATTCTCAGGACTCTTTGCTAATTGAAAACACTATTAGGAATTTATGGCCTATGATTACATCACAAGATGAATTTAATAAGTTATTCCCTGAACATATAACTTTTACTAGGAAAAGGAACATCAATTTGAAGGGAATATTTGAACAAAACATTCAATCAGAAGAGAAACAGCAAGCTCTAGTAGCAAAAAGAAAAGGCACTTTTGCATGGTAGATGCAAGCAATGTTCCTATCTTATTAACAAAGAGCAGGTTCATATTCCCTCACGTAAAAGCACCTTGTATGCAAAGTACAATTACAATTGTAATTCATCTGGAGTTATATATATAGGATTTTGCCAAAATGCCCATCCTTTTATGTGGGCAAAACTGAGAGGCAGTTAAAACGAGAATATATGAACACATAAATGACATTAAAACAAGGAAAGAGACAAGTGCGTTTTACAAGCATTCTCTCAGTTGTAAAAACATGGCATTAAAGTTTTTTGTAGTGGACAATGTAAAACAAGACTTGAGAGGAGGAGACTGGGAAACAATGCTGGGGATCAAAGAATTAACCTGGCAACTAAGGCTTAATGCAACCAAATATCCAGGCATCAATGAAGGGATAAGTTTAGGGGACATTCTTAGGGCTAGAAGAAACAGGATCAACTGAAGTACCCACATTGTTTCAACTTTTAGGGGTAACTGTATTAATGGTTCTGAATCTGGTCATTGCTGAGTTTCTAAGGTTCAACTATCATCTAAAAGTATTAAATATTAAAATAGTCATGTTTATAGTATTATTAGTTGTTTTATTGTCACCTAAACCAAGCAGTATATTTTAACATATATTTTTTAATGAACTAAATAGGTTAGAGGTTTGTAGTAAGTATCTAATTGATACTTTCAAAACTTGCACATTGTTCTGAAGGTATGAGAAAGGAAATGTGTTTGTGGTTACAAAATGTGTGTTTAAAGTACCGAAAGGAAAGTATTTCATTTCAACATAAACTTTTGTAACTTATTTTTCACACAATAGGTTTACATAAAGTATTAAGTTATATTTTAGGTTTTGAAAGTTCAGTTACATATACATTTATTACTTTTTTCTATATGCAAATTAAGGAAAGACTTGATAGTAAAATTGCAGTTTTTAATGTTTTGAAAAAAGAGTCACGGTTTTTAGGGTATGTCTTTTAAATATTTTGTATTAATCAATTGATGACAATCATGCAATTAATTTAATCACATGAGCAGGGTTGGTTTGGTATAAATTCTGAATGAAGCAGCAACCTAATACACTTGAAAAAGCCTGTTAAGAACAGGCGGCGTGGTTACTTGGAGTGGTTACTTGGATGGTTTTCTTGCTGTGTGCAATAAAGAACTTTTAACCTTTCCTGCTCGTCCATCTAGTGTTCGATAGTTTGGAGTTGCAGTGATCCTATCTACAGTTCTGTTTTGTGTCTTTAAACGGAGGGTTCTGTGCCTCAGTGCCTAGTGGGATTCGTGGTACTGGTTTGTTTTCGTTGTATTGCTCCCTTTCCTTAGGAGCTATGCAGTCTCAGACTTAGTATGTATAACTATGAGGAGGTGTGGGGGGTTTGCCGTCCTGCAAAAAAGTTATTTATTTATTTGCATGTGTCTAGGGATTTTCCTCGTGCATCTATAGTTACTTGTCCACGTTTTTATTGTTCACCTTTTGTGGTTGACTTTCTTGCCATCAGCATTGTTGATTCATTGCCCAAAGTAAGTAATTTTATATAATCATAAGAGAATTTTAATGGAGCTTGGAGTATATGCCACAGAACCTATTCCTGTTTGATAGTGATTTGTTAAGGAGAGTATTTTTTTCATTTTGAATCTTGTGGCATTCTTCGTAGGGGTAACAGCAGCATTTAATAAAGGAGTAAGAGTGCATGCTGCCTGTCTTGCCCCTGATAAGGGGGTAACAGCAGCATTTAATAAAGGAGTAAGAGTGCATGCTGCCTGTCTTGCCCCTGATAAGGGGGTAACAGCAGCATTTAATAAAAGAGTAAGAGTGCATGCTGCCTGTCTTGCCCCTGATAAGGGGGTAACAGCAGCATTTAATAAAGGAGTAACAGTGCATGCTGCCTGTCTTGCCCCTGATAAGGGGGCAACAGCAGCATTTAATAAAGGAGTAAGAGTGCATGCTGCCTGTCTTACCCCTGATAAGGTATTTAACAAAATTCCACATAATACAGTACCTCACAAATTAAAAACATTAAACATCAACCTAATTTAATGGGTAACACACACTGATTATGAAACTGAATATAAAATGTCAGGGCAAGATGTTCCTGTTTATCCTGATGGGGCTAAGCAGAGATACCTTACAAGGTTATGTAGTGGAACCACTTTATTTTGGATATTTTTTCTTTTTAAATAGAACAATGGAAATGGGCCATGGATAACCATATATGCTGATGACTACAAGGTGAGCAATAAAATTACTTTAATAAAAGATCTCCAAGATTGTCCACAAAAAACTAGACAGCTAATATAGCAGTAATGACCTTAATTTGAATGTCAGTAAATGTCGCAACATGACATTTATCAAAAAGTGCATAAATTGTGATTACAGTATAAATGTTTAAATAATATAAAAATGACACTACCATCAAACATTTGTGGAAATTTAGATTTTGATCAGTGTGTGCCTAACAAAATCATACAGGAGTATTCTGTAGCCCATTTAATTGTAAAGTGTATCACTTCATTCTTTATTCAGTAACATGCTGCATTTTTAGAATATGAAGTGGTACACAAAGGTTTAGAATACTTGAACTACTCAGAAAGGTTTCAAGAGGCTTCCAGAACTCTTGACTCTATTTTGTTATGTATAGGCTACTTAGAGGTGACATCTGCCTAGTGTAGGCGTCAATGTCTGAGTTGGGTCTTTTTAAAAGTCTATGCCTAGAACATAGCTCTGGGACAGCTAACACGAGATCAGGGAAGCAAGTACAAAAATCAGTACAAGAACTTTTCAGGATTATGAAATAAGCTAATCTTTTTAATCAAAACAAATTAATTATGAACATCCTTCAAATAATGATTGTGTGTGTGTGTGTGTGTGTGTGTGTGTGTGTGTGTGTGTGTGTGTGTGTGTGTGTGTGTGTGTGTGTGTGTGTGTATACCTGTGTCCACGTGCGTGTGCATGCATGATGCCTGTACATGTAAGTATTGTATGTGTGACTATAAAAGTGTGTATGTTTGCTGTATATATGCAAATATGAGCATGCAAGCATTTTTAGCTGTATGCAATATGTGTTGCAGATGCCAAAAACACTACTTTTACAGCTATGTGTCAAACTAGTTTTTACATATTACACCACAAAATAATATCTGCCTGGACATTTTCAGACCAAGATGAATAGACATGATGGCTTTAATCAGTTTAACTGTGAACCACTGAAAAAAAATTTCAGCTCACCATTTATTGAAGTTTAAATATTGGAAATGATGAGGTGAATAAACATAAAAAAAGCACAAGAAAGTTTTTTTCAGGGGTAAGCCCCCCTGCACCTCCCACCTCCTCACCCCCAAAATTATAGATACCAATTACATAGACATACCACAGTGGATAAAAGGAGAAAAACCCAAAAAAGTAAACCATCGACTTGCACATTACAACATGTAGTGGTAAAATTCACATCTAATGTAAAATTTTGAAAAGAAACCCATCATCAAAAAAAAAAAAGAGAGAGAGGTGACTCATAGACTATCCATTTTAGTCTGCATAATATTATAAGCATTCTCATTTCTTATGCATTTAGGGCTATTTTACCTGAGCACAGACATTATCATCTATTGCAAACATGACTGACACCTTTAAAATTGAATGTTTATAACTAAAAACATTCCATTAAACTCTAAAATGTGAAATGACCTTCAGTAATAAATACATTACTTTAAGTAAACAGTATTTCTCTGGAGTTGTATTGTTACATGTGCCAAAATTAAGAGTATTCTAACACAATAAGCAAAATGATTCAGTTTGTGTTTAACTTACAGTCAGTTTGACTATTCCTGCTAGCTCAGGCAGTTACCAATTTAAGTCCCTAGTGAAGGCCTTTTATTGTGCGTGTGGGCATGTGTGCGTGTGTGCGTGTGTGCGTGTGTGCGTGTGTGCGTCTGCGTGTCTGCGTGTGTGCGTGTGTGCGTGTGTGTGTGTGGTGTGTTTGCGTAGTATCTTAGGACACCCACATTTCATCAGCAAATCATGCAGAATTAATCTTTACATGCTCTTATAAATATTGTATGACCAGTAGTTCATATCCTGAGACACCAAACTGGAAAATGAAAACAGTCAGTGATACTAACAAATGTTAATAAAGAAGGAAACGTGATATAGCTAAAAAGTGCTTCAAAATGTTCAGATATTCCTGAAGGTTGCAAAAATGTACATTTGAATTTTGCAAGAGCATATTCATAAGAAAAATCAACCTTATTCCGAAAGTACTGTGAGAAAATAAATGTTTTAAACTCCTTATATTAAACAGCAGTGATAGCACAAAAAGTTGTAAGGTAACAAATTGTTTTTTATTTGAAAAGCATGTGCCACACCCTTCTTTCATGATTTCATATTTGCATGTGAGCAGTTAACCAGACAGTATGTAGACAAAGTATAGCACTTGGAGATTGACGTGGAAACATAGATTACAAAAATTCTCTGGTAATATTTTAAAATACACTGCTTTCCAAATTGTATTTGATTAGACATATGTTTGACCATCATTTTATATAAGCAATTGACACCCCATTGTATAATACACAGTTCTTAGGCACATGGAAGATCACAGTACTGTATAGCATGCATAAACGTTAAATGTATAAATACCATGAATCAGTCCTTATTGTGACTTAATACATAATAATTCTAGGGAACAGATGATCATCTTTGTCACCCTATCACTGCTTTCTGATAAACAGAAGGTGTAAGACAACAGCAACAGTTCTTTAGCCAAGACTTCACATACTTAAATAAAATAAAAATATGACTTCCTTTAGCCCATTGTCTTAATCCGTTTGTATAAGACATATTCAAATCATTATGGGCATTTCATTTTCTAAAGTTTGGTTGTCCCTAAGGCTAAATAAATGAATAAGCCACAGGATCTTCATTAATTTAATTTATAACAGGTTCTTATAATTCCTTTTCAGGCAAGAAAATCCCTAGAAAGTCTATTGTCCCTAGAAATTAATTTTTTTTAATTTCTTATTTTATGGTCCAAATCAAGGTTCTTTTATATTCATTGTTAAGTAATCCTATAAAGTTGATGCTGCGCAAAGCATTTTTCAATCTCTCAAAAGTCCCTGTTATGAAAAGACACTATGATTGCAAAAGCCGCTATTGTGAAGAGAAGTCAGAAAAAAAAAACAAGAAAGCAAGTCTGCTGCTGATACATTTGACAATAAACACAAGTACAGCTGTGAAATGGAAACCTTGACATTTTAAGCTTTATTGCCTTAGATCTCGTATTAATGGTCAGTACTCAGGAGAATGCATGTGTTCAAACAATTACATTACACTAAGTCTAACTAGCATAAATTCATGTGCTAATTAAATTAAGATGGTCCACAATTGTACCTGTGTTATCACTATGGAAACAAGCAATATTATGAAGATAACAACCTACTCTTGGTTCTCATAAAATCAGTTTTACTGTATTATTAATCTTTCTTTTACAATGTACAAATGTAACCCAAACAAATCTGTAGTCATAAAGTTGAATCCACTAAACATTAAAGGCATAGTTATGTATCACCATCAGAGCTCTTAAAGAAACTGTTAATGCACATACTAGGCCAAAGCTAATTATTGCAAGTGTTCACACTTACCCACCAGCACTGTAACAGGGGATTTACAAATAGAATGTTCCTGGTAGCTTCCATGTTTAAGTAACTTATAAACAAGTCATGCAGTACATTATTACACTTTTATTATTTACTTGGGATGGGTTGGCATAATGGTTAAGGCCAGGGTTTAATTCTAATCTCTGGTTATTGGCTAGGCTTAATAATCTGCACACTGATAATCTAGTATGATGCTATTGAATGTTGAAAGAAAACATAAATGCAGTCTCTAGCTCTGCATATCAGAGTAGTTAGAGTGAATATACTCCATTTCTTCAAACAAAGAGTAAGGCATTAGTAAGCATTGCAAAGTTTGTCTTTTCTCAAGAGCTGCGGCTGTGTTTTAGCAATGATGATAACCAGTTCTCAGTACAACAGGTGTTAAGCCCTGGATGCAATGTTCTTGCTTCACCTGATCCATGCACTTGATTATGATGTGCATATCATTCACTCAGGTTATTTTAGTCCATAATGTTATATTTGCTACAGCTACTTGGAACACCTGTCTTCGTCTAAATATTAATTTATTAGCCATACTCCTAATCTAATGTAACACTTTCAAAGGTAAGAGTACTTTCTAAAGAAAGTATACAGCTTGAGAGCTGATTACATGTCAGACTAACCCAGATGAGTAATGTGACCTTTTGAAACTAGCGACCATCTAGTGGTTTTAAAACTAAGTGTAAAAATTGATGGAAAAGGCTCACTGATGTAGTAGCAAGAGTCCAGACTGAAATACTGGTGACTCAGATCTGAGTAGGAGGCCTGGTGTCACACATGTGGGAATGAATAGCTTCCTTGGAAGTTTGGTGCCCATCACACAAATATCTTCTAATGGAGACCAGAAGGCTTGTTCAAAGCACACAGGTCAATGGGCTTGGGAAAACAGATGGACATTAACATCCCTACAGTTGCACATGTACATATGAGCGCCAAGCACTGGATATACCAACTGTGAAGCACCTTCCAATCTGAGAAAAAAAAAACAAATGAAATCTAATAAAAACTACCATCCCCTGTTAAAATGACAGCAACCTAGCCAGATATCTTACTCATCCATCAGTGACATAAGGTAGAGCACATCTGTCCTGGAAAAAAAGCCGATAAATGCAGCATAATAATCTCATGGGACAGCTGGGATATCACCAGTGATGAGGTGCACATTTGGTGCCAAAGAAGGAGGAAAAAAGTCCAATATCGTCATTAGTGTGAAAGTTATTATGTGTACTTTATATGTTAGTGCATTAATACCTTATGAACACTAAATAATTAAACGTGTAACACACCATCTGGTGAAACAAAGACTATTTCACTTTCATGTACTTATACCCACAGTTCATAGAATACTGTATTTCTTCATCTGCATTTTTTGAAGTGGATCTTCTCTTGTCATATCATGTAAGTTAACCAATGATTGCACTATCAGTGCAACAACTGAATAAAACAATAATTTAATGGCTAGCAGAAGTGTTCCAGATGGCAGATAGAAATGCTAATCTTTTAGTCTGTCAGATGACTGTACGTTGTTGCTTCACTGACTGCAGTGATGGTTTCAGTTAGCCTAAGAAGAAGATGCTGCTACTCGCTCCACCAAATGTGAAGAACGGGTGACACCAAGGTCAGCCAGAGTGAGAGATCAGTACACCTTCCTGTTCTTTCACATCTGGACAGTCAGTAAGCCCTGGATAGTACCATCTTCTACACTACTTCTCCCTGTAACTTTCCTTCAGAGTCCATTCCCAGGACAATCAATTCTTTGTCCCAGTATTTGAACTCCCTCTGCTCTTGAGTATCAAAGCCTCCCTCGTTACATCCCTCAGGTCATGTAAAGTAGAGTCTGAGCACTGAACATGCCTCAACTGTTACTTAGACACCCTCTCTAGTTCCCTTTCCAAAGGAAGTCTGGTATCATCTGCCATTTGTGCCTCACGTTCTGTCTGATTACTGTCCCAAACCTCTGCTACAGAAGTATCACCTTCCAAAGGAATCCCAGTATTCTTTCCTGTTGTGGTTTAGATTTTTAGGTCACTATTTCTACCCAGTTCCTCCTGTGAAGTAGTCACATTACCAGACCCAAATCAAGGTGTGGGCTAGGGCTGGGTCTCCCCTCACCCCCTTACTGCTTTCACCATGAGTTTGCCTCCTTGCCTGGCTACATGTAACAGCATGCAGACAAGGCACTGTATTGTCAAAATGATTCCATATTAGGACATCAGCATGAATGTCCTCAAACACAGCCACCTGCTTGCCACTTTTCACCTCCTACTAGTTTAGATAGACTCTGGCTAAAGATACCTAAAAAGCTTTCCTAAGCAAGTAATACTTCTGACCACTGCAGGTTTACCTATGTTTATGTATAACTCTGTGTCCTTTTGGCAGTGGCAAGTAGCCAATCAAAAAATCCTCCTGCACGAGGGAATCTGCACGGCAACAAGAAGAATAGTTCAGCAAAACAAAAAGATAGCCAGCAGATGAATAGGATCCAATGAATAATTTTATTACAATAAAACTAACATCATGTCAGACCGGTTTCGGCTGGCAAAAAATAGCACAACCTTCTTCAGTGATGAAAAACAGTGAAAAATGATGTTTTTAAAGTAACTAGCCTACTTCCTATTGGTGCAATTATAATTGCTCATTAAGCCCTGGTGTAAACAGTGCTCCCAAAATGGTAATCCATTTCTTCTCTTTAGTGTCAAGCAAAGAATGCCACCCTGTCTTGTTAAACCTATTATCCCTGATAATATCAATTACTATAAATGAAAATTTGGCATTGGAATGTTGCAAACAGTGTTTGTACAATGCATTGTTGAGTTTTTTAGTTCTAATATTACTCATGTGTTCTGAAATGCGAAATCTTAAAGGCCTAGAAGTCTGGCCCACATAAAAAGCGCCACAGTTACATGTGGCAAGATAAACAAGCCACTCACTACTGCAATTTGCAAAAAATTATATGTTATAAACTCTGGGACAATTTCTACTGGTAAACTCCTTGGTCTTGATTAACCTGTCACAATTACTACAGTGTCCACAAGGAAAACATCCTACCACTCTATCCCCAGTTAGTGTAGTTTGAACATAGGATTTATTTTCAGTTTGATGTGTATGTTTATAGTGATTAAAATGGGAAGCAAGATTTCTCCCTTTCCGAAATGAGAACAAACAATGGTCAGATAATACACCTGATAACTCTGGAATATTAGACAAAATATTCCAATTGGTATTAATGCTATGCATTAAGACATTGGTGTTCCTGGCATAGGTAGTCATGAACCTGATTGGCTGTGTGACCCTATTGTCCCTGTTTTTATATTTCAAAAACTCTTCCCTGGTGCGTGTCTTAACCCAGTTGCTAGCTTTAATAACATGTCCCATAGGATAGCCTCTATCCCGGAACCTGTTGATGAGATCAAGTCTATCTGTTTCAAAATCCTTAGGCTGAGAACAAATTCTTCTAGAACGAATGAATTGTGATTTCGGTATGTTTTTGGCAACATGCGGAGGATGAAAGCTGGAGGCGTGAAGGACAGTATTATATTTCGGATATTTCCTGAATACTTGAGTGGCCAAAGTACCATCTTGCTGTTTGATTATTAATACATCCAGAAAGGTAATTGTTTCCACATTATAATTGATGGTAAATTGTAAACCCCATATGTTGTTATTGAGGTATGAAACAAATTCCTTCAAGTATTCAGCATCTGCCCTCCACACCATCCAGCAATCATCCAAATACCTCCTCCAGATGTCAATTTCTGGGAGGTAAATATTATGGCTAGCATCATATATGATATATTCTTCAATATAAGCCATAAATAGGTCGGCATAAATGGGAGCAAAAGATGCTCCCACCGCCGTGCCTTTCACTTGCCAAAAACATGCATCCTCATAGAAAAATACATTCTGTGTTAGAACCAATTCAGCCATCTGGACAAGAAAATTGTTGAAATCATCATCATAAATGCAAGCAACATTAAGCCAGTAGGCTAAGGCATCCAGCCCCACTCGATGTGGTATATTGGTATAAAGAGCACTTACATCCAGTGAACACATCAGCCAATCAGGTTCCAATTGAACATCTGAAATAATTTGTAAGAATTCAGTTGTATCCTGTAAGCGTGAACGTACATGTGTCAACAAAGGCTTCAGATGTTTAGTCAAATATAAGGACAATGGTTCAGTTAGATATCCACGACCAGAAACAATAGGTCTTCCTGGCGGATTTGTGGGGTGCTTATGAATCTTAGGAAGAAAATAGATGTATTGATTTGTTGGATCAGAAATGGTTAACTGTTGTAAAGTAAAATCAGTAATGATGCCAGTATCCCTAGCATGACAAAGAAAATCATCAATATGTTGTTTAAATCTATGTATAGGGCTGAGACGCATTTTCACATAATATTTATTATCAGATAGCTGCCTCAAGGCCTCATTATTATAGTCAATCCAATTCAGAACAACTGCCCCACCTTTGTCGGCAGAAATAATAACCAAATCCTTATTTTGTGACAGTTCATCCACAGCTTGTTTTTCTTTTAAAGATAAATTATTGAATTTGAACCGAAACTCTGAACCATGAAAATGTAAATCTTTGAGAACCATGTTTTGAAATAGTTGCACAACAGGATGCATGGGAGGCATATATTTAGACTTATGATAAATAAATTTGTCCTCATCAGAAAAGCCATCATCACTACCAAACTGTAATTTGAGATTTAACAATCTACAAAAATTCAAAACATCCTGGACCAACCGGTCCTCAGAAACAACAAAACCAGGAATGAATGTGAGACCTTTGTTTAATATTGTGATGTGAGTAGGAGACAGAGTAAAATCAGATAAATTCAAAACATTGGAGTTGTTATTACTTATTTCTGTGTCACCATTTGTAACAAGCCCTGAATATTCTGAACATCTTTTATGTTTCCTGCCCCCACGTTTGTATTTACCCCTAAAGGGAGGGAACCCTGGGTTCGCTTGGGGATCGGAGAATCCGATGTTGGCTGCATGTCACTGTCAGTGTATGATGAAAACTCATCAGTGGAAGACCCATTGGTGTTTGGTCTGTTCCGTAATATGGACCTGGGTCGCTTCCTTTTTGGTGTCTTAGCAGGGTGGGGATTGAAATGAACATGTTTAGAGGGGACACTAAATGGATTGGCTCCCTGATAATCGTGTTCATCCCTTTTGAATTTCTTAATTTTTCTAGATTTTAGCTGTACCTCCAAATTAGTTAGATCATTCGTAATTTTAGAAAAATATTTGTGAAAAAATGCTTCCCCTTCATATTTTTGCACTTCATTACTCAAATTAGTAACCACATGGATTTCAGAATCGATGATTCTGTCGTAATATTTATCCAATGCCTCAACAAAAGACATTGTGGCCTGCTGTTGGATCTTAGACCATTGGTTAGAAAGTTCCTCATCAGGTTGACCAACATGTGGTTGTATACGAATCCTTAATCCCCTAGGCGTAATCCCTTTGGCCATATAGGCCTTAAAAAGCTTGGCATGCCAAACATTAGATCTTATTAACTTCAGGTGTTTATATAAATCGTCAAATGCCAAACTACAAAGTGTTTCGGGACTTAGGGGATCATTAGAAGAACTGCCACTTGAACATACACCAAAAGCAGTTAAATCTGTTCTGTCTGCAGATAATCCACTAATCAATTCAGAAAGATCCATGATAGTATAAATGAAATTAGACAATAATGGCCAATACACAATTGCCACGTCAAAAAAGAGAGAACAATAATAGATTAGACTGAAAAGAAGAACTCTTTCAGTACTACGTTCCCTTAATTGTACAACCAGCAGCCAAAATGTAATTATTGAAGCTCAACCAACAAAAGAATAAATCTCCACATAATATATTTGAGTAATGAAGGCAAAAAATGAAGCACAGACCATATATTACACCCAATAGGCTCGAATAACAGAAGGCCAATCTCATAATAAAAAAGGGGCCACTTATAATAATAGATACATCCACTGAAACTAAACTCCAGCAAGAACATAGGTTGATATCAAGCAACCCAACTGATATAAAGAGAACTATGTATATTTCTACTAGTAAAAGTAAATAGGCGTATGGGTAGTATATATCCCACTAATGGACATAATAGATAACAAATGTCTGGTGATAAATTCTTGTATAATAATAACACTACTCAAAATTGCTGTAACCTATCATACAAGCAAAAAAATATCCCACTTGTGTAAAAAAGCTCCTGCCTATAGTGACACTGAATTATTATAATTGTAATATAAACATAAAATAGCTAAAAAAATCAGCTGATATCATTGAATTTAGTTACAGAGCCACTAATTGCAAAATCTACCCTGGTATAAGAACAGCAATAGGCTTGTGAAAGATTTTTGTTATACTAGAATCCAATATTGGGAAGAAACATTGAGTACACAAACTGTAACCCAAAACTAACAATTTAACAATAATGTCATTGCTTAATGTAAAGTCATAAATATGCAAAAATTGCCAAGTCTAAATGAAATCTTCCCTGTATGCTAGGATATATTAGTATATGCTGCTAAGTGCCCTGAATAACAGCTCCTATAGAATATATAAGTACAATGAACACTGTCCATAGACCATATATTAAATTGTTGTAAAACATATACATCGATGGAACAATTGGCTAGGCATTTAATCTAATCAAAAAGGCCCCAAATATGTGCTGATGCACCATGGGATAACATTACCAATAAAGTAACAAGTCCACAAAGTCCCAAATGCTTTTAGCAAAAAACACGAAGTTTGGAAATGAACTAAATGTTTATGAACTTCCCATCACACAAAATATTTCCTCCAAACAATACCAAATTCCAACAGTCCACGGGGATACTGCCCATCGATGAAAAAAACGCCCGAATAGTAGAGTTGTATGTAGGCCAAAATCCACAGTGATAAGTTGCACAAAATCACGACTCGATGATGATACAAAATGTTCTATTAATCAGAGAAGTAGAGAAAATCCCAGTCAAGAACGCCTTTTCAGAATCGACTTATATGTAGGCTATGTAGGCTATATACAAAAATGCCTGAATCTCGCAGATTGTACCAATTCACCATGAGATAATACTGTTTCAACGATCGCGCAACCAGTCAAAACGCATATAGCATATAAACAGAGGCCAAAAGTTCTTTCCAAGGGACGTGACTGAAGAGATGTCAAAACAAGCCAACAGTCCCAGGCGAGTTTAAAACACTCATACAAAAGAAAATTGAGCCCACTGACTGTGCTTAGAGCAAATATAACTCACCCAATTGTAGAAAGAAAAAACGAACATTGTCCAAACATTGTCCAATGGCTTGGTAAAGAAACGCCAGACCAAGACCTCTGTATACCAGCCAAAGCATATAGCCTTGATAATACCAAAAGTTTCCAACGCCAACAAAAAAACGACCAGGCAGGCTGACAGCACTTGAATTATAGTGAATGGAAAGAGCCGCTCACCCAAAAGGCTAGGAAGTAGACACTAAATTTGAAAAACCAAACGACTGCTGGAAAAACATGCAGCCAACATCGGATCCATAGTCCCCAGCAAGAACAAGAAGCAGTGGCCTCATTCCCTTCTACCAGGAGAGGATACAGACTTTTTGATAGTTAGATACAGCTGTTGCCTCTAAGCAATCCACCACTGTTGTAGTGCTACTCTTTCTGGAAACTTCCGGAGATTTTTCATCTATCAGTTGCCTTATTAGACAATGAGACCATACAAACTCCCATTAGGTTACATTTAAAACATCTAGCCGCGATAGCTGGGCATGTACCTAAACCCACGGTTTCTTCTTCATCCTATATAACCTGTTGGAATAGCCTACACTGCCCTAATAAGTCTCCCTTTACCCATGAACAGTGGCAACCTACTGGCTAGACAAAAATCCCCTTTCCTAACCAACTCCTCAGCACTGTTACACTCTCTGACTGCCACCCAACTCTTCATATCTTCAGGCACAGACCTAATGGCTCATACCCTGAGTAAAATTCTGCAAGCATTTCAGATGTGGTAACCTTATACCCACCACCCATATGTGAAAATAAGCACTTATTTCTGCAATATAGTCAGAAATACTTGTATTTGCCTTTCTCCTCTCATCCCTGAGCTGTTTTCTTTACATTTCTGGAGTTAGCTGATAACAAGCAAGCCAACATTCTTTAATTCTGACATAATTTAAACAGTCGGCATCAATGAATTCAGAAATTGAATGTATTGCTTTACCTCATAGAAAAGGAGTCAAAAACATCACCAACTGCCCTTGGCCAACTTGGTGCTTATGTACACTCTCTCAAAGGCCCTTTAAAAAAAATAAACTATCATCTTTGTTATATTGAGAAAAAAAGTTTTTTTACTGACCTAGGCACCACTTCATTTTCAATGTTTTAAGGTTTGACACATCTCTACAATTACTAGGAACTTCATTCAAGCGTATATATGATGTTACTCTGACTGGTGAATATATAAATATGAATACTCAAAAGCAAGCTTATGACTTACTGGCATTCAAGGAACTGTACGTGCACACAAGTGCAAAGACACACACGCACACGCACATGCAGGTGCATGAATATCTCTCTCTCTCTCTCTCTCTCTATATATATATATATATATATATATATATATATATATATATATATATATATATATATATAGGTTACCTTTACATGTGCATAACGCAAATGTATGAAAGTAGGAAGGTCGAAAGTACATTTTCAAGTTTGCAAAATCTTGAAAAAAATGCATCGAATGTGTAATGAGCGAATGTCACTATGCATTCGCTCATCGCAGATTTGGCATTTTTGGTGCGGATTGCACTATAGTGGGGATCGGGAAATGGTCCCTTTCCCCACTGTAGTGCGATCTGGGAGTTAGAATATTAAAGTAGGGGTTGGGGGCCCCCCTGCATTACAATGTGTATTCAAACTTGTAGTTCGAAAATCAGTGAATCTGCTTTTCGATTTGCTGATCTCGTTCAAAGTTTCACTTTTGCGCTTTTGGTTCGCCCAGCTGAGCGATCGTAGAATTGATTTTCAACATTTCAAAGGTAAACTATATATATATATATATATATATATATATATATATATATATATATATATACAGACAACAAAACCTAGTAATTGAGAAAATGTAGTTTTCTAGCCTTAAGACTAGTGAACACTTTCCTTAAGGAAGAACTAACCACAAACACACACACACACACACACACACACACACACACACACACACACACATATATATATATACACACTCACACACACACACACACACACACACACACACACACACACACACACACACACACACAAACACACACACACACACACACACACACACACAAACACACACACACACAGGAGCATAATAACTTATCAAACCCATACATATTCAGCAAGAAATTATCAAATTCAAATAGTCAAAAAAGAAAAAAACACTGATCCAAAAAGTATTAACAAAAAAACAAATAAAGACTGTTTTTGCGAGACAGTAAGCCTCTCTACACCCCTACAATCCCTGATACTCCCATATACCAACAATGAGATTGTACTACAATGAGGAAAGGTATATTTCCTGATCCCTGCTCTAAAGCAACCGCATGGTGAAAAAGCTACTATGTTCAGTCATTTAATTTTCTAACAACTGTACTGGCTTTTCACCGATCATTGAAAAGCCACATCGATGAAAGATTCTGCATCCATATGTATATATAGATATACCTGAAATGATCTAAACAACATAAGATTGACAGTTAAATAATTGACAGAAAAATATCTAAACTGAAAAACACTGACAAAATTGAAGTTGTACTAGAGGTGGGGTTCATACCCTATCTTCACTGTTGTGTGGCCTCAGAGATGTTATATATAATTAGCAGGAGGGGTGCAGGGGACTTGCCCTCTGAAAAATACATTGAAAAATGTGACATAATTTAACTACATATAAAAACCACTGAAAAATCTGACAAAAATCAAACCACATTTTTTCAATGTTTTTGCAAGTGGGCAAGGCCCCCTACACCCCCTTAACCCCTGACAATTATATATACCAACTCCAATGTGAGGAAACAGTGGGGAAAGGGCATAAACTGCAATTTTTTCAGTGTTGTTCAGTTTAGCCATTTTTCAGTTTACATCTTTTTACTTTTTGCTGTCGATCTTATGTTGCTTAGATGATTTCAGGTACTCATATCTCTCGCCCTGTCTATAATATATATATATATATATATATATATATATATATATATATATATATAGATAGATAGATAGTATATATCTGTCTGTCTATATCTATATCTATCTAGATAGATAGATATAGATATATAGATAGATGGATATATAGATAGATACATGCATACATACACATACACACACCCCACATACACCCAGTCCATTCGGGCTTTCCCAGTAAACAAGTGTGAAATATATAAATAAATAAATACACAGCCATTTATATGTATGTATGTATGTGTGTGTGTGTGTGTGTGTGTGTGTGTGTGTGTGTGTGTGTGTGTGTATGTGTGTGTGTATATATATATATATAAAATAGCACTAATCTGGCTGACAGTAAAAATGGACACCATGGTCGCCTACAACAAAAGTCAAATGGGCAAAAACATCCAAAAAAGCTAGACCAACACACCAACTCTAGAGTCACACAACAGTGGGGAAAAGGCAAAACTCTTTAAACCCAGGGAAATGATGTTGCATGAAGACCATTCCCGTGACATTAGTTCTTTGAGGATTCGTGAACAAAGCAAATCGGCCAGCTGATTCATAATTTGACCAAAAAGATGTTTGATAAATATCAGGGAAAACAGATAGATAGATAGATAGATAGATAGATAGATAGATAGATAGATAGATAAACAGACAGACAGATAGAGAGAAGACCTTGAGGAATACCCATTTCATTGAATGATTAATCACTGAATCTAAATGTCTGAAAGCGCATTTTACTGAAAACCATTTAATTGAATTCCAAATAACTGAAACGTCACATATTCAAATTGCCCCAAGGGAAAAGTTGTAAAACAATTTGTGCAGGGGTGAAGCCTCACCTCCACTCCACACCCTCTCTTCATAAATATACTAACTCCATGGTCACACATCTGTAGAGAAAATACCATACAAAGAAAATACCAGACAGTGCTCGAACAGAAACCACATCAACAGGGGGTTTATAAAGGTAACCCCATGCACCACCTAAAGTTTTTTTCATATACTTCATCATATTTCTAATTCTGTACTACATAGCTATGCCTAGCTAAGTCTCGGTTAGATAAAATGACTCTCAGCCCAGTGGCCACTCAACCAAATGGGCTTTCAATCATTTTGACTATATTATCTCTCATTCAGTAAAAATGGCATTCAGTTAAATCCTCCCAAGTGCTTTAAATTTGTGTGAGTGGATTTGTGCTGATAAATTTATTTCAGTAATTTAGTCAGGTTAAAGTGTACTAGTCAGTTAATGGAATATCATTTGCATATTTAGTGCTCTATAAAAGAAGGTTTCATGCTCAAGGCAACTCAAGAAGTTGGTTCCTCATCTAGAGTTGCATCATAGGTCAGTATAGGGTCCTGACCAAAAGATTTGTGGCATTTTCTTGGGTCATTTTGGGCTCATTGTAAATGTAACCTGAGGTAAACGCAGGTGAAGATTTTTCTGTCTTGTGAAGGTGAAGAGGAAGCCTGATAGATGGGTTCTTATTATGTTATCAAAAGATAACGTAATTGAACGCTCAGAACATCGAAATGGCCGCATTTCAAAGATCGCATCATGGGATCACAAAACAGTGAAGATTGGGATATTCACTGTTCTGTGAACAGTGAAGATTGGGATATTTGCCCTTTCCTCACTGTAGTGGTATCTCAGAGTTGGAATATATATTTAGTGGGGGTGGGGGTGCACAGCCCCCCACATTAAAAGTTTCGATATGCGTCCGTTTCGAAGTTCTGAGTGTTCAATTACATTATCTTTTGATAACGTAATATGAACCTGACAAGGCCTACAGCTGTGATTTATCATTTTAATAGGCTGAGGACAGAAAGGCTTTTCATGACACCAAGTTGGCTAATTTTGTCATTATCACCTTTGAATACTGAAACTGCATTTCTTTTTTTACATATTTGTGTCTACAGTGATTTTCAAGATTTGGAATGATAGTGTGTATATGGCTATTTTGGCCAAAGACCCGTAAATTTACCATTATTTCTCACACTTGTACTGCCAAGTGCATGGCATGTTTGAAATAATGTTATGCTGTTTGGCTGGGACCCAAGACATTTTTCTCTTGCTCCTGGTGTCCTGGTGTTGCTCTTATTGTTTCCTGGTGTTGCTGTTTTTGTTTCTTGGTATTGCTCTTATTGTTTCCTGGTGTTGCTCTTATTGTTTCCTGGTGTTGCTGTTTTTGTTTCCTGGTACTGCTCTTATTGTTTCCTGGTGTTGCTGTTTTTGTTTCCTGGTATTGCTCTTATTGTTTCCTGGTGTTGCTCTTTTTGTTTCCTGGTGTGCTTTCTTTTACTCACAGCTATGCAAGAAACCCTAAATATTCTAATGGAAGCCAAGGTAGGGACTGACTAGAAACTACTAAAACTGCAACAGCAGTTGATAGGACTGGCTAACATACAGAAATGTACCTGCCATAAATATGATAAGCATAGAAGATTACCTCAAATTATGCTTTTGGCATTTGAATGGTATGCCAACTAAGAAATCAGGGAAAATCAGAATGGCAAAAAATAATTTCCTCTTAGACAAGGGAAGCACTAAAACCTGCATGAACGTAAAAAGGATTAATTACACTGACTATAAAAAAAAAACATAAAAAGAAATGTCAGTTAGGGTTGAGATAATGTTTGAAGAACAAGAAGTAGAATGTTACAGATGATGTTTTATGGCTAACAGATGGGTAAGAGCTCAGATGTATGACACAAAACATGCTTTAATACTGTAGTAAGAACAAAGTAGTAACAGTAAAGAGAAAGTGTTAGAAAGTCTAGCAGTAGAAAGATTATAAAGTGTGTTTCCTAGTACTACGAGAAAGTTTGTGTTGTAAAATGATGCTTAGACGTTTGTCAGGTCAGTTACTTAACCTGAATGCTTATTAGTAAATGATACATTTTTAAAACTGAATTGCCTGCTTCTGATATCAAAGTTCAAAAAAATTTGCAATCTTTTTTTTCAAATATTTTTATTTTTCTTCTTCTCTTGTTGTTTTGCATATTTCAGTTCCAGTCATTTTACAAGTCACAATTGAGTTACATAGTAGAAAAAATAGAGTCATATTTAGGTACATCTTGTTGCAAGAGAATTTTCAGTGTTACAACAAAATACACAATATAGGTAACACTCTATATACAACATATGCAAGTGCTACAGAAAATCAACTTTTGATTAAGATTTATGCCACAGTTTACATAGTATTCATAACTGCTACTACATATGAGGTTTACATTAGACACAGACTCACAAAAGGATATGTCTTATGCCCTTTCCAGTTTATATTCACAAAAATGTGTCTTTTCTCGTCTATCTGTTCTTTTAAAATATGATCCAGGAGAAGACTCCAGTATTTTAGAAAATAGGAACGCTTATTTTGGTTATTCATTATCAATTTAAGTGCTGAACTATACTTTATTGCCAAACTTCTGAAGGCCTCCCATGACAATTTGGTTCAATCTAAACAGTTCTCAGTAATGTACAATTTTTCTAGAGAGAATATGGTAATTAGAATATGCAAATTAAGTTTATATTTTGAGAGGTGATATGCAAAATTGCAAATTCTCATAATAATGTGGATTTTTTATATCCCATCTTCTCTAGTCTGACTCTCAGAGAGCACCATAATTTATAAGTACATTTACAGCTCCAGAAGATGTGGAAAAGTCAGCAATTTGTGAGTTGCAGCATGGACAGTTTGGTGAAACTTCTGAGCTGAAATTGTTCAGTATTTCTGGGGTAAAGTAAGCATTGTTGGTTATCATTAATTGAGTATACATGAGTTTCTTAAAAGGGATTAATTTTAATGTTCTTTCTATAGATTTAGATTTTTGCCTTTCAGTAATTTCTTTGAGCATTTCAACCCAGTATTTTTGAATACAAAATAGATGGTTGATATCTAAGGGATACTATAAGCCTATATGCATTTGATAGCATTTTTTTCCTTAAGGTTAGTAAGTTCCACAATGTATTGCACGTATTTATGTCTTTAATATTTTTTTCCCATCTCTGGATATCCTGTTCAATGTCTGCCCAAATCTTTAGTAAGTTATTCAGCATGAATAGGTTTGGGTTATGTTCAAAGGATATCCCTTAAGTATTTTAGTGAGTATTTCAATTTTATTTCTGAAACAGGAAAATATGAATCAGTATGACATAGTGGATTGAGAGGGAAAATCAGAGATTTTGGGGAATTCATTTCATAGTTTTAAATTTTTGTGAAGCTGTTAACTGAGTCTAGAATTTTGCTCAAGTCAGTGTTAGGGAGTTCAAAATATTAGTTTAAGTCATCAGCAAAGTCTGCTAGTGCAATTTTATTTTTAAAAATGTCTGTACATTCTTTGGGTTATGAGTAAAAATAGAGGTTCTATATATAAGTTAAAGAGGTATGTAGCAGAGATAGCAGACATCCTTGTCTGGTCCCATTTAGAATTTTTATTGGATATGAATTTGTTTTATTAATGTATAGAGTTGTATAAGTGCTCTCATATATAATGTTATTAAATTTGTAAATTCTTGTGGTATATCACAACAGGGCAGTATAGAAAATAAAATGTTTAGGTTCACTTTTCAAAGGCTTTACATGCATCTAAAGCAAGGACATAAATAGGGTTTTATTTTGTTTATATAGCAAGATCATTGCAAGATCATTGTATCTATGGTTAATGTGTTATCACATGTCTGCCTACCAATTATGAATCCCGACTGTCCAGGTGATGTTATGTTTAGTAATACTTTTTTCAGTCTGTTTGCAAGCAATGCAGCTAGAATTTTGATGTCTAGATTTATAAGAGAAATTGGTCTGTAGTTTCCTGGGTTTTTGTTATCAAATTTTCCTTTAGGTATAAGGATTGTCTTTGAGTTATTTAAATAGAGCTCTGCAATGCCATATTCTCTTATACAGCTATAAACATTTAATAAAAGTTTTGATATTTTTTGTCCAAAAGATTTATAAAACCCAGCAGTATAAGCATCAGGTCCAGGAGTTTTGCTTATTTTCAGACTGTTTATTACTGAAATGATCTATTGTTGCATGAAAAGAGCCTTAACAGATCCTTCTGTGTTTGATTTATCTTTGGGAAGTTTAGATTCTTTAGGAAAGCATCTCTCTCTAATTCCATAGTTTTTAGCTTTTGTGGGCCATATAGTTTTGGATATAAATCTTCAAAGGTTTTAATAATTTCTTGATTAGTATTTTATGTTCCCTTGGTATCCAATTTCTGTTATCGCAGGGGCACTGTTGTTAACATTTATTATCCTCACCAGTAATCTTGAGGGAGTTTGTGCCCATTCTGAGTATCTTGCTAAGGTTTTCATTTCCGTGAAACAGAATTGTTCTGTATGCATTGTATATAATTCTTTTTGTAAGTTATTCATGTGTTCTTGCAGTGCTGAGTTAGTTTTTTTTGTATTGATTCTTTATTTCAGTTATTTTTTCTTTTAGTTTTGTCTTTTTCTCTTTATATGTGACGACATTTTTTAATCAAAACTCCCCTAATCCTTGCTTTACTTGCTGTCCATTGACAATCATAGGGAATACCGTACAGCATTACGTCATGATCGAGTTTGTCTAACATGTTGTTAATTTCCTGTATTATATCCTTTTTCTGTAGTAAATTTGAGTTTAGGGACCAGTTTATACCCCTTGTTTTCAGGCTTATTTTAATTGTAATCCTTGAGTGGTTCAAAAAAAAACAGGTTCTGTACAATAGTTTATTTCTGCCTTTAGGAATATTTCTGATATCAGAAATAAGTCTAATCTAGACCACAATGTATAACATTGGGAGTACAATGTGAATTTTATTGTAGCTGGGTTATTACTCTGGTAGCAATGCGGGTCAAATAAGTTAAAATCTGTTTTTAGATCATTTATCGCTATGGAGGCCTGGGTGTTATAATTTTATATTTTATTTGTTCTATCTGCCATGGGGTCAATTACTGCATTCCAGTCACCTCCTATTATATAGTAGTAGTTTGGAAATCAAGTTAAGATGTTATAAATTTCCATGATAAAATCTTGTTTTGCACATGGACTATACAGGCTCAACAAAGAAGTGGTTTCTGTAGGCTAGAGCTTTTAATTGGAGAAATAGCACCATCTTCCATTTATATCAGAGTCATGATGTATAATCGTCTCTTTGAATGAGTTTTGAATTAAAATTGCAACCCCCTTACTGTTCATTTCATTGCATCATGCCGTTAACATATGTGTTTCTTATATAAATTTAGCATTTTAGCACATCACTTTTTCTTACGTTTTTTCCCTTAATGTTAATTTGTTTTGTTGTCTTCTCCTTGTGTTCATATGAATATATTTTTTTATACTTTGAGCAAGTATTTCTCTATTCATGTAGCATTTAACTCTTCCAGTTCTATTCCTGTGCCTACCCACAAAACTACCATGTCTGGAAGAGGTTAACTCTTTACAACCAAAAGGTATGTTACTTTTTTCAAGTTAGAATTTAACATTTTATGATACCTCTATTTAATATTTTTTCAGAACATTTATATTACAATAAACAGTAACTAGATACATTAAGATTAGCATATCCTGTCTGACTCACCTTTTCCCTACCCACGACTCCATATTTAATAGTATCACCCTACTTATAAAACCTTCATTTTAAACTGTATTTCACTTTGATTGACCTTGTTTAATAGTTTATCCTGTTTTCATACTTTTGTATTTCTTTATTTTTCACTGACTTAAATGTTTGAAATATACTGTTTCTTAACTTGCATTTTTAATGTGATTTAGTATGCCAAGAAAGAGTAGTCACAATGATGCCAACACATACTTCGCATTTAAGATAGCTAACGTATATACTATACTGATTCTTGATTGCTATTTGGAACAGCAATCATAGACCGTAAACATTTTGTTAGATTTCAGTACTTTTCCATTTCTCTGTCTCGCCAATGACTGACCATTTGAGTACCTTACATGTCTGAGAAGACTAGCCATATCAAGCTGTATTTAGATGCAGCAAAAAGTAGTAATTGTATCAAGAGGTATTTCATAATAAAACAAAGGTATTTGTAGATGTTTAACAATATTCAAGCAAGCATCCAATCACTTGTTTCCCATTGCTATATAACAACAAGAAATATAACCCATTGCTTTAACAACAAGAAATATAACCTATCAAAACAGCTGTATTGCCTTTAAGATGTGATGCATATCAAAGAGATTTTTTTTCCTGACATTTAAATTTAACACAAGAAACTGTTTGTATTGGTTTGAAAATGCTTCTATCAGCATAAGGAGCATAATATATGAAATTACTATTGCATTTCTTCATAAGAATGAATTGTGTCATGCTTGCTCCTTTGAAAAGGAGCTCTTGTCATGTTTCCCTCCTTTCGAGGTTATGTGTCGCAGTTTGGCTCTTTTGTTTATCTAGACCTCCTAAGTATATAAAACATAAAACATTTCAGATTTTCTTTTTTTAACTATCAGTATTTTATAAGTAGTTTTTAGTACATACATAGCCAAACTATGAAACAATCTCCCCACACCACTACATAATATACCTAACCACAACAATTTCAAATCCATGCTTCTCTCCCATCTCTCCTCCAAATGGGAATGTCCTTCACATGCTCCCACCTAAAACTCCCACACTACTAACTCCACACCTAAATCATAATTTCTTTGCCTACTTTAACTTAATTCAGAGATCTTGCTCAGAACACCTTTTCATAAATCTTTTGCATGCATGCCTCTGGCCTACCTTACTCATATTCTCAAACTTTCATTGTTTGTTTTTCTTATCCATTGTACCCATAATATTGTTTTCCTCTGTAATATTGTCAATTTGTCTCTATTCGTATGTATTTGTATGTCTGTCTGGAGCTTTTCCCTGTGGGTCTCCACTGAAAAAGGATAATTCTTACCCAGCTGGACCAACCCGGTTAACAAATGCAAATAAATAAATAAATAAATATACCCGACCCTTTATAATCAGTAAAATTTCAATTTGAGAACAAGAGAGAATTGTTAACACTAATAACATAACATAGTTCACGTTTCTTGCATATTTGTAAAAGCAATAATAGGAGAAGCATTATAACATTTTTTTCTGATGACTGATTTACAGTTCAGTATTACCTCCTATAGAATTTACTAGTGTTACAAGGGTTATGGGGCATTTACTTTAGCCATATTTAAAATCCCTTGTGACATAATTGTATAACTTGCTTCTTAGACAAAAGCTATTGGTACACCAGTTATTTCAATTTTTGTTTTCTATATGATTGTGACTTATACCATGCTTCTCAGATATCTGGCAACTGCATACTTTTGCCAGCTAAAAGAAAACTGGAATGCTTTAGCTCTTACCTTGTTATTTTCTTCTGTATGACAAATATGCTATGTTACAGCTCCTTTATTAAACTGGAACGTCATACCTCATACAGCAATGCACATTTTTACCTTCCAAATGTTTACTATATATTTTTTCTAACCATGTGAGTGATTTTACTAACAGAATAATTTTTCCTTCAAAGTTCATGTTCCCTTACATAAAAAAGCACCAATATTATTTAGCAGTTTGAAGCAGTAGTCTGTAAAGGGTTGAAAGTTCAGCAATTAGTCCATAACTGTTATGTTTCCATGACCAGGGAAAATTTCTCAATTGCCAAATTTCATAATTTATATTATATTCTCTTCCAATAATTCCTTTCAATCTTTCTGGATTTGATTATTGTTTCAGATACTCTAACAAAATTCTGTTAAAAATGAGAGACATTACTTTTTCCTTTTGCCATCAGGTTAGTTATCCGTGTATTTGACCTCTTTAGTTATGAATAGTCTAGCTCAAAGGAAATGGAAGAAAATGGAGTGTTACTTATCCAGATGTCTGTGTAGGCAAATGGTTCCTTTTAATAATTAATGTAACGCACACTTCATCCCATTTTTTGGATCCTCCCTTCATTTAAGGAAACATAATGTCCCATCTGTATTTTTTTTTCTAATTTATTTATTTTAAATCTGTTCCTTTTCACTATGTCTTACCAAAACACCCCGTTACGGTTCTTTCCAGTTATAACGTGGCAGTTCATTGAACATTTCCATAAACAGTGCTTTTGCTTTTTTCGCCAATTTGATCATGTGGTTAACATCCTTATGTTGAAGATTAATGTATTCGGATACCTCATCTGGAACTTGATTTTTTGTTCCTATAAGATAAGCACAGAATGGAGATAATTGTTGTCTTTGCTGTTTTATTTGGAAGGGTAAATCCTGTGCAAATGATATTTTGCTTCCATTCCATGAAATAGATTTTTGTTCTTTGCTGCCATTAGAATTTTATAAACATCTTGATGGTTAAGAAATTTAGCATGAATTTGTGTTGGTTTGCCTGAGTTTTGGGTTTTGTGAAGAGCTTGGTGTGTTCTTTCAATCACCATCTCACCAGCTTCTGAACCATTCTCTAAAAGGCGGCCCACGACTTTTTTACTGTATTAGTTGTACTTGTTCGTATTTTTCTGAGATACCTTGAATTAGTATATTGTTCCTCCTACGTCTTGCCTCCAATGATTTTTTGTTGCATCTCATGGATCTTCTTGGCATTTGTTTTATTTTCTTTTTGAATTTGGCATATTTTTATTTTGTTTTCAGACACTTTAACTTCAGTTTTTTTTTTTTTAGTCAGGAAGTTATTTTACTTAATGTGTTTCCAAACTCTAAAAGTTGGTCCAAAAAGTTTTGAATGGCTATTCGGAGAGGTAGTAATGCAGATTTTAGGTCATCTAGGTTTGATATTTGCTATGTTTTACATTTTGTAGATAGTTGCAGGCTGTCCTGTTGTTTTGTGGTTCTTTGCCTTTTAATTATAGTTTATTTTTCAGGTGTAACCACTTGTAAGTATTTAGTTTTAACTGTTTGTGCTTCCATTATTTCAGTTTCCCTTGTCATTTTGTTCAGCTTTTCCTTTTCGTTCTAGTCGATTGTATCAGGCCATTATCGCATATTCGTACTGGCATGGTTTGCTTAGAAGAAAGTTTATTTAATACTTCTCAGGATATTTAATTTAACTCTTCACTGGAGGCAATGTTTTGGTAATAGATGTGTTATTTACCAAAGAGAAACTTTTTGAATCTTTTTTTTCATGGCTTTTGGCAGTTTTATTTGTTGCTTTTGCGGAGCCATGTTCTTAAGGTATTCACCGGAACGCCACCATCTGGGAACCAAAAAATGTGTAATCTTTTGTGAAACAAAAAGTAGAAAGTACTGAGTTAATGTCGTTAATGTGGTTCAAATATAGAGAAAGGGATCACATACCCAGATTCTGTTCAACTAATACTGAAGAGAATATTAGTAGTAGAAATGTGAAAACTGATATGTATGCTACAAATTAGATTATTCCTATAATTAGCATTATGTCATTATGTTACACCAAGTTAGTGAAGTGTATTTTATTTCTGCTTTAGTGCTTTCGCTCATTACGTGTTGCCCAAGAGGTGTTCGCTGAAACACCTCTTCGTGAGAATATAGCCAAGCTTGTAGAGAAAGATATTTAACAGGATGTTCGCATTACCTTAAAGATGGCCAGTTTGTGCAATCAGTGCATGGTGTGCTCAGTGCTCCTAGGATCCTCCCTGCACATAGTCCTGCATTATACAGTATATCATTATTTTGCTACAAATATTAGCTTCCTCCCAAATTCACCATCAGTTAGTGGCAACAGACCAAGCACCGACCCTTGTATATTTTTTATGTATGTGTGCGTGTGGTGGGGGGGGGGGGTTTGGCTTGAAAAACCATGGCACCTTTTCTCTCTTCCATATACCTGTAAAAGAAAGCTGAATCTCAACCCTCACCCATCTTTCAGACATCCTGGACTTCTTAGTGCTAACAATCAGGAATGCAAATTAATTTCATCTTTTGGAATTGTCCGTCATTCTTAATTCTTAGCAGTATGGTTTTATGTATGTATGTATATATATATATATATATATATATATATATATATATATATATATATATATATATATATATATATATGGGTCTACCTGATAACATCGACACGCCAAAACACTGACAATGAAATAATCGACACAAAAAAACGACAAAAAAAGAAAGTTCAAAAACACGAAACTTCACATGCCCAACAAACCAAAATCCCGATAATCAACAAAACAAATACCTTTCCCGAAAAACACACACACAACACAAGCACACTAAAAACCTTACAAACCTACACTAAACCTTACATACACAACTATCTATGCACTAACCTTAACCCAAACCCCAACCCTAAGGTCCGTCACTGTCGCACACTTACCTTACCCGCACCCTAACCCTAACTCACTTAATCCACCCCTAACCCTCAAGTCCATCACTATCGCACACTTACCACACCCTCACCCTAACCCTAACTCACTTAACCTGCCCCTAAACCTAAAGTCCATCACTATCGCACACTTATCTGACCCGCACCCTACCCTAATGTCCATCACTATCACGCACTTACCTTACCCACACCTTGACCCTAACGTCCATCCCTATCGCACACGTACCTAACATGTCAGTGTTCTCAGCATCGAGATTCTCAACTGTCGGTCTTCTCCATTGTCAATCTTCCGATGTCAGTAATCTCGTCATCAGCATTATGCACTTTCTGTGTTTTCAGGTAGACCCATATATATATATATATATATATATATATATATATATATATATAATTTGAATTAATCAACACAAATAAACATTGACTTGAAAAACATCAACTGCATAAGGTTGAAAGCACAAATGTCAAAGCACTGCTACATATACTCTGAGAAACAATCTCAATGCAAGCAGCTTTTAAAAACAAAACAAAAAAATAAAAAACATTGTTTTATGCAGTGGACAAGTCCACCCCCCCCCCCTGCACCAACAACACCCCCTGTATATATACACACACACACACACACACACACACACACACACACACACACACACACACACACATGATTCTGGAAGGAGCATATTTCCCAACTTCGTTTGTGGGATCTTGCACACCTTTCGACCATCTGTTTAGTCAACCAAATGTGGTTGACAACAGATGTCAACCAAATACAGTTTTAACAAAAATCAGTGCTCGCTATATCTATATTTGTATCTCTCTCTCTCTCTCTCTCTGTCTATGTATATATATATATATATATATATATATATATATATATATAAAAATATTCAATTTCATTTATATTGCAGATGAACTTTCAGCAACAAAAAATATGTTGCTAAACTTCATTGCTGATCAATTTCATCTAATACATAAAACAACAAAATAGGGAGATCAGATATGAAACAACTATGTTATTTTTGTGATCATCTAAACTAACCAAAAACTTTGCTTTTATGTGGGGGGGGAGCTTTGCCATCTGCACACCCAATGTGGGAGAGCTACCCCAAACTCATGGAAATTAAATATACTGAACTCCATGGTCACACAACCACAGAGAAAGAGAATAACTCCTGAAATTATATTACCGATGAACTCTTGCAGTTCAACTGCAATATAATTCAACTACTTCAAATAAATGCATGCCTCAACGATGTCCACGGTAGCTATCGATCTATAATTATATAGATAGATAGATATAGATATATGTGAATACCATTTAGAAGATCAAGAACCCTGTCTCCACATGGTTAAGCAAAGGAAATTGCACACCAACGTGATTAGTGTGCAAATGTAAAATTTTCCTAATAATGTGCTATGGAGTTCAATGGCATACCAAATAAATAGAGAAAGCTTTCTCAACTACTGATATCAGTTTAAGGAATATGAAAAATCATCTAAAAGTTTAATCAATTAATTTAAAAGAAAACACCATGTGACAGAAAATAATGTCCATATCTAATCAAACAATGTCTAGCTGATGCAAAATAAGAGTATAAGGTTACTCAAGTAATTAGATAAATAAAACAAAGATAGGTATATAATTCTACAAAACAATGAGGTCAGTAACAGCACAGATAGGTAAAGTAAGTAGATGTCCGGGGTCACTTACTTACAAAAAAAGAGGGTAGGAGGAGAAGAGAAGTAATGAAGGGAAATCAAAAGAATGTAGGCCACTAGAGGGAACAGCTGACATCAGAAATACACATTTAAAACAGCAGCTAATTTTAAAAGTAACAACAGCTTCAGTAACCAATCAAGGATTAAAAAGTCATGCAGAAGTGGTGTCAAGGAATTTCATTTACAAATTAAGCTCAGACCCACTCACAGCAGAGGAGGCATTGCTCATAAAACAATAGCTAGTGGTTAGAACAGTTCCAGACAATTGCAGGCCACAAATCAAGTAACTGGTGAAAAGTGTGGCATGCTTGTTGACATTCCATAGTTCTGCTAATTACTGGAAGGTGCAGATAATGCAAGTACCAGTATTCATGGAAGTTACAAAACTCAATGCAACAAAGGGAACTTGGTCCAACACATGGGAAAATTCTTCACATACCACTGCTTAATTAATTGATGAACTGTACAAATTATGCCTGGTTTAATATTTTAACAAACTTCAAATTTCTGTGTGGAAAAGAAAACCAAATCCAATTTGGCTGGACAACGCACTGGTCCAAAAATATAGAGAACAGATACACTGGCAGAAACAAATGGCAGAGGCAGAATGCCATTTCTTGAGTGACCCAAGGTCATCAGCTGTACCCAGACTTAACACTGTCTGCACCCACAACCAGAAACAATATTTAGCCAGACAGAACTTCAGGAGTTCTTCTGTTTCTCACCAGATATTTGGCTGATGCTGAGAAAATTAAACCTAAAAGATAGCTGGTGTCCTACACTGTGTCAGACTCAGAGAAGAGCGAGGAGGTGAGTATAGTGTTTACCTCACTTTTTTCCTCTTCTCCAAGTTTTTGTGATCTCGAAGATGGTATATATACAGTTTGGGAGTGCAGATGCATGTTGACAAATCAGAGTGTTCAGGGATGGGGATGGGGGCTTGCAAGCCTGCAAAATATGTTTATGTGTCCTGCTGCCTTGGGAGTGTTGCTGCTTTGACTAGGGATTTTATTTATTTATTTTATTTTTATGTTAATTTTATTTACTCGGAATGTCTGACTGGGCCACTAGCCCATTTTCAGTGGAGGTCCGGGAAGAAAAGCTCAATAAAACAAAATTTACAGAAGTGAAATACTGTTTAACAATAGTCAAAAATTAAAAACATTGTCTCTGAATGGGAAACTTATTTTTTTCCCTTCAGACCAACCATAATACCAACCCCAGTCAATTTTGGAAAGGAATAAATGGGCTCCTTGTAGCCCAATGGACTATCCTGGAAAACAAACTGCAAATAAATAAATAAATAAACAAGAATTTTTGTGAAGGTGTATATAACAGATTACATAATACAAAGTGTAAAATGAAAAATACATAATGTATAAAATACAACTGAAGTATAACTCATGGCATTAATAAAACTTGAGAAGTGTCGCTCGCCAGGTCAGGATAAAATAAGCGAGCATTGTAGGTTCTGTACCTGGACAAATTACACCTTGTTACACCATTCTGTCCAGCTGAGCTTTGACCTTATGCTGCATAGCTATCAGAACTCTTCTTGATGGTCTGACCACTGGATTGATTTCTGAGTCTAGTTTCATGGAATACACAACTGGAAGTTTGCCCAATCTGTCATCGAAAACATCAGCATACTCTGAAAAAATAGTATTGTTGAAGCTGGAACTAGGACATGTGCTTATCTGATGAACTTCTTTGGTAAAAGAAAGCAGATTCATTTTCAAATTGTCTCTGAGACCCAATAATGACTGCACGGGTCTTTGAACCACATAGAACAATAATGTACAACAGTTCTTGGCCACATAATAGGAAAGTACTACTGAGCCTTTGGTTTGAATTTCTTCACCTCCATAAGCCACAAGTTTTGCACAACTAGTCACATTTAGATGTTCACAGCTCTGACCCTTGCAAAATTATCTGTAGACATGACATTACACTTTGAACCAGTGTCTACTTTGAGCTTGGTGGATTTACCACTGATCCAGACAGTACAAAACACTTAATTTCTTGCCAGCAAATCTACTGCATCAATCCTTTCACTAATTACTGACACACAATCCACATAGAAAGCAGACTGTTGCAGGTCTATTTGATTAACTTGCTTTTTGGAGTGACCCTTCTTTGTAACTGTGTGAGGCTTACCCGATTTACAAAATCTTTGAAAATCATTCCATTTCTTAGACTTATGGCATTGCTGACCAAATGCTATGCACTTTTCTCTTCTGGACTCATGGCTGGCACCACAATTTTGACAGTTAACAATAAAGCTTGATTTGAGTTTTGCTGATTCACTCTTATGCTGTACAGAGCAACATCTGTTTTGTACTATGTATCCTTGGTTTTCTAATGAGCATGTTCCTTTAACTGAACTGCTCTTGGGAATGTGTTAGAAGACTATGGATTTTGCCTGGAAGTCCCACAGGGGCTGTTGCTGCCATGTGCTTAGGCCTGATCTTGCTTATCACGTGTTGCATGCTGTCTACATGAGCTCTGGTGCCTACTAATACCATGCTCTTATCACTAGCAAACATATTTGTGTGCCCTTCTGTAACTTCATGAATGTGACAAATCTCAACAGCCTTAATCAGTTTTAAAATCACTGCCACAAAGCATGATTTTTCTCATAACAGCATTATTAATACCATACACAACTCTGTCCTTTATCAACTCATCCTTTAAATTACAAAACCTACAAGTTTTAGCTTTGTTTCTCAGGTCAGTAATATAAGCTGCAAAAGTCTCCCCTTGCTTTTGATCTCTCGTGTAAAACAAATGCCTCTCTAGTGTAATATTAGTCTGGGGGTTACACATTTCTCTGAATTTGCACTTTACACACTCGGGGTCTTCCTTTGATCCAGCCTGCCCAACAACACAATGAGTTTCTCCTTCACCTTCATACACTGCTGGTGCATAATCAAATGAACACTCCCTTTCAATGGCTTCTGACCCTCCTAGCAAAATGAATGCCCTGGTACGTGCATCTTTATCAAAATAAGCTGCTTGTATAAATATATCGTATTCTTTCTCAAATATTCTCCAATTCTCTGCAATATTCTGATCAAACACAAGTGGCTGTGACTTGCAAAATCCATCTGACATATTAACATATCTCAGTGAAAACTCTTGCAAATATGCACAAACATGCACACTTGTACATACACATATACATGTGCTTGAAATTTATGCCTGTACTGATAACAACACAATGATCCTTTGTAAAACTGATTTTCATGAAATAAGATTGCTGGGCACTGCAACACTTTGAAATCTCTTTACTGTAAAGCAACTTGACTTGAAATTATTTTACGACTTGAGAAATTTATCTTGTAAAGGCAATAATGCTAAAGTCATTTATCATCATTATTTTACCATACGAGCCTTTGTCTTGTAATCGCTTTAATGCCAAAGCCATTTATCAACATTTTTGCTGCCAAAGTCACTTATGATCATTTTAAGAAACATTTGAACAACTGCACAGTGCAAATAAACTGAACAATGGAAGCTGAGGGCAAGAAACATTTTGAAGTAACTGTACTTTGCGAATAAGCTATCTCAAAGCAATTGCACTTTATGAATAAATTATTTCGAAGTAAAGGCACTTTGCGAATAAATTGTTTCAACATAATTGCAATTTGCAAATATATTGGGCAGAAGAAGCTCAGAATGAGAAACACCGCAAGATAACTGCACTTTGCGAACAAACAGTACATAGCACACTGAAATTTATCCAAAATGGCTGCACTTTGCCAAATAACTCTGTATAGTGCAAGAGACACTCTGTAATGGCAGCACTCTGTGAACAGACACACCCAGGCACAAGAAACTTTTCAAAATGGCTTCACTTTACTGCACTTCGCGAAATAGTTGCTCTTTTCACTCAACTAACTCTCTGGAATAAATACACAGTAATAAGCATATACTATAAGCACTTTTATACACTTTGAGATCATTCAAACTACTCTAGTTATACTATTCAAGGCTTCAATCAGTACAAAGTAGTAATTTGCACCCAAACACAGTACTTTGCCAAAACACAGGCAGTCAACTTTGCTTCATTTATACTTAACGTGCTCTTTTATGCCCTTTCTATTATAGTCGTTTCTCTCATTGAATCTCTTAATGTGCATTTTGTGCCCTTGTGTTATATTCGTTTTGCTCATTTAATCTCTTTTCATGCCCATTATACTTTCATGTGCTGTTTTAACTCTAAACATGCTCATTTTACTTTAAACATGCTCATTTTACAATTCTGAGGTAATCCTGAATCCTTTATGTAGTTTTGTAATGCTCATTTTATCAAATAACTCAGTTTCAAACATTTCGTCTGATTAATGAGCTCTTTTCTACTTCTTCTTTGCTTAATAAACTTTTCTGTGGTATTCATTTGCTTAACAATACATTTTGTGCCCTTATAATGCTCTGTTTAACCTCTTTTCACAAACAAATCACTCGTGTGTGTTCTTTTTACCTTTGACTTGTTTCTGGCCCTTTTTTTTTTTTTGCTCTTGGTTCTTTTAGTTCACCTTCGCCGTTACCTCTGCACCTCATGGCTCTGAAGAATAGTCTTTGCAATCCCAGTTCTGACACCATGTCTCTTGCCAGGTCAGGATAAAACAAGTGAGCATTGTGGGTTCTTGATCAAGCAGCTTTATTGTATGCAGACACATAAATGAGGCTATGTAACTTTAACTTAGAAATAGATTATCTGTCATCCACATAGATGTTAACATGCTAGCTGCACCTTCAAAATGGCACTGAAGCTAACACATGCTCAGTATTTATATGCACACCCAGATCTTGGAATTGCTTCTTAAAGGTACAGCACACCTGTTATTCTACAAGAAGGAAATAGTAACGTAAACTACAGTTGTAAGGAAAGAGAGTTAAATGATATGAGTGACAGGGAAATAAAGAGATGGATTGAAAGTGGATCAGGAAAAAAAGTATAGGGGTGAAAATGAATAGAGTTAGATAGAGAGTCAAAGTAATAAAGTGTTGGAGGTACAGAGACATATTTCAGCCTGGTTTGGTACAGGAAGAGGATCTCCCAAGATTTTAAACGCTTTGAGTTTGTATAATTATGTGCCATTTCATAGTGGGGTCCATGAAGTTCTTTAGAAACTCTACCTATTTATGTTAGGTTAAGAAGCTGAAAATGAAGGAGAACAAAAACAAAAAAGAAGAATTAAACAATTAATTTGTCTTAGAAAAACTGTCTTAGCTTCTTCTTGCTTTTATGTTTCAACAGCAGTTTCCTGACCTTCTACGCTCCTAATACCTCTATTTTTAAAACTCATGCTCTGTATTTTCCTTATTATTATTATTTGGTGTGTTTAACATGAGAGAGAGTGTTTATGTGTCTTCCTGCCCTACAGAGATGTTAGAAAGGCCAGCTGCTACAACACAGACCTGCTGCATCATAACGGGGCATCATTTAACACAGTTCATACTATATCTAGATGACTAGATGTTTTCAGATGTAAAGATGCATAAAATTTGGTTTACATTAGCAGCAATAACTCACTTTATTTATTTATTTGTTCGTTTTCTCATGTCTCAGTACTGCAAGAGAGTGCTGGACACATGCAAGTCAATGATGTAGCAGCAGAAGCGTGTTTATAATGCTACCAGTAACTTGCTAAGGATTATTTTTTACAGTATTTCTATATAAATTTCTTGCTAGAGAAGAGTAACGTCACCAGTGTTTTTCTGCAGGGAATAAGTGAAAGTTATTTTGAGAACAGCAGTTAAAGTAGAGCTCATCCAACCATGGACACAAAGCATCAGTGTGGCATTTCTGACAGCCATTATCCCTTCAAAGAACAGAATGGATGTCAGTAAAAAACACTTTTTATAGAATTTCAAAATATATTGTGCTACAAATAACATTTTCAGCTCATTTGAAAAAAATAAAGGCTTTAATATTAAGTGTTCACATCTGACTGTAGTATAAAGTACTAACTGCAAATGATTTAACTAAGTCGAATGGCAAAGAGAATGCCTTGTTGATGATTTCTCTTAATTAAACACATTTTCATTTTTTCTGAATGTCTATTCATTTTTTTTGCATAGTCCTACACAAGAAGCTGAGTATGCTATGTAGAAATTAAATTACTAGACTAGACAGAGCATTTAAACTTTGAAAAAAAAACAATAAAAATGAATACTAAAAACCCTTATTTAAATGTAGAAGAACAAACAAAAATTAATTCCAAGGGATACAATTAAACCCTGCCTCTGAACTTACCTGTATCCTGTACTTAACTGATTGGCTCACTAGGTCCATGGATTGAATGCACACTTAACAGATGAAGAAAATCTTAACACATTGTAGCCCTTTAATGAATAGCTCCACACTGAAATGGAGCTATGCAGTGCTCAGTTTCAAAAGCAGTCTCAAAACATGAGCTTGATGCATTGCAAGACATCGATACATCTATTTTGTGTGGCACTAGAAACAAATTAAAACTAATGACAGGCCTGCAAATACAACTTCAGGAGTCAGAAACACAAGTTAATTTTCACAGTGCTAATGCAAGCTGATACAGTATGGAATTTGGACTGGTGCAATCCCAAAGGTGTTTGAATTCATGAAAAGAATGGCAAACTGTGGCATAAATCAAACTGTAAAGTCAATGACAAAGCATTATTTCATCAGCAAGTTTACAAATATAAAGAACTCTACAGATAGCAGTAATATGACAAGCAGGTTAGATATGTCTTAATGCCAAACTGAAAAACAGAGTTAATATCCTAAACATTTTGCAATACATTGATTGTGTTAGAATAATCAGGACTCCTAGGTAGGCCCTTTGGCTAAACTGAAGCAGTGGCTGGTTGAGGCTTTTGGATGCTGAGTGGGAGATCGTGTTTTTGAGAACTTTGGGGTAAATCTGAGGATCCTGCTTTGTCTTCCTATTCAGCTCAACTCATGACCAGTATTAACACAAAGGATTGAATCTTTGAGCAACTAATGCTCATTCTGTAGACCTATGTTTAATTCCCTCATTGTCTACTTGTATATTGTGTGAAGTTCAAACCATTTAACCAGACAGAGCTCACAGGCTGCCGTTAAAAAGAGGTGATTTTGCATGGTGAGCCTACCTGTTTAACCATTGTATAAAAATAAATACATCTAATAGTATGTTGGGTTATTGCTAAATATTCCATCAGACTCATGAAGAATAGGGGGACATTATTTATAAGGAAATTAAAATGCAACGCATTTTCACTGCTAATTAATAATACAAACCCTGCAGTATTAACTTTAGTTTCTTACCTAAACTCCATTTTACAGCTGACCATACAAAGTGCTACTTACACATAGAAAGCACTTGCTTTTATATATTCGATACAATACTGAAAAACAAGTATGTATTTCAAAAATTAATGTATATATTTCTGGTAGGCTATGTTTTATATTGGTTCAGCTAAGAAGATTAGTTGGAACCTAAGTATTTCCTTTTCAAAATGTTGATAAATTGAGGTGAATTGGTAATTAATGCAGAAACTTTAGATGAGTTCCATGATGCTATACAGCATAAGATTTCTGCAAACATTCTACTTAGATTTTATTAGTTGTCAGTATCCTAGTATCTGCACAAACGTATATTTCTCCAGGATATTATTTCTTGTGTTTTCTGGTAAAATGTACTTATTTTTATTTGTTTATTTGTATTTGTTACCAGAAATGTCTGACACTGTCATATAAAGCCCCTTTTTAGCAGAGGCACAGGTAGTAAAGTTCCCAAATATATTTGTGAAAGAAAAGCTAACAAAGAGATTATAGCAAACACTTTGTGAGTACAACGAATATTTGAAGTACAGTGACTACAAATTCAGCATAGACTGAAGTCTAGGTGTATGGGGGTGACACACAGTGGTTGTCAAAGAAGGAAAGTTAGAAAGGGGGATTGCATTGAAAAAGGAAGAAATTGGAGTAAATCACTTTGTAAAAGAGTGGGAACAGAAGTACAAGAAGAAAATGAGATCAAGAGTTAAATGACAGAGATCCAAAATACTAACATGTATAAAAACTGGAGGATTGAGTGTAAAAGTGGATGGCGGACTGTTTTGTTAATCTGAATGATTAAGGTTAAAGAAGGGGTTAAGGGTACACATCAAAATTCTAGAGTTACTGATGAGAGGAGAATTATGTGTTCTGAGAGAAAGAAAAGTGACGGGGGGCAACTAATTAACCAGGAGAAGAAGCACATGGACAGTCTTCAGAGTTAAGGAAATGAGAGTGGAGATTTTTCTTGAAACTTTTGAGTTTCATGTTGTCTGATGGAAGATGGCATCTGCTTCTATAGTCTGGCCATATGTCATGAGTGTAAAAGTTGGCTGTGTGCATTTGAGGCTTTGTCCTGGTAGGTAAGTATTTGTCTTTCGAGCAGAGTTCTCTTGTGTTATAGTATCACTTCATCAGTGAAATTAGAGAAGGACATTTGGATGATTGATGCAGAATAGAGTGGGTTATCTTCATCTGGGTAATTTGAAAATAGATGGGAAATTCCATCCAGTAGGTTTTAAGTAGAGCAATACAATAGTGGCTTCTGCTAGGGAGATTGGAGGCAAATGTTGCTATTTTGTTTTAACATTGCTTTAGTTTTTGTTGTTGATTAGAATGAAGGTTAGTGTAGATAGGTGCAGCTTGAATTAGACAGGGTGGCATTGGTGGTAACATCTCAGGCTTGTTCTGCCAAACAGGTTTTGATTCTGTATAAGGGACCTAGTTTTTGATGAGTTTTATTATTTTTATTACATTGAACATATGGAGGTCAAATGTTCATTTATTTTAGAGTTATTATGACTTATTATCCAGAATAACTTAAAGAGTTTGGCATTTGGGGCAATATCCATGATAATATTGTCAAAAGAGGTAATGGAAAAAGTAATGAGTGTGACAGGACTGGATCTAAGTAGGAAGAGCATGACTTTAGTCTTTTTAGCACTGAGTATTTTGTATGCTGTGTAGACAGAGTCCAACTGAGGAATATGACTCCATAGCAAACAATGATGAAGTAGTCTTCCATATCTCTCAACTGTCCAGATTTTTAGAGAATGTCCAGATATTCGCTTCATATGTTTGGTCTGCCCCTCATAAAATTTGTAGTTTTTTGGTAAATCATTGATGACCGAGGCCACTAAATAATGACATACATTTGAGTTTCAGATTTCATATCCTTCAGAAAATGCATGTTAATGCAAAACCAGTTATCCTAGCAACTTTCTAAGTTTATAAGAGCAATATTTAAAATATATCCCTGATTGTGGGCCTTTGCCTTGATTATTTTTGGCTTTGTCCAGATTTCTTATGTTTAGAGGTTGAAAAGTATGTCATCTGCATACTGAATAAGTGAGGAGGGGGTCAGTGGTGGTATAGATTATTGACTAATATATTAAATAGCATTGGTCCCAGCATACAGCCTTCAGGGACACCTGCCACTGGACACATTATATGCTGTAATTTGGGTAGCTATTAAGCCATTTGATATTTTTATTATTATTATTTATTTAATTATTATTATATTCTTAAAAAAATGGCGCCGTGTGTGGCAGCGACTGCTTCAGCTTGTCAGAGATATGTGCATTATTTGTGCAATTCTGCATGTAAATCAAGTAAAACAACCGAATCAGAGACAAAAACATATGATAAGTTAACATACAGCAAGGAGAGACTTCAGGAAATTCGTCTATGAAGCTCGATGTGCAGTAATTCTGATGGACTGCTGGCTGCAGGGCCTACAGTGCCTATTACACTCCATCAGCTACTGGAGCTAGGAATTGTACTGAAACACAATCCAAACTGCTCAGATAAGGTGGAATCAGTGTTTATTACTCAGGGAAGGAGAAGGTAAAAAAAGAGGTATGAAAGAAGTCATAAACGAGGATCCAGGGCTGGAAGCATCGCAAGATTAAAAATTAACCCCTACAGATGTGCACTACCATCCATTCTACTGGCTAATGTTCACTCCCTGGAAAACAAAATGGACTACATAAGGCTAGAACTAACCAGAGAAAGGTGAGAAACTTTATCTTCACTGAGACTTGGCTAAGCTCTAGCATAAATATCAGTGCAGGTCATGTAGAGGAACTACCATTATTTCATGCAGATAGAATACAATCTCTCTGTGGGAAAGCAAAGGGGGATGGTGTCTGCATTTACATCAATAACATTTGGTGCACCAGCTGTGAGGTGGTAAAAACACACTGCTCAGAGGACCTAGGGTTTATTTCACTGAAATGCAGACCCTTGTACCTACCAAGGGAATTTAACAGTGTCAGCATCACAGCAGTATACATACCTCCCGCTACCAACACAAATGAAGCACTAGCTAAACTATATCAGTCTATAAATGATTTGCAAAATCAAAATCCTGACAGAGTACATGTAGTAGCAGGTGAACTCAATTAGGCAAACCTGAAAACAGTTCTACCTCAATACTTCTAGTATGTAGACTTTGCAACCAGAGGGAAGAATACACTAGACAAGGTCTATACAAATATTAAGTTAGTATTTAAGGCAGTACCTCAACCCCACTTGGGTAACTCAGACTACCTTGCCATTGTGCTGCTACCAATGTACTAGCCACTGCTGACCAGGGGGAAACCATCAGTAAAGTAAGTGAGAGCATGGCCAGAGGGAGCAGTCTCAGCAGTACAAGACTGCTTTGAGAGTACAGACTGGAACATCTTCAAGGAGGCGGCCACAGTAAACCAACGCATCAAGCTGGAGGAGTACACTGAATCAGTGATGGGTTACATCTCAAATTGTGTTGACTGTGTGACAGTCACCAAAAGCATCATCACAAGAGCTAACCAGAAACCCTGGCTAACAAGTGAAGTGTACAAGCTCCTGAAAGCAAGGAATGTGGCATTCGAGTCTGGTGATAAAGATTCTCTCAGATTAACCAGATCTCAATTAAACAAAGGGGTGGGGGAGGCCAAACAAAAATATGGTCAAAAGATCATGAGCCACTTCTCTGAACAAAAGGACCCCAGGAACTTGTGACAGGACATCTAGTCTATAACAAATTACAGGTCCCCATCTTCATAATGTGATGATGATATGGAATTCCTAAACAAGCTCAACATCTACTTCAGTAGGTTTGAGGAAGGGAACAAGACAGCAGCAGAGAAATCACCAAAAACCAGAGCAAGGAAGAGCTCAGCCTCAACCCTGCTGATGTCAGAAGGACCCTAAGAAAAGTTAATCCCAGGAAAGCAGGTGGACCTGATAACATTCTTGGAAGAGTGCTCAGAGACTGTGTGGAACAACTAACAAATGTACTCACAGACATCTTTAGCAACTCACTGAGTCAAACCATTTTGCCCAAATGTTTCAAGTACACAAACATTATACTACTGCCAAAGAATTAACCACCTGCTAGCCTAAATGACTGTTGTCCCATAGCTGTCACCTCCACCATGATGAAATGCTTTGAGAGACTGGTCAAAGATGTAATAACATCCAAACTACCTGCAGACTTCGATCCACTCTAGTTTGCATACAGACCCAATTGCTCCACAGGAGATGCTGTTTCTTTGGCACTCCACTTATCTCTGGACCACCTGGAGAACAAGAATAGCTATGTGAGGCTACTTTCCATTGACTTTAGTTTAGCTTTCAATACAGTCATCCTGCAAAATCTGATCAGAAAGCTGGTTCAACTGGGCATCAGCACTCCGCTATGCAACTGGATTCTGGACTTTCTTATAGATAGACCCCAGAAAGTGTGCGTAGGCAAGAATACATCAGAGAGCATCATGTTGAACACTACTGCCTCCCAGGGATGTGTCCTAAACTCCCTGCTTTTTACCATACTAACCCATGACTGTACTGCCAAGCACAGCTCAAACCATATCATCAAATTTGCAGATAATACGACAGTTGTGGTCCTCATCAGGAATGATGATGAGAGAGCCTACAGAGAGGAAGTGAATTAGTTCATAAGTTGGTGTTATAACAATAATCTTGCACTAAATATCAACAAGACCAAATAAATAATTGTGGACTACAGGAAGAGCAACAAAGAGTACTCTCCACTCATAATCAATGAAGAAACAGTTGAGAGAGAGTAAAAACACAAACTTTCTGGGGGTGCACATTGCAGATGAATTGACATGGTCAGCCAACATAAATGCCATCATTAAGAAGGCACACCATCAGCTTCACTTCTTGTAAAGGTTGAGGAGAGCAAACCTACCATCAACAGCTCTCACAATCTTCTACAGGGGCACCATCGAAAGTATACTGACAAACAGCTTTACAAAATGGTATGAAAACTGCTCTGCTTACATGCACCAGTCTCTCCAGAGGGTGGTGAAAGCAGCTGAGGGGATTATCAGGAACTCCCTCCCACCCTTACAACACCTGCACGTGTCCAGATGTCTCAGCAGGGCAAGGAAAATAACCAGGCAATAGCACTCATCCTGCTTAAAAGCTGTTCTCACATTTAACATTGGGAAGGTGCTTTCAATGCATACACTGCAAAAACATGATATTCAGAAGCAGCTTCTTTCCACTAGCCATCAGGTTACTGAATCTAGGAACAGTACCCTTCACACTGGCCATTAAGGCAGTACTCCAACAATACTGAAAAGTCTCTATAGTGCAATATGTAACAAAGTCTTACCTACACCCAGACAACAAAGTCAGCAGTAATCAAACCGAACTGTCTTACTGTGCAATATAAATGTAGGCCTTAATTAAAAGATGGACAGCTTTAGAATTAACCCATTGGTACAAAGCCTGGTTGTCAATCTGCCCCACTGAGTGCAATGGATTAGTTATTATGCAATGTCCAGTATGGATGTCTAAAAGGTAGAATAAGTAAAAGTGATCAGAGGACAACTTGACTTTTGAGGAGAGGAAGAGGAGATGAGCCTCAGTATAACTGTTGCTTAGTGAGTAGCATGATGATACCACACAGGACTTTAAACTATATTGAGAGCACAAACAAGGGCATCAACATACAGACGAGCAGTGTAGCTTAACTGTGATTATCACACAGTCAAATACATGTAGGCTTTCAGAAAGAAAAGAGCTTGAAATGTACTCTTATGGGTCCTGCCTGTCTCCAACTCCACTGAAAGAGTGGCCAGATCTGGTGATAAGATACGATGATTATTGATCTAACAAGTATGTGGTCTAGAAGAAAGGAGTGATGAGCGGCAGTTACTGCCCTGATGTCTGCAGCCAGGACCAGACATGGAAAAAAGTAAACAGCTTTATGTGACAATCCATGATGCCTGCAGCCAAGGACAGACAAAAAAAATAGACAGCTTTATGAGACACTCCACGGTCCTTATGTTTCATCTGATAGTTGTAGTACTCTTAAAGAGGAAATGAGCAGTCTGTTACCAAAATGGTCATGAAGAAGTGTCGATCACAGATAGGTAAAGGGGGAGATGAGTTATATATTTTTTTTTTTTAATTTCAGCTACCAAGTATGTGTGTGGGAGAAATGGGAAGAATAGGAAAGGCGAGAGCACAAATACTTTTTTGGTGGCCATTTGAAAACAAAAATAGATGGCTGACAGTTCTGAGTTTCAAGTATGGAAGTGGGGTTGACAATAGTAAACAAAGATCATCATCTTTGTGTCCAAGCACCTTAATGTGTTGTATTACCTGTGCATCTGAATTCATAAGATGCTTTACAGTGGTGAAATTTTACATAGTAAGAGGAACACTATAGGATCATTTATAAGTCTGGCCACTGTATATATAAGCAGTGATAGAGACTATGTAGTAAATAAAGGAAAGACACTCTACAAAGTAGGAGAACTGAGATCTATGTACAGGATGGAAAGGATAGCAGTCCATGATAAAGGGGTAAGCTAGTTAGTGAATCCTGTGTTTCTCTTTTTTTCTTCCTCTCTCTTTCCTGTATTCTCAGACACATGGTCTGAACAGAGCTATGGTACTGATTTTCTAAACTCTCCATTTGCAATATTGCCTCTAGCAGCATGGAAAATTAAGTATAGATTTTTAGTTGTATCAAACAAGGTCAGTATCACAGAGCGAATGTCATTTCACTCCCAGCAAATTTTCTTGCATCTGTCAGTGTGACATTTCAGTAATGAGGTCCAGGAAAAAACAGTCTTAGAAACAGGTGGCTTATTTTCTGTCGAATGGGCTTTGAGCAGTTTTACACATACCTGAACCATACTCTGGCACGGGCAGAAAAGTGTTAGAATTGTCTGGAACATTTTTCCCTACTGGCACTAATCTAAATGTTTATTAACTTTCAAAGTGAATATTTTAAAATGTCCACATTTACTTCTTTACTTTTCAACAAAAAATAGTACTATAACTGTCCTTCTCAAATAGTAATAATAATATTAATAACAGATTCTAGAAGGTTCCGCACATCTGTAGACAACATCTCCCATTTGAAGCATTATTATGTCATGTCTTCATTGTGGTAAAGCTCTGAAAGGTTTGTGAAGCAGTCAATGGTAAAATGACAACTGATATCATGTGTAAAGGACATAAAACATTAGAGATCCTTTCACGTGCTGCCTTTATCCTGAAATTTGTTTTACGCAGCAGAGATTTAGATCCAGTTTTGTGGTACAGCATTGCTCATTTCTGTTGTAGAAATTAACACACCCAAAATGTAACGCAGTACTCATAATGTTGCAATACTTTCCACAAAACCATCTGGTGTGCCAACAAATATTAATTGCCTCTAACCAGACATCTTCTATCCTGTCATTGCCTGAAGTGAATGAGATTATCTATTCCATGTGTACAGCAGCCACATATAAAGGCATTGTTTTCTGCATCTTTCTTGAATTACAGGCTTCATGCTGTGTTCCTATACCAACACCAGTCTTATCTTGTCATTTCATAAGCAAATTAATGTGGGGATCAAGCACTTTAAAGAACCAGTATGGAAAAACCCGAAAGGATCTTATAGATAGATTTATATAAGATCTCTGTAATGGAAACATGACAATGAATCTGTCTAACTAGAACAGCACTTACTTAAAAAATCTTTCTGAAAAGCATTTTACCACATTAGTTAAAAAAAATTAGTGGCAGAGAAATCCATCTTCCTCAAGTTTGCATATGACCAGATTGGTTATGGGGGATAAAGCCCTCTCCCCCATTAAGGCACTCCCACTGCAGAAATATGGCTCCTAGTTGTCAGTTCATGATTTAGAGACACAGACAGTTAGTAAGCTCATTTCAAAAAAATGCTGTTTGACAAAACACCATTCATCAATGTATTATGTTCCCTTTTGCTTCACCTTAAATTTATTTTCCTTGGTCCTGGCATATGTTCTATATTTTCAGTATCTAATGTTACCATCCCAATGCACAATCAATACTCACAACCAGAGCTCCTGCAGTACATACGGCATTTATTAACGTATTCAGATGTTACAAATACAGTCCCACTGGGTCTTATTTGCTCATACATGCTGAGTTTCAGAACACATACCCTGCATTTCCTCCCCTTTTTACTTTTTATCCAATAAGACAAAAATAAAAAACAAACATAAACATTAGCAATAGGCAGGTCCTTCATTCTGTGTAATGTCATTAGATGCTACAAGATAACCATAAAGTCTAACAGTTATATAACCTGACCCCACCTTTTTCACATCTTTACCTCAGATTTTACCTCAGTTTCAAACTAAAATCCAGGCCTTTAGTTTGTGGCTATGCACATGTTTACATCAGCAGGAATCCACTGACTGCTGCCTTGGCATAAGATATGCAACCTGACTTTCTAGGAAAATGGCTCCACCTTTCACTTTAGAAGTACAGGAACTGAACATGAAATTCTATGGACCTTTGGTGTCAATTTTAAAAATAAATTCCACATGGGAGAATGTGACAAATATATGAATCAGAAGTCAGTTGTGAAAGCAGCCTTCATCAACACAAGAAATCTGATTAGTAAGGTTACCAACCTAAAGGCCTTCCTCTACTTGCAGAATATTGAAAACATGTACTGTGAAAGAAAGTTATTTCAAGGACAGAAATTTTATCCTACAAGTCCCATGGTTCCCCCCTTTCAGTAGTCCAAGTGCAGTGCAGCAGGTGGCAAAGTTGTCATTATATATCAGGGAATACTTCAGTGCTAGGCTTAAAAAATAAATGGAAATAGAATTTATACACAGTTAGAGCTGACAAATCTAAATAAAACCTGTGGTGGTTACATAACACTATGAAAATTTTCCAGCACAACTTATAGAGTTACACACTAAAGATATTACCTTACTGACATAAATTTTCAATTAAACAATGACACCAAATAAGCACAACAAATTATAATCAGACTGTGTATGTCTAAATAATTTACAACAAACCATACAAACCCCATTTTCAACAGTCACCATCCTATGTGTTATACTCACAGATATTTACTGTTGTTGTCCCCCTCATAAATGTATACAGATTGCAATACTGTAATGTTTAATTTAAGTAATGGAAAAATGTATTAAGTGATGTATCATTCTTCTTAAATTATGCTAATGAGAACTGCATTGCAAATAATAGAACTGGACTCTATCACTAATGATCCACATGAAACTCTTGAAGATGCCAATAAAATACAATTAACAATATTGTTACCTAGAGCATTCAAAACTTTATAACAGTAAGGTAAAGGTATATGTGAAATCACAAAAGCAATCTCTTCTGGTAAACTCAATGAACTGTATAGCAGGAAGAAGTACTAAGTAGCTTTCAAAGTTAATCAAATCTGATAACAAATCCAGACTAAACAGGGCTTAAAAATGGCTTACCAAGTAGTCATCAAGGAAAATTTAGTGGGTTCTACTTTCTAGAAGAAATTTCCTAAACTTAAATATTCATTTTTCCACAACGTTTTTTCTGATTCTTTTTTTCTGTATGTTCTTGGCTTTTATACATCTGGCTATTATCTGTCACTGGTGAGAGTGCTATTGACGTCCTTGGACACGTACGGGTTTCTAAAGGGTAAATGCTGATGGCTCGGTTTGGTGGCATTCTTCAAAGAACTGACAGCTGCAGTTGTCGAATGCTTCATTGCTTACATGTTGCATATCTGGATATTGCCCGCATTTAACATCATCCTCTGTAATGATGTTATAGATATGCTAATCTATCTTAATATCAACTGTTAAATAATTAAACTGATGCACAATTTGCTGTATAGGAGAACAGTGAAGACCAGAGTTGTAGGTTATTCACCAAACACTAATGGCTTAACTCACAGTACACAACAAGGTTCTATAATGGGGCAGAAACTTCAAGAAAGTCCTGTAAGTCAAATGATTGCAGTAAATATGAAAACGTTAGCCAAAGATGTGTTTGTAGACAGAAAGAAATGTATAATTATGAGAATCAAAAACAGTGCTGATAACAGCAACAGGGTTCAGCAAATGATAAAGAAATTGATCTTGTGCTAATGGTGAGGGAAGTAAGGACAACTTTGGAAAAAGTAAAATTTGGACTCTAGCATATTTTTGCAGCACTAAAAAGGTATGTAAGAAGACTGCAAGTCGATGGAGTTAACAATATCGAGTTTCTGCATGTTTAACAAGTTACAATGATGCTGGTAAAGCAGCAAACAATTGAAGCGTGAAATAGAACACGAGACTTGGGTGGTCAAGCAGAAAATTTGATCGGCAGTCAGTTGCAATAGAAAACAAGGCATGTAGAAAGAATATGAAACTGACCATAGTACTCAATGGTGGGGAGGGAAAGGATTTATTGGAATTTGTGAAAACTAATATGGCACAATGGAGAAACCATTGCTAGATGACAAAGTATGCAATTGCCTTTGTCTGCATCAGATAGTTCTTTTGGTAAACCTAAGGATTTTTATTTTTTCAGTTTGTGACCCCATATGATAATTAACAGGAATTTTGACAATTATGGTAACCAGTAAGAAAATTTGCTGTAGCTGGAGGAAATGGTGCACGTGGGTCATGGCTATTCAGATACAACTTTTCAACAGAGAATGTTGTATTTGGACACCATTAAGGAGTATGAGAGACATAAAATGAAGCACCGTTTGACCCTTCCAGCAGAATATAAAGTGTTTTCTATAGAAGGAGTGATAACTTTTGTTAATGTTGTGGAAGAAATGACCATGCTGTAGTAAATCCTACTATATGCAATATGCAAATTAATAGTAACTGTGTATATGGGACTGGTGGATCTGGTGACTTGGTAAGTTCACTAGAACTGGAGAAGAAATATGAGGAGCAACAAAAGTTGAGTGAAAAAATGCGAGTGTTCTTGTTTAATACAGCAGGAGAGGGATAGAGGTTTCATATCACTGCTTGATTCTGAACTATTACAAATAGACATCACAAGCTATCCTGCAAAAGATGTGCAGGATTCGTTGATTGAAGAGGTCTCTTTCATTTATTGAAGATGTGTCCTCGAACATTTCTTATGAATGTTAATAAATGGGCTGTACATTAGAAATAATGGAAGGGAGCGTTAAGTACATCACCTGTTCAGTTATTTGCATTTGTTCATAACTTAATTACTTTCAGTAAAAGGGTTAAATACCTGGCATATCTAATAACTATGGAACAGCCTATATGTTATTAAGGAACAGTTAAGGATCTTTTGCATGCATAATTAGCTATCCGATGTAAACTAAAAGAGGACTACAAAAGGGAAAGTCTGCCATTTGTCTTAATTTAGGACCATAACATATCAATGAAAATGAATGGTATAGAATATTGGGTCCGAGTTGTGTTATATTTATTTTCATGTTCATTTGAGAATTAATGCAACCTTGTGTCATACAGAAATTATTATCTTTGAATTTCAGGAAATTGTGAAAAATATTAGATAATCAGGTGGTTTAAAGACTGGAAGCTTTAATTTTCCAAGGAATAGTAGTAAAAATAAATGGTTTGCTTTTAACTGGGGTGTTATTATCTGAGTGTGCAACAATGTAATGATAAGTACTGACAATTCATCACTATTGTAATGTTTGCTGTACATACATGTGCATGGGTATTACAGAAGTGCAGTCGATGCTATTTAGCATGAGTTATAATTCAAATTGCTTAGAAATCAAAAATTAATAGAACTTGGACTTGACATTGATATGGCTTGATTTGACACACATATATTGTATAAAGCAAGGGTTAAAGTTTTGGAAGTTTTAATTCTTAACTGAAATTATCACCATTATTTTAATTAGACTGCTTGCAACTCATCTGAAAGGTTGTTTCACAGTCAGTTATGTACTTACAGAAGGGATAAAACAAAGTTATTTAATTTCTGGGTCATAACTCCAGCCCAGTATGGTAATAAGTGTAAACCAGCATGACTGTAATATGGAAGTCATGTGATAATGATAACAGCTGTTAATATTAATGATACTATTGGCATAGAAATAGTAACATTTTATGATGCTAGTAAAATGAAAAGGGAAAGTAATGGACCTTAGGAGAAATTATATGATCATAAAGAAAGACAGCTTGCAAAGTGGGATGGATTTCTTAATAATTTTGTAAATATATATTTTTAACACCTTTATTGAGTTATCACTTGTGACATAGGCAAGTTTACATTTATAGAAAAGCAATCAAACTGTATTAACAAATTAACATTAACAAACATAATACTTCTCATATATTGCTATATATCTTATAACCTAAGCAACATTACATAAATTATTCAATTTCTGTGTCATTTATTAAACAAGAAACATATTTATTAAACCATCACATACGACATAAGCAATCATACATTTATATAAATTAAAACAAACCACACCGACACAATCCTAGTTGCAAGCATTTTACATCACAAACCATGCTGACACACTCCCAGTTGCAAACATTATACATCACTTATAATCTGCCCAATCATTTTCAGTCAAACATTACATAGCTCATTTAAGTCCTGCCTTCTTTTAAACCTCATTCTTCCCCTGTATGTATTGTTCCCACAATTCCCATTTTTTCCTATGTAGTTTGCTCCTACCCTTTTCTAAAAATCTCAATTCCAGTTGCTTTATCTCTGTTACTATGTTCACTACTTCTAATATAGTTGGTTTAGATTTTGATTTCCATTTTCTAGTAATTGCTTTTTTGGCAGTCACCATAATTAGACACAGCAAGGCCTTACTATGTAACTGGCAAGGAAACTAAGGTATTGGGAGCAAATAACTAGAGGAAAAAGTAATAGAATGGGAATAGGCCAAGAATTTATTAGAACTGCAGGCTATAGACTGCCTTCCCTATCAAGGATTGATATCAGAGTATAGGCAAAGAAAGAAATAGGGGGTCCTAAATGAAATACCAGCACTGTAGATTTTTTAATAGAATCTAAAACAGAAGCTGCCATTAAAATATTTTGTAAATATTTGGTGTATAAAGAAAACTATGTAAGACCTGTTTGGAATGTACTGGTTCTGAGGGGCAAACAGAATGGCAAGCTGCATACAATGAAAGATGTGAGAATAAAACATGAATGGATTGTAAGTGATACAACATAGCTGCACTCAATAGGCTCTGTTGATAAGACAATTTTGTAATTACTATTGGCGCTATGAATTCTGTATATGGTAAGATGCGTTAGTTGCAGATTTGGCTATTTTGTTAAAGCGTGCCTGTAATTTATTTAATAAGGTGGCGTGAATGTTGGGTTATATGGGTAATGCAGAGAGAAGGGAGGGAGGGGACAAAGTAGGATAATGCTAAGGATTTCCTTGAGGAGTCTGTGAGGTAGAGTTGTTTTGGTAGAGAAAGCCTAGTTTTTGGTGAGATGTCTTGATGGCCTGCGTGATATCCACATTATGACCACTAGTGATTTGGTATTTGTTACAGTTTCTATGATGATGATGGTGGTGTTTGCTGAAGTAATATTAAAGGGTGCACTAGATGCTGAAAGAGATCTGGGTGTGAAAAGCATTAATATTTTTTGTTTTTTGGTATTTAAGATTAGTTGCTGAGCCTTTAGCCATGATTTTATGGAAATGAAGGAGTCTTGAGTCACTTGGTGAAATAGTGGAAAATCTGAAGCTGAGCTGATGATGGTAGCATTGTTGGCATATTGTACTAAGGTGGCAGGCTTGCTGGCTTTGTGCAGGTTGCTTGTGAAAATATTGAAAAGTACTAGGACTAACACTGACCCTTGTGGAACACTGATGGAAACAGGGAGGAAGGAGAACAGGTCCTGGTTCCATTTTATGGGCTGTTGCCTGCTAGAGAGATTGCTACAGAAATGAGTAAGAGCTGAATGAGACACTGATAGAAAAGATACGTCATTGATCATTATACAATGACAGTTTTTGACTGAAACCTCATTGCTTTTGTACTAGCATGTACTTACAAAGTTTCATCTTCGTAAAGACTTTGCCGATGATGAAGAGTAGGCTGATGCTAATGTAGTTCTTGCATTCCCTGTTGTCCCCCTTCTTGTGGATGGGTACAATGATGGCCTTCTTCCATGTGGATGGTATCTGTTCTGTAACCCATAGCGCTCAATCAGTGCATGGAGTCGGTGGAGCAGGATATCACCTCCAGCCTTGATTGTTTCTGCAGTGACCTGATCTACTCGCCTTGCCATTTCTCAGTGTCCTGAAAGCTGATTTCACCTCTTCAACTGTTGGCTTTACATCAGTCAATGGGGCCTCAGAGAGATTGATGGCTGGCACATCAACCATTGGTCCATGAGGTGGGTCATGGTTGTAAAGGTCTTGAAAGAATTCCCTCCAATGTTTCAGGCATTCACAAGGTGAGAGCATGAATGTCCCATCCCCTTTTTTGATGTTGTCGCTGGTGGATTTGGTCTTCACACTCAATTATTTGAGGTGTGGTACAGGGTGTGGTACTCATGTATGTCTGAATGCCGCCTCCTAAAGTTTGGTTGCCACCTGGCTACAATATGCTTCTGTTTCTGCTTTCAGCCTCTCACACCCAATTATTTGAGGGTGCTGTACATGGTGTGGTACTCATGTCTGAATGTCACCTCCTAAAGTTTGGCTGTAACCTGGCTACAATACACTTCTCTTTCTGCTTTCAGCCACTGGCAAATGTCTTGATTGAGCTGCCAGTATTGTTCATAGTTGACTAGCTTTGCCTGCTTCCATTGGGCTACAAGATCCAAGCACTCATCAGATATATTCATGGCTGCTTTCGGTAGCTGATGGGTGGGCATAGCAATTTGGAGCATTCCATGATGGAGTTTGATATCTGCTTTTCTGCATCATCCACGTCCTCCATTTGGGGCAATGCTGTGAACCGGTTTGACAGTGTGATCTAGAATTCCTGTTTGTAGGTGGAGGCCATCAGTTGCTTTCAGTCCAGCCTGGCTGACAGAGGTGACTTGCACTTTGCACATTGTAAGCAAAGCTGCACCATGGCATGGATGCAGTAATGATCAGAGCCAAAGTCAGGTCCTTGGATAGCATGGATATCCTTGAGTGATGATCAGAAGTGGAAGTTGACCAGGATGTAGTCTAAAATTGCTGAGTCCTCATGAGATGGGTTTCGTCATGTGAGCTGGTGTTTGCCGGGATGCTGAAAATGGCTATATCCCACAATGAAATTGTTTGATGCAGCACAGGACAGAAGGTGCAGGCCATTATCATTCATGTTCCCATGGCCAAATCTACCCATCATTCATTCCCAACCAGACCTGTCCTCACTGATGTGGGCATTGAAGTCTCCCTCTAAGAAGATCATCTTGGTCTGTGGGATTGAATCCAGCATGTATTGGAGATGGTTGTAGAAGTTATTCTTGGCTGGGTACAGACTTTTATCGGGTGGTGCATAGATGGACAGAATGTGGGTCTTAATAGTACCATCAATGGTGAGAACTGCCAAGTGGTTCAATATCAGCCTGCTCTCCATCATTGGCAAAGTCTATATGAGGATCATACAATCCAGGCTGCAGAAACACTGCAAGCAAGCCAGCAGGGAAGTACAGGCCAGATTCAGACCAAACAGTTGATACTGCAATCAAATCCTTGCCATCCGTCAACTAATGGAGGAAAGAATCCAATGTGGACAACGTACTGTTATCATCTTTATTGATTTCAAGTCCACATTTGACTGTATCCACTGGCATGCCCTGTGGAAGACATTGGAGGCCAAATATGTGCCAAAAAAAAATCATCAGACTCCTTCAAACATTGTACAATGGTTCATCCAGCCAGGTGTGCATTTGGAAAAAACTCTCTGAAATGCTTACCATCCAAACTGGGGTCCATCAAGGAGAAGTGGTCTCTCTACTGCTGTTCAACATAGTGGTGGATGCCAATATGAGGAGAGTATTTGAGGGCAATGAATCCCATTCTGTGCCTAACCTGGTGTTCGCCAATGACAGTGCGATTTTCAAATACAGTGATGCTGAGGCCAAAGATATCTTCTACAGCATCACTCACATTGCCCAATCATATGGCCTATGCATAAACATGGACAAGTCCAAAGTGATGATAACCAATGGGTCACAAGCCACCATTCACCTTGGGGGGAGTTCAGCTGGAACAAATGCAAGAATTCAAGTATCTGCATTTGCTGGTCCTGGAAAAGAAGGTGGAATCAACAGCTGAAGTCCATAGCAGGATTAGACAAGCCACCACAGTATTTGCCTCACTTAAGTGGTATCTATGGAAGAGGGCAAACATCTATCTCACCAAAAAGATTCACCTTTTCCAGGCTCTGGTTTTGCCAATTCTCCTTTATGAATAGGAAATGTGCATCCTCCTGAAGCCAGACCTAAACAAGTTTGAGGTTTTCCAAATGTGATGTCTGCGCCAAATCTCGGAAATCTAACTTCATGACCAAATTGGAAGTGAGATCATCTGGACCAGATGTGATCAGCAGCCAAAGATCAGTGAACAGATCTAGAACAGGAGGCTACAGTAGTTTGGACACATGTGCAGGATAGACGCTGGCCTCTTGCCATACAGACTATTATGGAGAGAGCACCCCATGAACTGAAGAGTTTACAAATCTGCACCAAAGAAGATGTGAATTAAACAGGTTGAAAAGGAACTGAGAAGCCAGTGATTCAACTTACATCAGGCCAGAAACATTGCCATGGATCAAACAACATGGAAAAGCATCATGAAGGAAGTCCGGAATCCAGCGGCACCCATAGTAGCATACTGGCTATGGGGTCTACAACCTCCGCCGGCCACCACCTAGGGACAAAAGAAGAAAGAAGACTTACAGATTTTAATTTTGCTTTAAAACACAAACTGCCTTTATTCATTTCATTAAGAAACTACAAGTGCACTGAAATTCTTTGAAATGCATTCACTTGCACTAATAATTAAAAACTACTTTGTTTACCTTTTACACAATTCATTCTTTCACAAAAATTATTTTAATTTGTTCCAGCTTTCAGTCATTCACTTGTTCCTTTCTTTTGTTTTTATGTACGCTCGTCTAGTATACCCACTGATTATCTAGCCCACTACCACAGTCACACTTTATTCATTCTCCAACAGGGTAAGAGCTGAGTGCAGTATGGATATCATTCAGATATTCATGAGGTATTTTTAACCCATGTCCTAAACCTAGCCCCACTACCTGGTGGCTGACATACAAGCCCACCTAAGCAAAAGCCTGCTATAACTTTCTCCATGTATGTGCATTATTCCAAATATACACAATGAAAGCTGGTACATGAATGTAGCTGGACAGAGACAATTACACATTCCCATCAGCCCCTAGACTGTATACTGTGAATCCATCATGCTGCTGCTGCTGCGCTCTGCTACACTACAGGAGTCAGACTGCCTCCCTCTCACACTGGGTGACCTGGTGTTGGATATTCATTCCTATTGACCACTGCTTGCTCTTTCATCACTCAGGTAACTAATGGGTCTCATGTCTTCTAATCAGTTATTAGTCCATCCGTCTGTACCTCATAACCAGCATATTCACTCGTTCTTTTTAATGTAAAAAAATCACTGTATTACAAAATTCTTGATCACTTATCCTGTTATATGAACACTGCTTAGCTCACTTAGTCTGTTAAATCCTTACCTTGATCTCTTACCATGTTATATGAAAATTGCTTAATGCTGTCCAGTTTAAATTATGATTATATGTGAAATGTACTTTATATTGCTCATTTAGCCATTCATAACTTTGTTTTCCCCTCGTGTCCAAAAAAATAATGTAATGTAATGTATTACTTTTTAAAAATCATTGTTTGATTAACTAAATAATTTTCAATATATCATTTTAATGGAAATAATTATACACAATTGAGCCAAACAGTGTAAAGTCCACTAATAATCCTGAAAACAAACACTGCCACGGCTGGAAATCACTTCTTCAAAGTTTTTATTCACAATTACAAAAGCGTGAGTGCTTTCTTCCCTCCATTAAGGGATTTCATCAGAATCTACTTTCATTCCCCATTTCCCCATTAAATACTTTATTCAATTAGTGATGTCACTCATTAAAAAATTGATAGGATGTATTTAAAGTGCAAGTACATATTAAAACCATCTTTAAAATCTTTTTGTTAAAAAACATGTTAAATGTTTCTGGCACACTATCAAAAAAATCCTACACCCAGGAAGTCAGCCCCCCCCCCCCAAGCCTCCTGTGATAGTACCTCCCCTGACATAGCATCTCAATTAACTCTTACTTCATTGATACCATAGCTTCCATCACTAACAAATTCCCCCATCACCCTCTACTTTCTCTCAGCCTCCTATTACCTGTCACTCCACATTTTCCCTTCAACCAGTTCCCACTTCCTTCATCAAATCCCTCTTGTGCAAACTCAAGCTATGTTCCCCCTCTGAGACAATCTTCCCAATGAATTCCAAAAAATGGTTGCTGACTCAATTGCCTACCCAGTCTCCATAATCATGAATAGATCTATCAGGGAAGTGGGAAAAAATCCTTCATCCTTCCCCTCCACAAAGGTGGCACCTCTACAGAAATTTCTAACTTTAGGCCAACTGCTATTCTTTCACCACTATCAAAACTTCAAGAAAAATGTATCCATACAAAACTTCTTCAATACCTACTTGACAATAATCTTTTCTCTCCCACCCAACATAGATTCAGATCAGTACAGAGTACTATCACTGCTCTACTATCCTTTACTGATGCTGTCAACAAAGCTCATGACTCAGGAAACTTTGTCTCTTCTCTGTTCTTAGATCTATCCAAAGCCTTTGATACTGTCTCCCACCCCAAACTCTTATCCCATCTATCTCTTCTGGGCTTAACTGAAACATCCTTATAATGGTTATCTAACTATCTCTCTAACAGATATCAGATTGACAAATGGAACTCTAAATTCTCTCCTTATTTACCAGTCAGCACTGGGGTACCCCAATCTCAATACTAGGTCCACTCCTTTTCAACATTTTTAGTAACCATCTTAATGCTGCCACCAAACAAGCCACCCTAATTCAATATGCCAGTGAGTCTATATTAATCTGCTCTACCAGGAATATTTCTTATTTGCAGAGCTTAACTCAAGAAGCATTCAGTTCCATCGAGTCTTGGCTCACCAACAACCATCTACTATTTAACCCCCAAAAACTAAACTTCTACTAGTTTTACCAAAACAATTTTCTCCAGACACTTCTAACTTTGCTAGTACTTCTCTGAACAATACTTCAATCAATGTGGTTTCACACACAAAACTGTTAGATGTAACTATCTACAACAATCTTAAGTTTGACCTGCATATCAGCAACAACATAAAACAATAATCAAAAATTGGGCATGATGTATACAGATAAGATATTTATATCTAGCTCCATAAGAGTAACTCTTGCCACCACCTATATCTTACCCTCCTTTCTATATGCTTCACCTATTCTAGCCAGTCTTCACTCTTCCCTCAAATCAAAATGTAGCCAACGTTCCAATAAAATAGCTACATTTGCCACAGGCCAAGCCCACTACTCTCACCGTTGCTCTCCTCCGAAGTCCCTAAACTGGCTCAAATTACCCTACCTTCTCACATTTAATCAACTAATAGTAATACTGTACAATATCTCATTTTCACAAACTACATCATCACTACTTCAACACTATATTCCATCTAGTGACTTACGCTCTTCTCACAAGTATCTACTATCTACCTATAAACTGCAAAGATCTAACGGTGTTAGTCTGTACTCACTGTGTTGCCAAATCATCGAATATCATTCCAGAATCAGTCAGATTTGTACCCCACAACTATCCCTTCAAGGCTAGGCTGAAAGAACGTCTAACCAATAACTGGATCTGCCCATGTTCCACAGCACCTTAGCACTCTTTTCTATTCCCTTCTCCTGACTCTTAATAGACTTTGTCTTTGATCTATCCTACTTCTCTTCCTACATAACTTAGATTCTAGCCTAACCTTTCTATAATTCCTTAACCTTCTAATGTTCCTTCTCTCTCTTCTTACACTTACCTTTATATATCCCAGAAATTATGACTGAAATTTATTAAGTCTCTTGCCAGAAAGTGTGTGTAGTTTTTTTAAGACTTATTACTTATTCTATGATATATTTTTCATGCATTATTATGTAATATACATATTAGGAACTCTCTTCTATCTTCTGTATAATGTATGTTCAACTTTATTACTTGCTTTATATTTGCTTATTTTCTTCTTTTATTGTATCAACAAATTGTACTCCTGTGTGATTGTCTTAGTCTTTGTAACCAATGTTGATTTGTAATTCTGTTTAAATTGTACTGTGAAGCTTTTCTCCCTATGCCTCTACTGAAAATGGGTTCATACCCAGTTGAACTTTCCTGGTAGACAAATGTCAAATAAAAAATAAAAATAAATAAAATTATGCTGGAGCAGTCACATGGTTATCTGCATACATTCTTACACACTACAGTACCCAGGTCATTACAAATTAAATTAATGAAGTGAAAGACCTTTAGAAGTAAATAAAATGAGCAGTCACCCATTACAGATGATGCCAAATGGCAATTCCTAGGTTTGCCAGTCAACAAGTCTGATGCGACTTTAAATCATTTTATAAATCATTTGATAATATCATCATGATCTTTAAATGAGTACCACACAAACCTGGCTACTTCTGTGTTCAGCTCACAAATATGTACTTCATGGGACATGCATGTGATATCTACTGCACTGAATGTTGTAGCAGTTAGGCCCTTCTGTTGATCAGGACTTGCCTGAAGGGCTGTACAAGCACATCATAGAAACTCCCTTCTTAGCCTAGGGACATTTTGACTATGAATGGGGCATGCCTGAAAAGAAAAACAAAACATGCAGTCAACTGCCAAATTATTGTCCCAAAGTTACTTCTTTGGTGTACAACTTAGATTAACGTGTTTGCAGTATAATAATGTCATGCACTTCCTCTGTTATACCTGCTGGAGGACATCCATTTAAACTGGGCTTTGATGCTAGCTGTTACTATCCGGCAGAGTACTATGCTTATTAGATTGTGGTTAGCCTTCTTAGTCTGGTTAAACCCAGCCCCATCATGTTCTGTTATGCTTGTTGTTAGCACCTAAAGCATTAGTGCTGGCTGAAGGTAGGTTACTGGAGTAGGACTGAGTATCAAGTATCAGTGTCTACCATTCCCATAATAATGCCAGATATTTAACTACCAGTTTTTTACGACTGCTTCACCCATCTTTTCTCAGTCCAGTAAACCATCTTGCCTTCTCTTTCACTCTCTCTCTCTCTCTCTCTCTCTCCTGGGCTCAGTTTTTGCTTTCTCCAGTCTCACTTTTCTCTATAACCTGGGGTGAGGCTTCCTGCTGTTCTCACTGTCTATAACCTCACTTACTGCAAATGCCTGAGATCAAAGCCTGCCTAAATGCAGTCAGTTTTACAGCAGTTTCTATAGATGGTTGAAATAAAAACACATTTAAAACTAGTTTTACAAGTAAGGAATCATATCTCTCAACTGTACAGATTTTCACAGAATGTCCAGACTTTTGCATAATAATTTTGTCCTCTTCCTCATAAAAATTGGTTTTTTTTGATGAATCACTGGGATGTTCTAAGGATTAAAGTCACTAAATAATGCCATGCATTTGAGTTTCAAACTTCATATGCTTCAGAAAATGCATGCTAATACAAATCCTCTTATTCTAGCAACTTTCTAAGTTTAGAGCAATATTTAAAATGGGTTCCTATTTTTGGACTTTCAGCCCCCCTATTATGTCAGGCTTTGTCGAAATTTCTTGTGCCAAGAAGTTTAGAGGTATGATAAGGGTTTGTGTTTAAATCCTACAAAGATCAAAGCCATACATGGCACATGGGGGAGACTTAGTAAATTTATAATGGAACACAGAATCTCCAACCCTCAACTCTGGAACAGGAAAGCTATATAAAAATATCAATATGTGTCCAATTTTATCTCAAAAGTTAAGGAGCAAAACAACAACTTTCTGAAAGACAAAAAATGAGCTCAAAAGTCAGAACTCCGCTATGTTTTCAAAATTCAAGACTGCCTTGCCTTAATAAAGTAATGGGTCTTTCCCTACCTACAACATTGCACAACCTTATAGTCAAACAATTAACTATGGGTAGTAATTAACTGCCAAGGATATAACAGCCAGCCATCAAGCAGCTTGAGTTGAGCTGACTAAAGACAAGTTTGGGTATGCAGCCCCTCAGAGCTTGCTCCCTGCAATAAAACATGATTTTAAGTTTTTTTTTTTTTTTTTTTGCTTCTTATTTATGGGAGATGAGATTGGGGATTGGTAGGTTTATTTATTTATTTATTTTATTGTTATTTATTTCTTTTTTTGCTCCTTCAAGAGATCAGCATTTTAACTGCTAATTTTCTGAATGAGAAACACATTGTTTATTTTTTTTCCACTCCTTCTAAAGATCAGCATTTTAACTGCTACCTTTCTGAATTAGAATACATCTAGTCTCTCTTTCATTCCGTATATGGACAAAACATGCTCAAGAATATGTGTCTTGATTTCGCTTATAAATTTTCACAGCTGCTTACCAAAGAGCAAGAAAAGCTCAGGAAAAGGGATTCTATTCCCAAACCTTAATTATGATCCATAAACAATCATAGCCAGCACAACAGAAAGCATAAAGGTGCTGAAATGCAAATGTGATTTAACACCTTTTATTGAGCCAGCATAAGTTTTGCAATTACTTTACCTTTCATGCTGACAAGAGCCCTTCCTCAGGAGATAAATTACTGATTTTAGATACAGTGCATATATCCACTTTTGTCTAGAAAAGACAGTACATCATTTATTTCCAATTGGCTAAAAATGATACTTGAAAAATATAATTGTAGAGATAAATGCAGCCTGGATGTGTGATATAACAGCTAAAACTCAAAGATAAACACAGTGTGTGTAGCCACATTATTTGTGTCTCTGAGGTATAAAGTCATATGAAATATCCGACATGCACATTTTTTTCCACACATGCATTTTTCAATTTTCTTTTTGTAGCACTTGCATTTCTAGGCTCAACTGGATGTTTCAAAGCTGTATCTAATATCAGTAACTTAATTTCTGATAAAGGGCTCTTGCTAGTCCAAAATCTCAAGTAATGTCAAAATTTATGCTGGTCCAATGAAAGGTATTATATAATGTTTGTGTTCCACTGTCTTTGTGTTTGTTATTGGATCAACTCAGAGTTTCATAATTTTTCTATCAGCACTACAGGTAATCCATGAACAGTGCATTTGATAAATAACAAAACAGATGAATACTGAACATTCTTACTCTCTTAATTATGCAAATTAAAGGGCTGAGCAAATTAAAAGTGTGTTCCCACATTTCCTCAAGAGTTACTCTTCTGGTAGGGCCTATCATATATGAGTTAAACTTTCTAGATCCTTTCCCTTCACTGTTTCACTCACTTTTTTGACTGACTAAACAGGTCACTCCACTTAAATGCTACATCCAAATGCTCTGTTGACATCCTTTAGTCTTTATAGTGCAGAAAAGTCTTCATGATTCTGTATAGGCCCATAGATTGGCAAACTATTCTTGCAGTTATAAATCTTCTGATTCTTTATATAGCTTCCAAAATTACTTAAAAGAAAAGGCAACATATGAATGCAGTAGGGCAGTCACATAACAATAACCAAACTGCTCTTCTTTGATAAAGTGTGATGGGGGGGTGCAAAACCACCATGACCACATACAGGGAGCTTCACCCTTGCAACAACTTTTCTTACTGTATCATCCCTTGAGGATTTACAACCTCAGGAAGTTTGCAAAAATTCTTCAAAGTGTCCACCAATGCAAAGAAAATAGCAAAAGGGATTGATAATGCGGCTACAGTCCTCATGGTTTAATTTGGGCACATTACTAAGGTTGCAGCATAGTTTTTCTCTGCCTACTGCTTGTACATTGCACTGTTATCATTTGTTTCTGTCTCCTACTATCCTGTATATTTAATGTCAATGTTCTGTTTGTGTGCCAGATAGTATAAATAAATAGTGGGATAAGAAACTGAAAACTTTGTGTGTGAAACACAATTGGACTGCCATTGAAATGCTTTCAAAACATTGAGGATTTGTGGTTTTAACTGACTGAAAGTACCTTTGAAATGGTGGGTCTCAATGATCCTCAGTGCAGATATTGGGGGGAAGAAGAATATTCTATAGGTGAATGTAAGAAGGAGGAAGTGATGGGAAAGTTGGGAGGAGTAGCCAGGTATGCTGAGTGGTTGACAGTACAGAGAAGGGTTGTGAATAAGAGATGAGAGGGAAGCAGTTGAAGGGTAGGAAGACGTGTAGAATTATGGTTTAGTCTAGGGGTATTTATGTAGGGTTAGTGCACGGGGCATAGAGATGCTGCAGGTGTGACTTTAGCTTTTGAGAGAAAGAGGTATGGTGTTCCATGCTTTTGTGACATAGTTTGAGAACAGACTGTCACCGACTGTATTGTTGGGTGAATAAATTTGCAAGCCAAAACAAAGGGTTCTCCAGCTGAAGACTAAACATTTAAAAATTTGTTATTATGCAAGACTGGCCCATAAAATAAAGGAAAGGAATGTATTTCACGCTTTTTTCAGTGAGTAATATTGAAAATGGAATATGAGTTAATCAAAGTGAACTCATTTAATTGGCATTGTTATATTATTATTATGTGCTTTTGGTGTTAGTGGGGCAAGTATTTGCACCTCCACATGGTGGGCTTCACCATCTATACATGCACTAATATATATATATATATATATATATATATATATATATATATATATATATATATATATATATATAATTTCTATGGTCATACAAATTCTGACTAGAGGATAAAACCTTGTCCCCTGCAAAGGTACTTCTTAGAAATGCAATTGCCCCATTTATGACAAACTTATAGTCTGATGATTTTGTTTCAATGAACTCAAATTCTACAGTTCCTGCTTTTACTGACTTCCAGTCATTCTTCCTGAGATGCCTAAAGCGTTCCATGTAGCATTCACAGGTATCATTATATATGTATATTTTTGGTCATTGAATCATTGTAAGTAGAGTACACCATATTGTGCGTGACTCTTCATGAATGGTCCTCAGGCATTGTAAGGGGTTAACATATGTGGAATGTAGAAGGTTTATGAATAAAACAGTGATGCATGCAAGCGTATTTCTGATGTTCCCATTCTGATATGCTTGAAGACTGAACTGCATGGATCTATACATGGTAATGCAGTTGCTGTTTCAAGGAAACTATACTTAAAGTCGCACAAATTAGGATTTCTGGAACAATCAGACATAATATTAGGTAGTATCAGATACATAGAACATGGCCTGATGTAGCACCCTAAGGCAGGATGACAAAGCTGGTTTTACTGCAGTTGTTCATCAAACAAGAAGAATGTTTCAGTCTGTAGTTCTGCTTTGACCTGTCTGTGATAAAGATAAATGGCAAAGGGAAGATGAACTGTTCATCTTACTTAGTGCATCTCAGTGCCTAAAATGCATAATTTATCATTAAGCCTCAATACACATGTATGCTACAAAAATGAAGATGAATCATTTATATTTAGTATTTTTAAACTTTTAAGCATTGTCTTCATGCAGATATGACAAAAAGAACCCCTAGAGAGTTAAAAGGCGCTGTTACAATGTCCAGTAATATCGTGCTGCATGCTTATCCAGGCTTTTGTATACTCTCTGCTAACATAAGCAGCTTTAACACATTAGTGGCACTTGCTCTATGAGGACACAGCACACTGCCTGGCACAACCCATTTTCTTGTTCCAAAAAGTCTTTAGTACAAAATGCAAATCAAATCCAAAACTTGATGGGTGAGATGTTGGTATAATGTTTAAGGTGCTTACCTTATAAATACAAGGTGCAGGATTTGATTCTTACATGGAGTAACTGACTAGGCTTTAAAAGACCCCCAAGGGCAGTTAGCCTAATACTAATCTATGAACTAGTCCAACAATGCCCCTCATATGAAAACTGCTACCCTCTATAACTTTACTCTCTTCATTAACTTGTCAAATGCAGTCTTAACACTGTCAATACTCCTCAAACAACTTGTGATATGTTCCAGAGATATTCTCTTTAATTAGTACTTTTTTTTAATTTATTAATTATTACTGACATTATTTTGAATGATAAAAGTATCCTCTGAAGCCCAGTGTAGAGGGCTTCTGCAACCAGCTATGGCTAGATAAGTGGCCTAGGGGTCAGAATGGCCTTCTGGGGTGGTGACGTGTCCTGATCTTGGATGTAGGGTAATGGCTTCAATGTTGCACGTCAGATCCTTACAGCACACTATGTACAGAAGCATGCCTATGTGCACTCACTGGTCTGATATCAATGCACCTGGCACCGTCTCCCCTCTCATACATTAGATAGAAATGGAAAAACCCTACATCATTCTTAGCTAATGGATAAATGCTCCTCGTGTTCCACTGCCTCCTTAGTTAATGCAGAATCTATAAAATTTCTGCCACTAGTAGGTACAAGGGCATAGTTTCTCAGAAAAAAAAATAAACAGAGGCAAAACAAATGTTAGTTGATAAAGCAAGTTGCAGAAAATGGTTCTGAATTTTAAGAAAAAAATGAAAAGTTTCTTTTCTCTTGAACATCTTGTTTTCTATTGCTACTTTTCCTCCACTTGTGGTCATAAACCATGTCTATAATGTCATGTATGATGGACTGGGACAGAGTATGATATGAACTAGTGACTTTACTATAAAACAACAGGACTCAAAGTAAGCACTAAGGTACAGATATTACATCTACCTATATATTATCAAAGACTGCTTAATCCTTAGTGTGCCAGTGAGTCAAAGCCGGAGTGGGTGCAAGCCATGTTAGACCCTAGATGGATCATCAGTTTATCACAAAGCATCGGTGTACACACACACACACACACACACACACACACACACACACACACACACACACACACACACGTGGGGGGATTTAGATGTGGATAAAAATTTGGAATGCAAGGTAGGAAGAGAAAGTGCAAACTCTGCATTCTGTGAGGCAACACACCTAACCACTGCATAACCAAACCAACAACTGAGCAACATATATTTATAAGCATGTAGTAACAAGTAAAAAGAAATACATATGGAATGCTAGAAATGTAGTATGTAAACTTTCATTTTGGTACTATTAAGTCTGTAACGCCTTACTGCTAACTACTTTTCTTACTGCTCTGTGAATATTTCCAACTTACCTATGCAATTTCTTCGATTTACTTTTTTGTGGTATGCAGGAGTCACATACCTACTTTCAGCATGATTTATCCCTTTGCATTATCTACTTATTTTATAGACGTATGTACTTGTTTTTATGCTTGAGTCACAATGCAGCACAATTTTCTGAATACCCCCCCACACACATAGACCCACACACAGATACACACACACACACATGCACACACACACACACACACACACACACACACACACACACACACACACACACACAAACACACACTTCTGAATGTACTCTAGTGTACGTTGTACTAGCGATAAACAACGCTGTACTGCAAATGTTCATTATATAGAGTTGAATGGGATTCAGTTACTACGCTATTGTTGTTATATGTTTGTTGGCTTTAACAGGAGTATTTAATTACTTTTATGCCTATGCATCCTAAGTAACCTATAACTCAAATCACTTTTGAGTCTATAGGAAGGACTATTCCACCAGTTTATTACAATCATCTGCCGCTCATTGCTGCCCTACCAATACATTTTATATTTACACTTCTGAATTTGTTTACTACACAGGAGACCAATCTACTTGGCCAAAATACCAGTGGCACCAATAATTTACAGAGGACCTACATGTTACATTTCCCTTTTTCAGAAACAAAAACAAATAATGTGTGAGGTGCATTTTTGCAGTATCATTTATTGAAGTCTTTGGATATTTGACAATGTGCCTAAATTTCACTCACTCTCACTTTTTTAAACATGTGTTTCTAAGTAGTATCTGACAGTACTAGAAGTGGGAAGGACCTATGTGTTATCAGGGATTTACATTTTATGCTAATTAGATGTTTAGATTTTTTTTTCTGTCTGTACCTACTTTTCAAGAGCCTTTGTACTTATTTTAAATGACTGCAGGTTGAGATGTATATGGTAGAATAAGACTCAATCTCATTCCTGAACCTGGGCAGGAATTCATTCTAGAAAACAAGAAATGCTCCATTCCCTGAGAGTGATCTTATGTACCCAGAATTCCCACCTTTTGTAACTTCTATGGCACAGTCTCATTTTTGTGTTTGTGGACAGTCCCTAAGTAGGGCAGAAGAAGCTGAAAAAGATTTTGAGGATAACCCCACAAAGGTAAATCATGCTAGACAGTGTTAAGGATGGAAAAGAAAAGCAAACTGGTGGTGTGTGTATGGTAGAAGGAGAAAATTCCAGAGACACTGAGGTTATTCTTCAACTGCACTGGCACATTGCACTAATAAGACAGGACCCATAAGTACTGTATTTAGGTAAGAAGGATATTCAGGTAGAAGGAGATCATGCACCTGGAGCGTTTCTCCCCGGGTCTCCGCTGAAAATAGGTTGTGTCCTAGTCGGACTTTCCTGGTCAACAAATGTTAAATAAATAAAATAAATAAATAAATGCTGGTATAAAGTATGAAAAGGAAGAGATCAAAAAGGTGAAAGAAATGGAAGGAAGAGCTATAACTGAAAGGAAGAGAGGAGACAGTCTATAGGTATAAGAAACGATGGGACATGGATACAGGAGAAAGGAATGCTATAGGCAAAATAAATGGAAGGACAAGGAATCAGGTATTAGGAAAAGAAGGGAAAGGATGTCAGTGAAAGGAATGGATGGGCAGGGATATCAATAAAAGTAATGAAAAGGAAGGACTACTGGAGAAAGGAATGGAAGGCAAAGGCTACAGATGCAAGCAATGGAAGAGTTTGGCCATAAGTGAAAGACGTGTAAGGGTGGAGTTATAGGTGAAGGGTGGAGTTATAGGTGAAGGGTGGAGTTATAGGTGAAAGTAGAGGAAGGGAGGAGCTATGGGTGAAAATCAGGGAAGGGTGGAGCTATCAGAAAAAAGTCTGAAAGCTAGTTATATGCATGCTAATGGAAACATGGCAACTGGGCACTGATTTGGATGAGGTACGTTCTTTAAAGGTCGTCAGGAAGGGTGCAGTTCAAGTGGAAAGACAAGAAAAAAGAACATAGGCAGAGCAGAAGCTGAGACAGTTCAAAACAAGGTTTTGATGAAATTGTTATTTCACATTAAGGATATCAGGGTTCTGCGATATACTAGAAAGTGCTGTGGTGTAAGCCATCAGAGTGGGTCAAGGGGGCAAATCAACAGGGGCTACATGCAGCACATGGGCAGACTCATGAACTGTCATTGGCCAGCATCATTGTACATTAATGGGCATGGCTGAGTATAATGTCACAAGTTCAAGTAGCATATTTAAGTATGGAAGCAAATTATGCTTTGTTGTTAAATTGGCTTAACTGCCCAAAATACCACTGAGAATATTTCAATATCCTTGTTCAACTTGTTTTGGTAACTAAGTTCATATAAGAAATGTTTAAAGGACACGTACCTATGCTAATACTTGAGATATGCAAATTAATGAAGAAAACAATTTTGGATACATTCTGGCTACAGAAGACAGCATTCTTGGAAAACATCAATGATTGAAGCAATACTAATCTGACGGAATTTAAGCACATCCTAAATCAGAAATGCAGGTAAGTTCACAAAATGACATTAACAAAACCTAACATTTGGAGGAATGAATTTCCAGTAAGAGGCAGAAATAAGATTAAATGTTGAAAAGACAAACGAAGATGTAGCTAGCAATAAAACTTGAACACCTACATAACCATTATTTCAACATTATTATGACAATATCTTGCAGATCAGTTTTAAGTTTAAGGCTCAGGTAATGTGGAGCCATTCCATATTAAATTATCTTTCACAGAAGAAACAAAAATTATTACATAATTATGAGGTACTAAAATCCAGAGTTTAATATACAAGCCTACAAAAAAGCTAATAAAAGAATCTGATTGTTCATCAAGCATGTCACAGCCCTATATAACTGCATCTTTCCCTCTTATCCTCCAGGCATCCAAAAGCTCCCTTGAACCTTTTCCTTTTTTTTTTTTTAATTTTGGTCTCCCTTTGGACATCACTGAAATGCCCTGGCCATGACCATACCGGGTCTGCTAGCTCATCTCCTTACTCGACCTGGACTAACTCCAGTATTGCTAGGGCCAAGGCAGTCCTGGAACTTTGCTGTCTCTACATCTGTCCTAGGAATTCAGTATACGCCCTACTCACTCACTGATCATGTCCAAGAGCAACTCTGCTCTTTGGATCATTCCTCCCCAAAGAAAGCATCATGGATAAACACCTTCTAACCCGGGATGGGAAGACCCATCCCTCTCTGCTGCTCCAGCAATCATCCAAGCTGCTTACTGAATATGAGTTGACTGGGCCATAGTCAGGGCTTTATCCCTCTACACCTTCACAGTGGCTCCTTGAGCCGTTTTCTTGTCTACTTATTGATACATCATTCCATAACATGTCACTCTTCATGTAAGGAAGTGCATAGGAAAAGGAAAAATAACCCAAATGTCTTATTCTTTTCACATTATAAGGTGCTAGTCTTTCCCTTTATCCAACCATCCAACCTCAAGGGTACCTCATATAAGGAAAACAGTATTTAAGTGTTTTCCCTGTATTCTGCCTACACTTACATTTTCTTGATAGCAGAATGAGACAATAAGCCTATCTACTCTTCCCTGTTAGATGTATTAAATATTGGAATTACCCGCAGTTATTTACCCTTTTCCACCTAGCCTGTCCCTTTTGAATGCTTCTGTTGATTCTCTTTTATTACCGGTTCTAGTTGGCCATTCCAAGGATCCACTAACATTCCAAGGATCCATTAACATTCCAAGGATCCACTAACATTCCAAGGATCCATTAACATTCCAAGGATCCATTAACAATTTCTTCAAAAAAGTACTTTCAGAAAACTAGAGTTAATAGTCCCTAGAATCTTCTGCCTTGCTACCTCCTTTTTCATCTGTTCTTTCCTGTTCAGAGCAACCTTTTCAATTTTCCCTGACATGACTGTGTTCACCAATATGATACCTGCTGGTTTTTCCAGTCTCAAGTTAGAGTAGCCCTAGCTCCTGTCGAATCTAGTCACATTCAATTCCCCTTCATCCCAAGGAGCTTTCTGGTAACTTTCCATTAGATTCCTTCTAGGAGTAGAAGGTCCTTCCCCTTATATGGCCTACGTAACTGGACATAGTACTCAAAGTATGGTCTGACCAAAGCCATATAGAGCAGAAGCATTACATTTTTCTTTTTGGAATCTCCCTTAGGATACATCCCAGCATTCTGTTTGATGCTGCCAATACACTGTCTGTGTGCTCCTGGTGGCCCAATCCAAGTGATATTCATAGGTTCATACTAGGCTAACTGCCCTTATGAAACATATTATGTCTAGCCAATTACCCCATGTGAGTATCAAATCCTGCACCTTGTGTCTGTAAGGTAAACACCTTAACCATTATGCCAACCTTCCTATGATTATTATGCCAACCTTCCTGTGGTGTAAGTGTGATAAGCACTCCAGATTATTTTTCTAATGTTACGGTAAGCTTCACTCCCCCACCTGATACTTTATGCCAAGGCTGCTATGGCCTACATGCAATGTTTTACATTTATTTGCATTGAACCTCAGCTGTCATCATTCTGCTCACTTGTTCATCCTTTCCAAATCCTTTGTGAGACTCTTCCCTCCATCCTTCTGTGCTATGTCTAACCTTGTATGATCAGCAAAGAGGCTGAAAGTGTTCTCAATTGATTAAGGTATGCCCAAAATTAACACAGTGAAGAGCCTGGGCCAAGGACCGTCCTACCTCCTAGTCCACTAGTCATTTCCCTAACTCCTGGCATTGTCTCTTTCACCACAACTCTCTGTGTGCTACCATTCAACCATACAGCTATCGAGTTCCTCAGTCTCGAGCCTAGCCAACCCTTCTCAAATTTTGCTATCATCCTCATATGTAGGACCATGTCAAGGGCCTAGCTGAAGTCCTGAAGACCAGGTAGACTATGTCTACTAGTATTCTTCTGCCAAGCTCAGTTGTAACCCATTCAAAAAATTGGTCAGGTTTGTCTTACAGCTCTTCTGGCCATGAATCCATATTGATTGCTGTCCTGAAGAGTGTTGTTCTCTATAAATGTTGCCAATCTTCTCCCAGGATACTTTATGTAAGATTTTCTGCTGGCACTGCTGCAAAGTAACAGGTTTATATTTCCCTGGATTGATTTTGCACCCCCTCCTCACCTTGTACAAGACCACTATATTTGATGTGTTCCAGTCCTCTAAAATGTCTACAGTAACCAGTGATCTAATAAAGATCTGGATCAGGAAATCTGCCAACATGCTGGAAGGTCGCCCATCCAGTCCTTGCATTTTATCCTCCCTAAAGGCAGTCATTTCTCTCTGACCCTCATCCTTTTCCAGTATCTGTCCAATGTTTTCCTAATTGTGTCTTGTTTTCCTCCCATCATGGTACCCTCCCTTTCTTTTTCTTAGTAAGCCTGAAGAACAGTATTATTTTAGTACCTCTGTTTTTCCCAGCCTTCTATGATGTCCTTTTCCATCTTTGCTTACATTGCCAGTTCTGCTCTTCCCTTCTTTCATTCTGCTATGCACATATAAATAGTGTCTGTTTCTTTTTTAGATCTCATCTCCTTACTCACTTTTGACTTTAGCTTTTGCTGCCTTTATCATCTTTATTATGTTTTTGTAAGTCATCTTATATTGTGATCCTACCACCTCCTTTACACCTCTTGTAGGCCTTATGTTTTGCCCTGATAGCTTCACATTCCGATATTCTTTGCACCCATTTTGCCTTTTTCTCACACCATTGCTTATAGCCTTGACTAAGCCATCCCAACATACTCCCATAGCTTGCATACCCCCTCATTTTCCTCCCTGTTGCATAGCTCATTTTTGGCCATCTTCCCCATCACATACTCATCTAAAAATCCCACATCATGAGTCACTGTTCTATAAATATTCTTTTACTCTTTTAACAATGTTGGAAATGTTTTGACTTTGTTGAATTTCTTACATCTCTTTATGGAAATATTAATGAAACATTTAATTTAAGAACAAGAGTGTCAGTTTGAAATCATTTTCATTCGGCAAGACAATGTAAAGTTCTACAGGAGAATAACTGCATAATCTGCACAGTTTTATACATTTTTTTTCACATCTACATATTTTATGGTTAAGACAATTGCACTTTGTGCAGCATTTCTTTGTTTCTTCTTTAAAAATATTTACACTTACTTTAGCTCAGCACAGACTTTATGCAATAGTTTATGGCATCTTTGCTAAAAGGAAACTGCAGGTTTCATACTGCTTGTCACACAGGTGAATACTTCTTCTTCTTCTTTCGGCTTTTCCCAGTTAGGGGTCGCCACAGTGGATCACCTGTCCGCTTATGATTGGCAGTGGAGTTTTACAGTGTCGAGTTGCCAGCCCGGCGCCCAACCTTCCACAGAAGGCGCACACATGTACACACTCACACCTAGGGCCAATTTAGTGTCCAATCCACCTACAGCATGTCTTTGGGATGTGGGAGGAAACCGGAGCACCCGGAGGAAACCCATGTGACCACAGGGAGGACATACAGACTCCGCACAGAAGCCACCCCAGCTAACTTTCATAAAAAGAGATGTACAAGAAAAATTAACAGTTCAAGACAACAGGTGTGTGGCACAAGGAAGATACGAGCAAGTATTAGTTCACAGACAGAGTGTGCATGATTAGAATGCCCTATCTGAAGAAGCAGTAGAAATAAAAAAAAAAAAAACATACTAAATGCATGTTGCAAAACATAAGGCAATTCTTCTAGGGATGTGGAAAAAAGGAAAACTGTTGGGTAAGTAGCTTATTCATTAGGCTGAGATATCCAGACTAGATGAATCAGTAGTTCTTATTGACTGACAACAATCTATGTTTCTTTATTATTAAATGAGAATGAAAAACATGCTTTTAGTAAATGCATTCATAACTTAGAAGGGAAGCATATATTATATTTTACGGCACAGCCAGTAATGTGGTAGAATGTGGAAGGGGAGCCAATGACAACTGAATCTCTTTATTTAGAAAATTCAACATATATGGGGCACACTGAACTTTAGCACAAGCTGTGGGATTAAATTACAGATAAGCAACAGCTCAAAAGACTAAAATGTTAAAAAATTGTGTAGTTCTATACATGTGCATGACTTTTTGTCCAGATTTAACCCTATGTCATATTGGTATTTTTAATCCCTTTTGTGTACATGCTTATAATCTATGTTGTGTTATCTTAGTTCATGATAATGTTTTTAAATACCATGGGATACCAGATACATATAAAAGAGTAGGATGTATGAAGCCCCATATCATACTCCACTAGTCATTTCCCTAACTCCTGACATAGTCTCTTTCACAGCTCTCTTGTGCAGCATTTACAATGCCAGGTTTGTTTGAATTAATCAGTTTCACTATTTTGACCACCAGAATATGAGATGCTATTTGGTATCACAATTCATTTACTCTCACATTTTAAGTATATAAATGTGAAGGAATAAGAGTGCAACATCAGGCTTTGAAGGCTGGTACTTTTAACTTTGGAAATCAAATATACAAATGAAGTTAAGAGAAACTGAAAATCTACAGGCAAAATATTGAGAATATCATAGGAAGAAGTGGAAAACATTCAGGGTTCACCATATTTCCTTCACTTTGAAACATTAGCATGTAAGATGTACATGTTCACTTGTTTAGTGCATCATTTGTGTTTCACAATGTTTCCTTGTATGTTTTCCTGCAATGCCATAACAAAGCTTCATTTTGCTTTCTGTACCACTTCCCAAAGATGCTCTCTTTGAATGGTTTCCCTGCATACATGTCAGAAATGACAGACAAATACTAATGCTAACATACTATTTAGGGTTTAACTTCTGCTTGATGATCCAAGACCTCTGTTTTATGAAAGACTGACAAGGATTTCAAATAGGAAAAAAATAAGCTTGCCTTAAGCAACCATTACTTTTTCAACACCCATGGGAAATTCTATGACAAACTTGCATCCCTAATTATTAGCATTACCTTAACTCTCTTTGAATCATCCTGTGTGCAGCAAATGAGACACATTTCAAACTTGAACATTACTCAAATGTAGAATCCATCAGTAGAATTTTGATAAGCATCTTTATTTCTTCTGTATTAAAAAAAAAAATCTGTCTGCTTGCTGTACCAGTCTTTTACTGTAGAAGTATGAAACATTTGATACTTTATCTCATGCTGCGCAGGTAATTCTGACAGGCAAACAGTTACTGGTATCACAATGTCATCAGGTAACAAAAGATTTCAACCTTTGGGATAGCATTCCTCCTTCAAGACTTTGTCAATGATTATTAAGGAGCTATGTCAAAATGCTGTTAAAAATGCCAATAATAATTTGCAACTTTAATCAAGAAAAAATTCTATTAATATTACTTTTTTATCCGATGATTTATTGAGCGTGGGTAATGCAACACTGGAAATGATAGAAGTAGTTTGCTTTGTACACTGTGCAAACTTTAGACTACTGTAACACAGCATAGCAGAAATGAGAGCGTGAAGGGGAATTCATTTGCATTGTTCCCACTGAATTTGGTAACACTGACACTTGATTTCTCATTCAGCCACAGTGTCTGTGGAAAGCTGTCAATGTGCTATATACCTGAATTGCTCCTGGTACTAAATTTAATTGCCCCCTGACTGCTAGCTTACACATCTTGTCAAAAGGTCAGACATGTCTAGCATGTCTAATAATAAACACTCTCATATTTATATGAGTGCAACAACCAAATGGATGAGGCTCAGAGTATAACAGTTCTGCTTCTTCTGATGAGTGCCCTTCTCCTCATACTGGTAATCTAGTCAGTCAAGCTGATTAGATGTCCTCCCACTGTAAATATGAATTTCTAAAATAGCTGGGCTTCCAGAGATGAGGACGTTATTCTTAGGAATAAGGCAGAAGTGTGAGATTCATAACTATGACAATCAAACCATTGACTGGGAAAGGGTGACAGTTATGTTTGCCGTATGTTGGAGTACTCCCTTTACTCTGAGGTACAGCAATCGTGGAGTTACTATGTATAATGTAGTAAGGGTGGGGAGCACAGTCCCACATGACAGTGTGTGGGACAGCAAACCTCCCATACAAAAACACGTTAATCAGTATTTCAGTGAGTGTCACCATTTCCTGTAAGAAAAATAACTTGCAGTTTAGAGTTCATATGTCTAGGACTTGCAGTTATAGCTCTCACCCTTTTATCATGTAATGATTAACCTTATTAGTCAGGACAAGGCTTCATCTATCCTCTCTGATTCACCTCCTTACTTAATTCCCTGCATTTGATTTTTCTTTTACATGCAGGAGAATAATGTTATGTTCAACAGTAGTGGTTTTACCAAGGAACAATGGTTACTACAGGGTTTGGACTCACTGGAAGAATTCAGCTGTCCCTGCCATCAAAGATCAATCCCATTCATCTTAGATATTTTGCAAACAGGCAGTCAGAAAACTATATATCTTAGCAGCATGTGAGGCTGATAGCTAACCCCCATTGTATGTGGATGGAAAAACAGAGGCTTACTGATGGGTTCAAGTATGTAGCCAACCCTTTTATTGCAGTCTAATAGCTTTGTTACAAACCTTGACAGAGTAGTCCAGATGTTCAGTGAATAATTTATTTCTTCCTGTAGGCCTTTACATCAGCATTCTTCATCAACTTCAGAAATCATACAGGAAAGAAATAAGAATCCTTTAAATATTCTCTTTTATTTGAGAAAGACTGGCTAAATACATTCATGGAGTCGGCTAACTTCCTCCTATGATTCTGAATATTTCATACAGCTTTATTCCAAGGATGCTCCACATGCATATTTTAGACCTTATTCTGGGTCTTTGTATTTGTTCCTTTCATAGTGAGGGGTGCATGGATTCTTCCCTTTCCCCAACAGAAATCCTTTTCTCTCCATTCAAGACTGGCCTACCACAGTATTCTCTGGGAAAGCCAGACTTTTTAAGAAATCAGTAAGTATAGAACTCAGAATATACGTGACTGAATACAGCATCACCTGTGTTCCTCAGCACAACCGACAATGGTTAGTCATCTGTTACTTGAGTGGATTTCTGTTCTCATAAATATTGATTACAGTTCTTTATCCTTTTGACAGACCAAGGGAATTTACATTCAGTTGCATTCAGCTTTTGTTTGTTACTTTGAAGCAAATGTGATATGCCTCTTTATACCACCAAGAAGTTTATGATGCAGACAACAATGCTATTTCCGTAAAGAAAAGTTTTGGGCCCTTGACCAAATGTTAATCACTATTAAATAGAATGGTAAAAATATTAGACTATATATATATATATATATATATATATATATATATATATATATATATATACACACACACACACACATATATATATATCATAAGAACAAAATATTAAATAGCTGACATATCATATGTTGCTACACATTAGTTTCATACTATAGTTATCTTTTTATCAAGAGATATCTTGAAATTCTGTTTAGAGTTTTTATAAGCTATATTGAACTTTGAATGATGGCATGGATAACTTAGTGTAAATTAGAGTTGTTTCTGTTCTGCATTATCCTCTATACCTTCTTGGTGTATTTCAATATTTTTGGTGATGTTTCACCCCCCCCCCCCAAACCACCTTAGCAATGGGCGCTAATCCTAACCCTAATGTTGCTCCTTCCCTCAACCCTAACCCTACAACATACCTTCATAAAAACCTTCCCATAACAGTGCCAGTGCACCAGATATGCTCAGACAAAGAAACATTCACAAACACACATATATGTATATATATATATATATATATATATATATATATATATGTATATATATATATATATGTATATATATATATATATATATATATATATATATATATCTGTGGGTGTGTGTGTGTGTGTGTGTACCCTAACCTAACCCTGACCCTAACCAATGCATAGAATTGCACACAAACATACAACACCTTTTCTTCACTCATCCCTGACCCTAAACCTAACTCAAACAGACAGACACACATGAAAATTCTCACCCCTCCAGCCTCACTTACCTATCTCGACATTACACACCATTGACATTTCCACTGCTCAGCTATCCATACCACTGACATTAAACCACACTCCCTGCATTTGTCAAAGAAACATCATTTGACCAAATATGGGGGACCCACAATAACACACCTAGGCTACATCTTAAAGTGCATTGACTAGCCATGTGGTCCATTAGACATTACCATGACCATCGGGGCAGAGAGGAGGGCAGAACACGGTTGTGATTATTTGCTCAGGTTGGATAAGAAACAGTGATGAGACAGGCAGCAGTGCTAGCATATACAGAAGGAGTGGTGGCTGTGGTAGCCAAGGACAAGGGTAGCAGGTTGGGGGAAGTCAAGGATCCCATCCTTCAGAGATGTGATGCAGTGGCTCTATGTCAGCTGATCAAGTTTTCAGAAACTCAAAATTCATATCTGTGAGACTATATGATCAAATTTCTGAAAACTCGAATATTAAAAAAAAACACAAATCTATCTTTTTATGTTTTTGCAGGGGGACAAACCTCCCTGCACCCCCAGCAAATTATATATATCAACTCTGACATCACACTACATTGAGGAAGTGTAATGCACTGATTATACCTTGCTAATGCCCATACACAAGTTTGTGCATCACTATGTATGGTATTGTCTCTTTTCTCTGCAGCTGAGTGACTATGGCGTCAGTGCATTTATTAAGTGAGTGTTAGGGTAAAGCCTTCCCCATGGGGGTATGGGTGGGGTTGCCCCACTTCCAAAAAGAAGTTTTGGAGGAGTATTTGCTGTATATGAAGTGTTCAATGTAATATGATTTGACTAAATGTGTTTTAGATTAAAATTTTAGATGTTTTGGTATTTGATGTATGTGTGTGTGTGTGTGTGTGTGTGTGTGTGTGTGTGTGTGTGTGTGTGTGTGTGTGTGTGTGTGTGTGTGTGTGTGTGTGTGTGTGTGTGTGTGTGTGTGTGTGTGTGTGTGTGTGTGTGTATGTGTGTTTAAGAGCCTGTGAGCTAGCTATAGGAGGATGCACATGCCATGCTACAACTTGCTTCTATTCAGTTTGAATGCAGGCCCATGGAGGTTAAACCGCATCTGCATCTTCTCCATCTCATTTGATCACCATGCAAACCCAGTGCATATTAGGTTTATACATATGTCCATAAGGTATAAGTAATGTTACTCCAATATCCACAGCTATAAATGAATAAACGTAAAAAAAAAAAACAGACATAAGTGGCAGGTGAGGTAAATGGGAAATAATATCATAGAAGAAAGAACAGGTAGATGCCATAGTAAATGGAAATTGGTAAAGTGAGAAAAAACTGAAGAATATTAAAATGGTGTGGATTACTGACATGAGATTAAGTGTTGACTGCAGACTGATTTATTAAGAATTATTCAATAAGAAAGGACACTTAGGTTTCACCACAACCAGTTCAAGTATTCTGTTGTCGACTATTTTTAACCACAAAAAACTGCTTAATATCATGACTATGGGACATAGGCAATTCTACTGCCTAGGGAAGCAAATGTCTCAGATTCTGTTCTTCCAATTTACTTGACATTCTAAGCATTTTTTGCATATAAGAAGATGAGGATATAAGTAACCTGGAAAGTGTGTGCCAGGAGATTAACTGAGAGTGCAGGTCAAAGTGCATTGCACAAATGTTTATAGGTGAAAATAAGCTGAGTGAATGAATGAGAATTTGACAAAGTCCAGCCATCCTGCTGAGTTCAGTGATAAACAATGGTGAGTGTCAGCAACTGAGTCAATAACACACTTAACCACAATTAAAAGCTTTTTCTTATATACTCAAAACATGTTGCTCTGTATTTATGAATACAAGAACGCCATGTAGCAATTCAGTGAGGAAAATAACCCCTGGTATATATAGTTCCTTTGTTGCTGTGGCAATATTTAAATTCTACAGAAAAGTGTAGATCTTTTTGATTCACTCATTTGCAATAGATTATGCCCTATGTAAATGAGAAAACTAAAGCGATGCACTCTGTGCTGTGCTGGTGTATGTTAATAAGTGTGTGTTGAACACTAAACTGTAAGGTGGAGATGATAGTGAGAATTGCAATAAGAAAAGTTGTTCCAGACAATGAAATTCAAGGAAGGATTTGAAAGGAAGTTTCTGTGTAGTCAGCTTTGTGTGACAGAAAAAACAGACACGGGTAGGGGGGGGTGAGTATGCCTCCAGAGTTTTCTAATGTCCCAAGCCATGCAGGTGTCTGGGACACATAAGAGATGCCTCCACTATGGCATCAGGGCAAAATGCTAATAACTTCATCTACATGATATGATTGCTACTGTATCTATGCCATGTAGCACTAACATGTAGTGTACAATTCAAAACTTATCACTCATGAATTGTACAGTAGCTCCTTTTGCTAGCTAATTCTTGTAGCCTGGCAATGAATAGTAACATTCTTAACAATAATTTCAGCATCAGATAGCACTGTCTTTGTCAACTATAACAAAGAACCTTTGCAGCACAGCCTGTCTTCTTTAGTCAAAGATTCATGTTGCCTTGAAAAAGAGATCTTATAAACATCTTTGTACACCTCATACAGGGTTAAATTGTGCATACCATAAATGCTGCATAAGATTCCACTTGTCACTTGTGTTATTGCTGTAAGCATTGGGTAATGGTATTTCACATCTTATGTTTCATTTGCAATTCTTGATGCATTTTTTATAACAAAAAAAAAAACACCATGATGTTAAGGCTCATGGGAACACAGATCATGAATGTCATGTCTGCAAGAAAATGTGGATTCATGTTTTATTTATTTATTTATTAATTGTTATGTAGTAAAAATATAACAACATACATTACTTCTACCTGAAGATGTCTGTATGATTTTTTGAGTCTTGATACCTTATAATTGTGGTTGTTTAATCTGGTTCCAGAATTACTGCATTAAATTACTGCTGTTCTATGCAAGATAATGATTTGCAAACAAAGAACAGGCATTAAGTCATCGTCTAAAATTTCAAAAATTCTCAAGCATTGATTTAATGAGACAGATACACAAATATACATTTTCCTTCATTGTATTATATTTTTTGAAGTGGAGGGTTACTGAATGACAGAATCACATAGTAAATGAGAGTATTTACTGCAGTTTCAGCTACCTGACAGCTAGCCTTTTAAATGGATTTATGTCTTTTGTTATTGTGAGTGCATCTTTAACTACTGGCCCTGCAAGGCATGGTACATGTTTTGCCTGATTCTCTGTAGTCATTCATTTTGCATGACAAATAACAGCAAATCAATAGCATCTGTTGCTGATTACAAGGCACTCAACTGAAATACTCTAGAAAAAAAGCATGCAGCCAATATACTGCTGATGAGGTTGTTTGTGTGTGTATGTGTGTGTGTGTGTGTGTGTGTGTGTGTGTGTGTGTGTGTGTGTGTGTGTGTGTGTGTGTGTGTGTGTGTGTGTGTGTGTGTGTACGTGTGCTTACGTGTGTATGTGTGTATCTGCTGTGTATACAATACTGTTAATGCATATTCATATATAAAAGAAGGTTTGAAAGAGATATAAACAACCCACATACTTGTGAATACTCACACACAGACACATACACATGATCACACACACACACACACACATATATATATATATATATATATATATATATATATATATATATACACGCATGCATACACACATGTACAGGCAGAAGTGTACAGATGCATTTGTGAATTTGTTGGGTCTATATGGTACTATATTGCTATATCTCTCTGTCACCACATACAGCAATATAGGGGAAAGTAGTATATATATATATATATATATATATATATATATATATATATATATATATGACTGTCTCATCAAACACTGAATGCCCCAAAAAGTGAATATAAAAAGAGCAATATTTTTAGATCAAATCTAAAAAGACTGTAAAAAACACATTTTTGCCGGAGTACTACCCCCAGTCCCCTTGCTAATTATATATACTAACTGTGAGATCACACAACAGCAGGGAGAGGGAAATTCCCAGACCTCAAAGTGCCATGATCTCACACTGAGAGTGTTTATTCTTACAGTCAGCAACCAATTATATACAATACAGAAAATGAGCTCAGAAAGACATACCATTTCATAAATATTGTTAACACATTATGTGTTGCATGCTGAACAGATATAATGGAGAAATGAGGAAATCAGCCAAAAAGGAGAGCAATATTTATGGAACTGAAGTCCTCCTCATGTCTTGGTAGTACCCTCACATTGTGGATCCTGTTCTCACAAAATCTCACCAAGGTGACGCTGATATACAGATTGTATTTTATATTGCATATATCATAGAGAGAGGTAGGTGAGAAAATAAAAAGACAGCTGGGTGCACAAGTCCCGCGATAAAAAAGTGCCCAGTTCTGCTGTGCACACTGGTGCCACAAGTGGAAAAACTGTCAGTGTAGAATTTTCAAGACATGAAAACATTCCTACAATGAAGTAAACCAGGCTTAGAGGGAAGATGGCACCCTATTGTAGAAGGAAATAGGAGTTGACAAAAATCACAAAAACAGATAGGCCAAAAAAGAGCCGTAAAGATGAAAGAGTGGACTATTGAGGATAACAGAGAAATTATGTATTGTTACTATAATGCAAGAACCACAGAATTTCCAGATAGAATATGTTCAAAAAGATTAAGAGAGAAACTAAAGAAAAGTACTTACACAAGAAAAACTTTCAAAAGCAAATCTTCATTCAATAATACAGCAGATGCATGAAAAAGCATTACACAGACAAAGAAAATTTGGGTCGCCTGAAAAAAAAAAAGCAACAGACGAAGTGCGAAAATATAAAGAACAAAACTGAGAGATTTTTGAGTGGTATAAAAAAGAAATATGGACATGGGATAGGGAGTGCTGATATGGTGCAATATTTGTGCAAGGGAGAAAGCCTGACTAATCAATACAAAAAAGCAGCTCTAAATATATCTTAAGAGAAATACAGGCAAAGCACCCAGATATGGAAAATATTACAATACAAAAAAAAAAATAAGAGTACAAAGGGGTGATGTACAACAGAAGAGAAATAAGGTAGACGTTAAACAAACACAAACTGAAGTTATGGAATACCTGCGAAGAGAAGGATTTAGGGTAGAAAATCTAATGCATGGTATGTCACAGTATGATGGAACGAGTCCCAAAAGTAAAGATAAATAGGTGGAGAGGGAGACATCGAAGAAGAAATATGGACATGGGAAAGAAACAGAGATTTGATATGGTGCAATATTTATGTAAAGGAGAATGCAAAACTAATCAATACAAAAAAGCAGCATGAAAGATATTTGAATGTAATACAGACACCCAGATATGGAAAATTTCACAACCCAAAAAAGAAAACAAGGGGAGGAAGAAGAAGAGAAGATTAGTAATGAAGAAGTTAAAGAAATAGAAACTAAAGTTATAGACTACTTTTGAATTGAAGGATTTAGTGTAGAAAATCCAACTCAGGTAACATCACAACATGATGGAACAACGAGTCCCCAAATTAAGTAGAAACAAGTGGAACGGGAAGCATCTGATTATTTATCTTATGATGGTGCTCTGTTGCCTTCAGTAGGAAACCAGTACAAAAGTTCACTTGGAGTTGCACAGCAAGGAAGAAGCAGATACAGTGCTTTCTCTGACGCAGGAAATGTTATGGAGTGTAAACAAAATGAAAGAAAATGCACCGAGCTAGCACACTGAGAACGTTTATTAATAGACAAAACAGAAAACAGAAAATGGTGATGAAAATGTTATGGAGTGATAAGCCAATGAATTGTCATATAAAGGAGCAACAGATGACGCAGGATGTAGCTGAAGATATGTCACAGGAAGACATTCTGGAACTTTCTGTAGAATGCAAATAATGTGCCTTCAGTTTCAAAGAAAATGAAATGATCTAAGGGAAGACTTGCTTGATTTAATAGAAATAAACAGGCATATTGAATGATGTAAGAAATAAATTACAGAAAGTAAATGAAACCCAAAATTTAGAAGTTTGATAAAACAGATGAGCACAGTAACCAAGACTATTAACAGAAATTCATGTCATATAATAGAAGTAAATAGGATATATTACTGCTCAGCTCAACTGACAACAGATAAAGTCTTAACCACAAAAATACAGAGCAATAAGGGAAAGGAAGAGTAGAAATGAAATGAAATGCCATCATGGAAGCACTGAATAGAGATAACTATAAAGCAATTATGACAAGAGGTGTAATTGTTAAGAGAATATGGAAGAGGGAACAGATGAACAAAATTACTTAGGAAAATAGATGTGATAATGGTAATGTGCCGTATCAGAACAGACCAGGATCTATCATACACTATTGCAATTAATTAACGAAAGATATCAGCACAGGCAGAAAAACGTAAGAGATATGCAGATTAAATATAAAGGAAAACTACAAAATAAGTAATTCATTGATGACCCAAAAAAAGTTTCATCAAGAACTGTGAAACAAAACAAAAGGAATAGAAGCACCACCAAAAAATAAGAAGAAATAGGCACATTTTGGAGAAATATCTATGCAGACCCTGTGGAACATAACAAAGATGTTGAATGCAGATGAAGTAAAAGAAACAGCGAGAAGTTCAAATGTACAGGATATGAAATGGGATGAAGTCATGGCCAGAGAAAGTGAAACAAAATTAAGAAAAGCTCCTAAATGAAAAACACCATGCCCAAATGCAGTGCCTAATCTCTGGGTAAAAGTACTAGCATCTTTATACAAAGATTTAGCCCTGAGTATGAACTACTTATATGGGCATCCCAAACAGACACCCACTTGGCTAACAACAGGAAAAGCTATATGCCTCCTTAACAGTGAGCCTGTAAAGCCATCCTAAAAACCATATACAGATAACTTGCCTTCCAACAATCTATAAACCATATACTGGAACTGATGCAGACAGAGTTTATAGTCTCAGTCGTGGCAATAGAACAAAAGGGTAAGAAAAGAAAGTCATATAGGACAAAGGATCATTTGTATTTAAATAAAGCCTTAACAGAGAACTGTAAAAAGAGGAAGAATCTAAGTATGGCATGGATAGATTACAAAAAAGCATTTGACAGCATCTCACATGTATGCATAATGGAGAGCTTACAGATGTATAAGATACACTTTACATTGATCAATTACATTACAGTAACCATAAAACAGTGGAAAACCACTTTGCAATTAAGTCATGAAAAAGGCAAATTATTATCCCAGGGATAAAAATTCAAAGGGGGGTATTCCAAGGTGATTCTTTGTCACTGGCACAAAAGGAAATATTGCCAGCTACCTGGAATTTTGTAAATTATATGTCATTTGAGAATATTAATATGATTTATATAGACGTGTGACTGAAGGAGATACTTCCAGCTCAGCTATCTGGAATTTTGTAAATAGTTATATGTCATTTGTGAATATCAACAGGATGCAATTGTTTATGTTACCACTATATTAAAACTGTATGTCATATTGTATAGATGTATGCTGAAGAGATATTTCTAAACACTACTGTAATTGTTTAGATGTATGTATTTTAACAGGAGATTAACTTGCAAAATTTAAGAATAGTTGAGATGAAGTACTTTATTGCTGAGCCATAAAAAGAGATGTTATGGAACCCATGGTGGACAGCCAAAACTGCCCCAACAGAGTCCATCAGTAGCAGGGGAAGCCACTAGTCCCGGTACATGTCTAGGACCAAGGGTTAAATGCTTTAAATGCAACCAGTGGGCCCTTTGTAGCATACAGATGTCCATGGAGGCAGCATGGGGATCAAAAGGTGGGAGAGCCAGTAAGTGGGATTGACAGAGTGCCAGCAGTGAATTGTCTGGAGACAAAAATGGTACCAAACTACCACAAGAGGTTATATCCTTTCTTAGTAAATGGGAAAAAGGCCACTGCTAAGAGAGACACAGCCTCTGACTTAACCATTGTGAAGCCTGCAATGGTTACAGAGGAGCACTACTTGCTTGGGCAGTCTGCTCCAGTCAGAGCTTTAGGAGGGACCCCATTCCAAATACCTTTGGCTAGGGTTCACCTTGACTGGGAGGGTGGAAAAGGAAGCCAGCAAGTAGGTGTGTTTGAGGATATCCATGCAGATGTCCTGATAGGGAATGATTTTGATAATGCAGTACCTTGTGTGCATGCAGTGACACGCAGTCAGGCTTGGAGACAAGCATGTGGGTCTGGTAGCGTGAGGGGACCCAGACAGACCACAGACTTGAAGCCAGGACTTGTGTGGTGGTTACTTCAGGGAGAGAGCTACCCTGTAGCAGTGAGACTCAAGGTGAGCCACACCTGCTCGTGGGTACTGATGTTCCCTTGGACAGAGTGACAGCAAAGGCAGAGGTGAGTAGTAGTACCCCAGGCTGACAGTGAGGCACCGCTGTCAGAGAATACCAGACATTCTGTGGAAGGGGAGTTAGGAAGGGTTACAAAGAGAGATTTGAGACAGGCTCAGTTCACAGACCCTACATTACAAGGCCTGAGGGAGGTAGCCAGTGAGGCACCTGATTGTCAAGGAAAAGGGGAATCTGTATACTGGGACAAAGGGTTAATGTATAGAGAGTGGACCACTGAGGGAGGGCTAGATGGTGTGAGAATACAACAGTTGATAGTGTCCAGAACTTACCATCTGGCACTTCTAGCCATAACCCATGATATTGTCTTTGCAGGTCATATGGACATAAAATGTACAAAGAGACGTATTAGGCAGAACTTTTAACAGCCTGGGATTTCCAGTGATGTAACAGGGTACTGCAGAACATTTGAGCAGTGCCAAAAAGTAGTCAAGGCAGAAGACAAGGGGAAATCTCTTTTGATGCCTTTGCCTGTGATTGAGGAGCCATTTCAGAGGGTAGCTATGGATATTGTGCTATTGTGAGTACTCCAAGTTCTACAGGGAAAAAGTATATCCTGGGTTGGAGGCTCTGTCCTCCATTGAGGCAGAAAAGGTGGAAATTGCTTTGTTTGAGATTTGAGATTTTGAGCAGGGTAGGTTTCCCAAAAGAAATACTGACTGATAGAGGTGCCAATTTCATGTTAGACCTGCTGGCTTGTCTGTGGAAGTACTGTGGGGTGAAGCACCTAAAGACCACCCCTGCCATCCCCAGACTAATGGTCTGGTTGAGAGGTAAAGCTCTACACTCAAGACCAAGTTACATGCATTTGCAGATCAGTTTAAGAGGGAGAGGGATAAATATTTGCCCCATCTGTTGTTTGTTTACAGGGAGGTGTCCCAAGAATGCACAGGTGTTTTTACCTTGCAAGTTGCTGTATGGGCATAGGGTGAGGGAACCTCTAGATTTGATTCAAGATGAGTGGGAGGATGAGTGTGAATCCCACAAAGGGTCTGTTGTGGCATATGTCCTAAACCTCAGGACAAGGCTTAGAAAGCTCATGGGCTTGGCCCAGGAGAACCTGGCAGAAGCCCAACAACAGTAAAAGGTCTGGTATGACAGGAATACTTGCGCTAGAGAGTATGCTGTAGGGCAGCAGGTAATGTTCTAATTCCTCTCAGACAAAACAAGCTGCAGGCAGCTTGGGAGGGACCCTTCAAAGTGGCAAGGAAGGTCAGTGATGTTAACTACATGGTAGATCTGCTAGGCAGGAGGCAGGGGCACAAACTGTACCATGTTAACATGATGAAACCTTACCATGACAAGGAGGCCCTGACACTAAGTATTTGCTGTAGGAGTCAGGAGGAGTCTGAGCAGGATCAATGGCTACAGGGAGCCAGCCAGCAAAATCCCAAATTACTATGGTGGAGCCCAGGGTTGCAGGCATGTGATGGGACAGTGCAGCACTGTACTGGGGTCAGCAATGCCAAGGCAGCTGTAATCTCAAGACAGGGTATGGGGTAAGGTATTCCTAGATAGGAAACCCTCTCAAGCAATGTTTCTCAAGGGTCACTTGAAAAACTAGCTTCAGTTTTCGGGAGGGGATATCACAAAAGGAAATATTGGCATCCTATTTATCTGGAATTTTTAAAATAGTTATATGTCATTTGTGAATATCAGCAGGATGTAATTGCTTGTGTTACCACTATATTAGAACTGTATGTCATATTGTATAGACATGTGTGCTGAAGAGATATTTCTAAACACTATTGTAAGCATTTAGATGTATGTATTTTAACAGGAGATTAACTTGCAAAACTTAATAATAGTTGAGATTGAAGTACGTTATTGCTGGGCCATAAACAAGAGATGTTATCATTCAGTTTGAGTCAACAGGAGACAGGATGTCTACACTAGGGGACTCTTGAAAGAGAGATAATTACTAGGCTTGAGATGTAGAAGTGTTTTATTGTTTTATGACTTCCAGGATCTGCAAACATCTGAAGGCAATGTATTTTCACCTGGAGATGCTAAATGCTAGTAGTTTCTGGCAAAGGTTGTTTTTGAGCCTCAGAACTGAAGACAGGTGACAAAAAGTGATGTCATGCTGCAAATATCCCAGCAGTAATATTTGATATTAATTTAAAAAGTCTCTGAGAGAGAGAGAGAGAGAGACTGTGCATTTTGCATTTGTCTTTGACCTGGAAACATACACTCACAGCACCTGCACTTGCCTTGTTATGAATACATAAGTCTAGAGTAAAGTAATTTATTTTAGATTCAGTAAGGAATATAGCAAAGATTAGTTTAGATGTTAAACCTATCTTTGTGGCTGATATTTGTGAGACATATTTAAGCTCTTAGAGCACTTGCATATCTATTTAGTGATACTGTGCAGGCCGCTCCTAATAGCCTTGCTCTTGGTCAAACTACCATTTGGATTAACAGTAACATTACACAGTAGGATTGGACACCCTTTGTTAAGGGGCTTAAAGTAGCTGATAAGTAGTGGCTGGTGAAGATAGACACTACCTTATAGTCTGGGCAGGAGGGGGCATAACTATTAAATCTGTGCCAGCCTTTCCCATGTGTGTGTGTAGATATAAATCAAACCTCAAAGTGTGTGAGTGTGTGTGTGTGTGTGTGTGTGTGTGTGTGTGTGTGTGTGTGTGTGTGTGTGTGTGTGTGTGTGTGTGTGTGTGTGTGTGTTAGCTACTTGGGCAGGGACACAGAGCACTGGTTGGACAGAGAGGGTGCTGGAGATCTTGGTTTGGCCACTCAGCTGAGACCTCAGCCCTATAGCTGTGCCAGTGGGGAGTCTTACTGGGGATCTGGAGAAAGAGGGAGAAACCAGCCCCAGACTGACTGTGGTGTCCGTGTGCTCTTAAAGGAAATTGCACTTTACTATGCATGTACTTGTCAACTTCCCAGTGTGTACGTTCCCCACTGTTGCCAGTGGTGAGGACTGAGGCTCATTGATTACTGGGCCAGTGGTCGGGCTTCACTTTCACCACTGTTGTTTTGTCTTGCCCTTAACCCGTTAAGTAGAAAACAAACTTGCTTAAAGATTTCTCACCTAATTTTTGTGGACGACTTAAAACTGTAGTTCATCAGGTGAGGAGTTGAAAGCACAACTGCAAGTGATTAAAACTTTCCCAGATCATATAAGAATGACATTTGGTCTAGATAAATGTGCAGAAGTAACGTTTAAAGCAGGAAAGTTGTAGTACCAAGAAAATATCAGTCTAGGACAGGAATGTGGTATAAATGAATTTGAGCAGGAAGAAGTATATAATCATGTGGGAATTCATGATGGATTGGCAACAAAACATGAACAAATGCAAATAAAACTCAGTAAGGAATATTTTAGATTAAATATAATACTGAAAACAACATTGACATCTAGAAATAAAGTTCAAGCTATAAACCAATTTGCTCTAACTGTTTTAACTTAACAGTTACGGGATGATTCACTTGCCCCATAAGGTACTAGATCATTTGGACAGAAAAACAAGAAAAATGCTTCATGCTTATCAACTGATATATGAAAATCAGCGTATACCAAGATTATATATTCCATGTTCTGAAGGAGGTATGGGCCTCCTCAAAATTGATTACAGATAAAGATCTGCAATCATGGGACTGCAAATATATCTGCTGGGGGTCAAACTTTTACAAGTTCGAACCACATATGGTCGAGACCATACGTTCAAATTTGTAAATGTTTGAGCGTTTGAGTGGAAGTCTCAGTAAGCGGAGGTTTCCATTCCCTTCAATGTGGTGCGATCTCGGAGTTGGTATATTTAAGTAGTGGGGGTGTGGGGCACAGCACCCCATGTGGGGGTGCAGGGGTGCTTTCCCCCTGCTTAAAACAAGTTTTTGTTTTGTGCATTGTGTTGTTATTTTTTTTAGATACTCGAAGTTCTGTAACTTCGAACATAATGGTTCAACCATTAGGTGTTCGGAGTTACGGAACTTCTACTATCTAATATAGACCCGTATCTGTTGACCTCATCAGATTCAAACATAGTGAAAATTTTACAACATGAGAACAGGAAGTCTAAGATGAATTCCCTGCTTAGTTTAACAGGAGCATTCAGATAGCAAACAGGAAGAGAAATCAAACCAGAATGTAGGCAAAAATCAGATAGCAACTGAATGTTCAAAATAACAAAACAAATAATGTAAATAGAAAAACCAAATGAGAAGGAAAGAAATGTGGAAAAGCCATAGATATAGTTGCAAGTATACAGATCTCCTGGAACAACCTCATGTTGATCAGGATTTGATGCAGGAATTGATAAGAAGAAGAAGGTTGCTAATGGCAGCCCAGGATAATGGACTACATACATGCTGGTATACAAAGTACATTGAGCATGTGGCAGAAAGAGACAAATGTAGCTTTTGTAAAACACAATTGGTAACAGTCACAAATAGAATTAACAGTTACATACCTTGTTGCTGGGTGTGATATTCTAATGGCAGAGGACCAATACATTGAAAGGACAATAATGTAGCAAGATTATTGCATTGAGGATTTTGCAAAAAATACTGTATAGAAGTAGCTGAACACTGGAAACATGAACCACAAAGCATTACAGGGAATGATGAAGTGTACATCTCATGGATTCACCAACTACCAGTGATTTGAAAAAATAGATGAAAAAAAAAGCAGCTGTAGCATTGATCATTGAAATTACTATAACTAGTAATTAAAGGGTTTCATGTATAGAGAGACACAAAATCATAAAATATCAGGATTTGCAGTCAGAAATTATAGCAATGTGGAAGAAAGATACCCAGACAGTTCCAAAAGTAGTAGGATCAACAAGGCTCATAAAAAAGAATTTACAGTCATATTTAGGTATGCTACCGATACATGTAGTTCATTATGAATTGCAGGAGTCAATTCTGAACACATTGCAGGTGTTGTGAAGAGCAACTTTTGGCTAACATCAAAGGCTGAAACTATACTAATTTCATGAACTTTAATTATACCCTTAGGAAAGAGATCCATTCCTCATGTGGTATTAGAAACACAAAAGACTAGGAGAAATTAAAGCTTGAATACAAAAGGAGCAATCTTTTTAGATCAAACCTAAAAAGACTAGAAAAAATAAACAAAAAATACAATTTTTGCAGGGGCAAGTCCCCCAGAGCACCCCGTACCCCCTGCTAATTATATATACCAAATCTGAGACTGCACAACAGCAGGGAAAGGGCAAATTTCTAGACCCCAGTGTATCATGATCTCACAAGAAGAGTGTCTGTTCTCACAGATATTAACCAAATATAGATAGTACAGAAAATGAGCTCAGAAAAACATACAATTTGATAAATCTATTAGCATATGCTGGGTTGCATGCTGAACAGCTATTACCACAAACCCAGGCTTGTAAAGCACAAAGCACTCTGTGGTTGGATTCATAGGTTCATAGGTAAGTATAAGGCAATCGGTCTGCAGACCATTTCAAGCTTATCCAAAAAATCCTGTTTAGAATTTGCTCTAACCTCAAGGAGAGTAAGGCAAGACAGATCAGGAGAGATGTTGAGGCTACCTATCCAATTGTATAGGTTTACTTTCAAGGTGGCAAGGGAGCTACTCTGCATGTCATGTAGTGGAAGTTTGTTCCAGAGGTGAGGGATACACTGGGATATGAATCTATCATGCCAATCTTTCTTATTTATCTGTCAATAAATGTTTAAGTTCCTTTAACCAAATATTTGATGTACCACCACTTCTGCAAAGGAATAGGATATCAAAAAGGATTGGAAATTTCATGGCATGAAAAGCTAGACAGATATCCATGTAGAAGTCTGTAAGAGACTGAGTACAGAGAAATGGCTGCCAGTCTATCCTGATAACTAAGATTTTCTAGGATACTGATCTTAGTTATAAAAGTCTGAGGTCTCTCAAGCTGTGTGATATGTTTAGATAAATACAGATTTACAAGTCTATCAATAATGCTTGCAAGGGGAAAAGTGTCAAAGGCATTGGCCAGGTATTTGCTGCATGCACTGCATAACCACTATCCACTGCTTTAGTTACTTTTTTAAAGAAATTAATGAGGTTAAACAGGCAGGACCTTCATTCAATAAAGCCAAATTAATGCAGGTCCAGAGTTGAGAGATTTTTCAGTATCCAGATTAATAAAATATGACATAATGTGCTTCATAGCATTACATATGAGGCTAATGAGATTAATGGTTCTGTAATTAGTAGGATCCTTCGTTGGGTCACTCTTGTGCAATGGCATTACAATGGCTGTATTCCAGGCTTCAGATGAAAAGGCTTAGATTAAATAGGTTAAGTATGGGTTCAGAAAGGCCATATCTACTACTGGTAATCAGGCAACCAGGTATGTTATCAGGGTCCATGGATGAGGTATTCTTAGTTTTTGAAAGGACTTACAGAACTTGTTCCATAGTAACTAAAGGGGGTGGCTAGGACTGTGAAATCTGTGGGATAGCTATAACTGCAGGTGAAGTAAAATTTGCACTAAATTTGTTAGCTAGGATATCAGCCATTTCTTTTGGTTCAGAGAGTGTAGTATTATTGTGGACTAGCTCCAAATACTGTTGGGTATTAGTTCTTAACTTCCTAACATAGTTAAAGAAAGATTTGCAGTTATTTTTGGTTTCAGTGGCTACTTTAAGTTCATACTCAGCTTTGAGCTTCTTAATGGTTCCCTTAAGCTCTTTGTTAGTTTGCTTACATGCTTACATGTGCTCTTAAGGTAAGCAGAATGAGACCTCTTATAAGCATTAAGCAGTATCTTCCTCTTTATAGGTTCATAGGTTGGTACTAGGCTATCAGCCCTAGGGCCTCTACAAGCCTAGCCATAACAATTCCCTGGCTATTTCTTCCCACACTATTTACTTCCCTGGACCCCTGTCTAGCAGGGCGACTGACGTGATCCCCGGGGTGAATTTCCTTTCTCCCATCCAATCATCAAGGTTTCTTATGAAGAGGGCCAAAGAGGCACTCTGCTCGACATGTATGGGCAATCTATTCCAGAGTCTGGGGAGTCTCTGGATCAGAAACCTATCCCTCCAGCATGTTTTGTTTATTGTGATGACAAGGTTTAGATCCCTGGAGCATGTGGCTCTGAGGGATTGAGATTTCTTTAAGTGTAGCATGTCCAACAGCTCTGGGTTTGACATGGCCTTGTATGTTAAGCAGAAATCGCCTCTGAATAGATGATATGCAACAGAGTATAGCTGGAGTTTTTTAAGGCAGTCAGCATAGGGCATCTGCTTTAGGCCTGTGATTCTTTTAGTGAGGTATTTGTGCGGCCTTTCCAGTTGTTGCAGATGTCTTGAGAGGTACATACCAAATGGGGTGTTGTTTTCTATAATGGGTCTAATGAAGGATGAGTACAGTGGGACAATGACCTCCTTTTTTCTGGATGAAAAGCCCTTAGTGATGAGGTGTGCCACATAGAAGGATTTCCTGACTGTTGTGGCGATGTGGTTATCGAAGGTGAGACCACTGTCCACCTATGTCCCTAAGTCTCTTATCACACTTTCAGTGTTTAGTGTACCGCCACCTATATGGTAATTCATGGATACATGTTTTTTCCCAAAGGGGATAACTATACATTTCTTGGCATTGAGCTTGAGCCCATGTCTCTGGCACCAAGCATCTGTTTCTGTAAGGCCCTTTTGTAGAGTATCCACATCATTTGGGGATTCAATAATGGCTCCCAGTTTGCAGTCATCTGCGAACTTTGTCAGCCAGAGTCCCTTAGTGTTGGCCTGTACTTCAGAGAAGTAGATGCCAAACAAGAGCGGTCTCAGGACTGAACCCTGAGGTACTCTACTTGTCACTTGTCTGGAGCTGGATTTGGAGTCAGCTACTTTTACAATGTGGGTTCTATCAGTAAGCCAGTTAGCAACCCATTGGGTGATGTAGGGATTAATGCCCAGCTTAGTAAGTTTATCTATGATTCCAGAGTGGGGGATGGTGTCAAAGGTCTTGGCAAGGTCTAGATAGGCTGTGTGGACCACCTTACTCTTGTCCATGGCTCTGGAGACTGATTCGAAGACGTCAATCAGGTTCAGGAGACAAGATCGGCCCTTCATGAACCCAAACTGGGTGGGGTCCAGTGTTTGAAGGTTGCCAAAGTCTTTGTTTATAAGTACCATGATAATACACTCCATGGCCTTGCAGATAAGGCTTGTCAGACTGATGGGACGGTAGTTTCTGCGATCCAAGGTGGATCCCCCCTTGTGGAGTGGGATAACTGTAGCTCTGCGCCACTCAGTGGGCATGAAACCTGAGGTTGAGGCTATGATTAAACATGACACTTAGGTGAGGTGCCAGTTCATATTGTAGTTCATGTAGTACACAGCCCGGGATGTCATCTGGTCCCATAGATGCTGTATTCTTAGCTTTGGAGAGTGCATTTTTTACCTGTGTGGCCGTTATTACCAGAATTTAGCAATCTTTTGGTATTGAGATGGGCCATTTAGGGGGTGAGAGGGGGGTGAAGTTGGCACTGAATCGATCTGCCAGGATATTGTCAATATCCTTGGGATCAGTATATACATAGTACATAGTTATAGAATGCCGTGTGGCTGTCTTTGGAATCTTTGGCAATTTTATTTTCGTAACTAGCTTTGGAGGATTTTATGAGGGATCTCAGTTTCTTACTGAGGCTGGTAAGGGAGTTTTTTGCATCCTGGGATTTTCCTCTTTTCTGCAACAGTTTCTTCCTTTTGTTGCAAAGTTTGTTTATGGCAGGGGACCACCAGATTGGCTTCCTTTTTTTGGATGAGAGCATCTTGGTTCTATTTGGGATGGCACGATTCATGCATGAGTGGATGTGCTCGTACAGTGCCTTAGTGTAGGATTCAGCAGTTGAACTTTCAGTTCTCGTCTGCATGGGTGTCATGAAGTTTGCCACTTCTGACTTGAGTAGCATGAAGTTGGCTTTGGAGAAGTTTTTTATGGAGGTTTCCTTACTGGGGGTTGGGGGTGGGATGTGGATGTTAAGGGTGATTAGCTTATGGTCAGACCTATCTAATGAGAGGGTGACCACAGGTGTGGAGCATCGATTTCTCATGTTGGTAATGACCAGGTCTAGGATATTGGAGCCCCTGGTGGGACTATGGATTAGTTGATCCAGGGCACTGGAATTTATGAATTCCAAGAACTGTTGGGCAAAGGTGTTGGTACATGAGTAGTTTTCCCAGTTAATGGCAGGGTAGTTAAAATCACCCAATATTAGGGTGTTTGGTTCTATCTTAATATTTTCCAGTATGTTTAGAAAGGTGTAGTGAGAATCTTGGGTTATGGTGGGGGATCTGTAGCAAGCTACAATTTGGATTGCAGTCTTACCTAGTGTTAGTTGCACCTGGAGAATTTCAGACACATTGTGTTGGGCAACTAGCCTGGTGGTGTGAATATCCTTGGTGAATATTGACACTCCTCCACATTTAGTGTTTCGGTCCTGGTTTGGGGGCAGAAAAGTGTGGTAAGAGTTGTAGCCTGGTATTGCAGGGGTGCTCTCTGGAGCCTTGAACCAGGTCTCAGTTACTGCACTGATATCGATGTTCTCCATTTTTAGGAGTGCCTCGAGAGAGTGCATTTTGAGGTTTAGACTTCTAGCATTGAGTAACATTACCTTCAGATTTTGCATGCTTGTACCTGTAACGGTGGTGGTTTTGTCCTTTGAACTTTGCCTAAAAATGCACTATAGGGGTGGCAAGAGTCTTAGCCAGTAACCTGAATCCCAGGGGAGACAGGTGCAGACCATCTCTGGCAAAGCATCATGGTCTGTCAATCATGTCATCCCAGGCAGACAGATACTGGATCCCATTTGAATGACACCAGAAGCTAAGCCAATTGTTGAAGTCAATTATTTTGTCCTTATACTGTGGTATGATTCTGGATGAAGGCAGGATGCTACTCAGGGCTAGGGTCATACCTGCCTGGGCCACATGATCTGAGAGCTCTTCCATGTCTCTCTTCATGTAGTCCAGGGAGGTACGTCTCAAGTCATTCACTCCAACATGGACAATGACAGAGTCATATTTGTACTTGTTGTGGAGTGACTTGAGTGCATGCATTATCTGGCAGATCCTGGCACCCAACAGGCAGCTGACTGTAATTTTCTCCTTGTTCAACCTGGTGAGAGGGACATCAGTGTGCCGGACTATAGAGTCACCTATGACTAAAGTGTTAGGTACATTGTCTTGCCTTAGGGGTTGTTGCTGGGTGGCACACTGGTGTTGTGAACTATGTGACACTTTGGTTGTGATTGGTGTTTGTTTGCATTTCAGCTTCAGAGGTCCTTGTTGCTTGGGCAGGTTACAGTTAAGGGCCTCTGCATATGTGGATTTAGTGTTGCTATATGTGGGTGTTGGTGGTGTGGCTTTAGAAGGGCTATATGTTGCTTGAGGTGTAGTGTGGGTGTTAACCTTCTCCTCTTGACTGTCTAGCACAATCTTGGGTGGAGAGAGCTTTGCTTCCATTTTGGCTATGTAAGTGCATCTCTCACAGGTTGTAGTGTTGGGTGGTAGGAGGAGAGGGTTGTCTGTGTACATGAGGCAATTGCTGCATTGCCCCAGTATGCCCAGATTCACCAGGTGGACAGGAGAAATCAACGGAAGCTGACCCTTGGACATGCCTGGTTTGGTGCGTTTTTTTTTTTTTTTTTGTAAAGTGCAGGAGCTGTTTTCCCTTACCTTAGCAAGGCACTTTGCAGTTATATGCTGTTTAGTGCCTACTGTTAATTTCTCCTTATTAACAAGGAGAGTTGAGTGCTTGTATCAGTTTAAGGCTTCCTAGTGCTTTCCAGCAGGTATTAAAGAAAGTGTTTGTCACAGTGCTTAAAGGTAAGATATTATATGGTTTGTTTATACAGGTATTCCACAACAGGGTTTTGTTTTTAAACTTCATATTATATTTGTTGTGGATAGGGAGCGCCTTATTTTTTTATTTTATTTTATTTATTTTATTTTACATTTGTTAACCAGGAAAGTCCAACTGGACACAGGTCCATTTTCAGCAAAGGCCCGGGGAGATAAGCTTCAAACAACACATACATAGAATAACAGGCAATTACATGGAACATGCCTTTCATGTTATGAGAGCTTCCATTGCATACACACAAGGAGACGATACATACAGTATGGAATACATTAAATTAACAGTTCATACAAAAGTCAAACATTGAGGTATAGACTATCAAAAGGCATCTACTCAAATGACCTAAAAAGAGGCAGAATTTCGTATTCATGAAACAAACTGTCTGAGAGTAGTTGGGGTACAGAGGAGTTACCTTTTTAAGGGTTCACCTGGTGAATGACATGAGCATAGCCAATTATTCTGAAAATGTTTTTTCAGGGATTTTTTAAACTGAGTAGTGGAGGTGGTAGAGGTTGTATGGTTTGGTAGTGTGTTCCATTTTTTGGCAATGGTGCTGGCAAAAAGGGATTTGCCAGCATCATTTCTGTGCTTGATGACTTTTATGAGGTTTTGGTTGCTGGATCTAAGAGGTCTAGTGGGGATGTGTGATTGTATGAGTTCCTGTAGTGCATGGGGTTAGAATGGGAAAGTAGTAGAGTTTGTGAACAGTAGATAGTTGGTTGAGTAGTAACATATAAGGTAGCTCCAATCAGTTGACTTGTTTAAGTGACAGACAGTGATGGGACCTATAAGGGGATTTGGTAGCAAATTTAACGATTTTGTTGTAACAACATTCCATTTTATTTAGGTCAGTTTGCCGGAGATTAGTTAAGATGGGAGAGGCATATAAGACGATGGATAGGAGATGGGTCCTTGCAATGGTTGCTTTGGTGTTATTAGTCATAAAGTGTTTATTCCTATAAAGGAGTCCAAGTTTTTTGTTAACTTTCTTGAAGGTTTGAGCAATATTTAAGATTGTTGTCACTTTCAACACCTAGCGGTTTTGTGTTTGTGGTAGGGCTGATTTGAGTGTTGTCCTTGCATTTGATGGAGAAGCTATTGCTTAGGAGTGGTGGCTTTCCTGGGCCAAATATAATAATTTTGTTTTTTTGGGGGGGTTGAGAAGAAGTTTGATATTGGTGAAACATGTTTCTGCGAGGGTGAAGTAGGCCTGGGTTAAGGACTGAAGTTCATGTAGTGAGGCGGCGCAAATAAGGGTGATGTCATCTGCATATTGTACTACTGACACAGAGGGTAAGGAGAAAGTGATGTGGTTAGTATATAAGTAGAACAGTAAGGGACCGAGAATAGACCCTTGAGGGACTCCTATGGTAACTGGCAATAGGGGGGATAGTTGTTCTTTCCAGAGAACTGTTTGTTCACGGCCAGATAGGTAGCTGTTAAACCAAGCAATAGAGAAGGGGGCTTATGATTATGCTAGATAGAGAATTGAGAAGAATGCTGTGGTTAACCATAGCAAAGGCTTTTGATAAGTCTAAGAATATGGAGGAAACCAATAGACCATTGTTTCTGTTGTGGTTAACTATATCTTTGAATGATAGGAGGGCTGTGGTGGTGATGTGAGATGGTCTAAAGCCATATTGTGAAGCAGAGAGAAGGTTGTTATCTTTGAGCTGTTGCATTAGTTGAGTGTGAACCACTCTTTCTAATATTTTGGACAGAGGTGATAGGATTGCAATTGGACGATAATTGGTTAGCTCTTAGGAGATTCCACCTTTTGTGTAGTGGAATGATGTGTGAGGTTTTCCAGGTGGTGGGTACTTTGTTTTCCAGCAGTGATCTATTTATGAGAATAGAGACTGGGTAGGCTACGTCATCAGCTGATATCTTAAGGAAGTCTGTAGGAAGCTTATCGGCTGCAGGTGTGGTCGGTTTTAGTTTTTTGTGGAGCTTAGAAATTACCCTGGTGGACACGGGGTGGAGGTTGAAGGTAGAGATGTTGGGTTGAGTATTGGTGGGGGTATTTGTTGGTGTAGGACTACTGGTACTGTATTGGGCATTGGCCAGGGTTTGGACAGTTTCGGTAAAGAATTTGTTGAATTGTGCGGGAATGTCTTCAAGATTGCTAGGTAGCACTGGGGATGGGGTGGTGTTTTTTCCTGGGCAGAGTATGCTATTTAATGTGGCCCAAAATTTCTTAATACAACTGTTTAAGTGAGAGTAGAAGTCAGAGGCATAGGCTGAAGCTTTAGCAATGAGATCCTTCAGAGGAGGATTACAGAAGAATTTATTTAAGTCATCAAATAACTGAAGAAGGTCTGCTTTCCATAAGTCCCTAAACAGAGAGCTATTTACAGGGGAAGCACCACCAGTTTTAAAGGAAAAGGTCACTCAGTTTTGGTTTGATTTTTCAATACATGATGACACATGTGAAGTTGTGGAAGAAGTGGCCAAATTTGAGAGGACTAGATACAGGACACTGTGGCCCCTAGTAGGATGGTTAACTATTTGCGAGAGAGAAAATTAGCATTCATAATGTCAAGGAAGCACTGAGCATGACGACCATTGTCAGGGTAGGTCAGCCAGTTATTGATGAATAGTTGAAGTATTATTTAAACTTAATAACACTACAGTCTGCAAATCAAAAGTGAACAGCAGTACAATACCAACAAGGTGCAAAAGTGAAATGCCATTTAAGCCCAACAACACAACTGCAGAACAAAAGTGTTAAGTTCAGTAATGTATTCATGAGAAGTTCAGTTAGTAAGTTAATAAGGGACACCAATTTCACTGTATGAAATACGGCAGCATAAAAGTCTGTCACAATAGTACAACAGGGTTATGAAAAAGAAGGCACTGAAATTTATATCATACAGAACAAAGAAGAGAGGTCCCCTTACTTTAGTAAATGAGGCTGTCTTGTTTGATACCCAGTGGGCTGTGCTGAACTGAGCAAGTCTCCTGGCATTTAAAGCCTCACATCTCCCTGGGGGCATGGCAACACTTGTTTATTGTACACTCTATCATATACAGCGTGTTTTGCGTGTGTGTGTGTGTGTGTGTGTGTGTGTGTGTGTGTGTGTGTAAAACATTATTGAATACATAAAATACTAATGTTGCTAGCAGAGGATTTATGAGCACACAGTATCGTATAAACTTTGTTCTGATTAATATCGTCAGGATGTAAGTACTACCATACCATTGCATAACTATCTGTACGATTCTTAAGTTAAGGTCATATAATTTTCAATCATCTCTTAGAGCCATAATATCAGCCTTAAGAAGTACATTGTAGGAATAAGTAAGCCAAGACTAAAAAAAGCATATAACAGGAGGAATGTATGTCCAGCTTTAGTTTATTTACTTATTTACAGTATTAGAATGCATAATAACAAAGCATTGTATAATCATTCAAGAGAAAAATAAATACAAAAACTCAATAAGGCTACCTGTAAGCTGAGACAGCATAGATAAGAAATGTCAAGAATTATGTTTAAAAAGTACCACATGTAAATAGCCCCATGAAAATTATTTACAAAAAAAAAAACTCTTCCAAAAAACGAAACTACAGATATTCTAAAGCAGGTCTGAATGCTACTTGCTCAGTTCAGGAATCAGGGAAAACAGACAATTCCAAAGGGCAGAGAAGGGGTGAGTTGGCAAAAGATACCAAGAACAACAAAAAGGGCAGGAAGTTTAATAAATGGCACACTCCAGTGCTTCAGCAATTCAGTAGCCTTCAAAGAGTAAAGCTATGTACAATCAGCAGCATTTTATAACATAATCACAAATCTAGTATAACAATTAAATAATAAAACAATCAAATAATTAACTTAAATAATTAAATATAATTAAATTAAACTCTCCAGTTGCACTCTGTATTCAGACCTGAGGGTGTTAAAATGTTATATTTTAAAATAAAAATAGATTCTTAATATAGCAATTTCTGTTTAATCGTCATTTCATTTTCATACTTAAAATATACACTCTCCAAAATAATAACCTTTAATCCAATCAGGTCAGAGTTATGATGCAATTTAAAATGCTATGCAATGGGACTCTGAGCTGTACAATTCCTAATGTCTCTAACATGTTCTTGTAATCTAAGATTGAAAGCTGTCTTGCTCTCCCCCACATAAAAAAGATTACACTGACACCTTAATGCATAAATAATGTTCTCTGTGTTACAACTATGCCTCCCACTAGGTTTAAAAAATAAACCAATAATCTTCTGAAATGTATTTATAATAAACTTGCAGCTAAAACAGCTACCACATGGGAAAGTTCCAAAAAATGAAGGATTTTTGAATATCAAACTAAATGTCAATGAAAAAACATTATGCACAAGCATATCCTTCAAATTTCTCCCACGCTTATAGGAAATACAGGGGTAGCTATACAGTACTCAAAAGATACGCCTGCCACAGGTTTCAAAATGCATCCCTGGAACAGTCATCAGCCCCTCACATCAAAACCTGAAGGGAACATTAGTGGCATAAGTTACTAAAAGATGCTCCAAATAAGCAGAACCCAGGCTGTGCAGCCCCAGGTTTTTAAACACAAATGTCTTAACCATGTACTTGGAAACAAAATCACTGGGACTTCACATGATAAGAACATGAATTCCTAGTTAATAATTTTGCTTCAGAATTCTTCCTCCTTTGCAGCCTTGCCAGATCTCTATGCAAGTGCTAAAGGCAAAGCGTGATACAAGTCCAGTGATGGAATACAACTTCAGAGCTGAGAGATAGTCATAACATGAAAGGCAGTATTCTTAGTAACATATTAATTTCAGACTCTTTTCAATAAGTAAAAACCATACAATACACTCAAATTTAAAAAAACAACAAAAAGCCAGGACCTCCAAATTAGACACTTTATTCTTTCTCCCTGACGTCTTGGCAGAAAATGCTTTCTAGGAGTATATACTTTAACAGCTAAAACACGTGTTTTATATACACTTAAAATTAACATCATTGAACAATTATTCAATCAAAAAATTAAAAAAATTAAAAGGCCAAGTTCTTTAAAGTAATACTTGTCAATTAAACTCCACATTCATTCCCTTAGGAATCAAGGTGTCAAATTTCAATATATAAATAGTTTCTTTAAAAAGAAATTTATTTTTCCACTACCTTCACCAAGATGAATTTGATCCCCTACATGGGGGTTCTGTTAGGGGTCTACAAGCCACTGTTTTGGTAAAAGTGGATCAAATTCATCTTGGTGAAGGTAGTAGGGTTATCACCCCTCTGTTTTTTTCCGGACTATCCAGAAATCAAACTGACTGTCCGGTAGTCCAGAAAACACTGTACAAACTTCGGTATTCTGTTTCAAAAAGGAGTTTCTAAATTAGCTTTTACAGAAAAGCATAGTAAATCAGCCTAAAGCAGGCAGCAGGAATGGAAAAAGAGGGCATTTCCCACCGTGTGATGTTATTGTGACATCACAAAATGGCAGTGTGTGGGTGGGAGAGGGGTGGGCGGGGTTACTGGTGATTCAAGCGGAGTGGCTTTACTCCAGTTTTAGCCATGATGAAAGGTGGCAACCCCAGAAGGTAGTGGAAAAATAAACTTCTTTTTTTAAAGAAGTTATTTATATATTGAAATTTGACACCTTGGTTCCTAAGGGAATGAATGTGGAATTTAATTGGCAAGTGTTACTTTAAAGAACTTCGCCTCTTAATTTTTTTATTTTTTTTATTGAATAATTGTTTAATGGTGTTAATTTTAAGTGTATATAAAATGTGTTTTAACTGTTAAAGTATGAACTCCTAGAAGGCATTTTCTGCCGAGACGTCAGAGAGAAAGAATAAAGTGTTTCATTTGGAGGTCCTGGCTTTTTGTTGTTTTTTAAGTTCATTTGAGTGTATTGTGTGATTTTTGCTAGCTACATGGCCAGTGACCCCATTGTGGATTTACCAAGGGTATTTAGAAATTCTTCTATGGATTCTTCCCAGCGATCGTTAGATAACTATGTGGTTCATCAATCTAATTCCAATTGAGAGAAAACACAGTCTTCTCATAGTGGTGGCTGTAATTCGAGACCAAGTGAGCACAACTTTACTGTTTGGATAAGTGGGAAGAAGAAAGGAACAACCATTTGTTTAACCCATTTTCAACCATCAGAAGAAGCTGTGTGAGTACTGTTAATCCTGAGAACAAGACATTGTGTGATAAATTAGAGCAGTTAATGAGAAAAGAAACTGATGTTTTTTTTTTCAATATTCAGAGTCTTACTAAATATCTGGAACTTGACATAACTCCTGAGAGCTGAGAGCTTATAAAGATCCTGCTACACCATTTGATTCAAGTAGCGATAGTGATAAGTTATTTCAAAAATGTTGGATTGCAGCTACACACAAATGTACAGTTGAGTGGCTGTCCATTCTCATAGAGAGAGACAGGTTGAAGCAAAAAGAATTATGGACTGAAATGCACTAACTTGCACTAACTAGGCTATATGCGCTAACTTGATTGACAATTCAGGCTCTGAATCTGTGGATAAATTGCTTATAGACATCAACAGTAAATTGAAAACTTTTGAAGATTAAATTTTTCAAAGAAAAAGCTTCTTAGAGATACCCGCAACTATGACAATGGTACAGCCTTTGGTGGGAGAGCCAGTAGAAAAAGAGGAAGGAGCCATGTGAGGTTCCAAGGAAGTAATGGGGGTGAGGAACTGTATTCATTTTCTTCCGTGCATACTTCTTACGATACTTCCTCAGTAGAGAAAGAGAATCATGTTGGAACGAGTTTCCTCGACTGCCAAAAGCAGAGAGAGTTATGGAATTCCAACAGACGTTTTGCAGTGGGTCAAATGGCCGGATTGTGGAACCTCCAAATAGAAAACGCCAGCGTGAAGGTCACTTCTCCCACCAGTGGGATCCCCTCTTCCAACACAATAACTATAACAAACATAGTAAATGGTAACAATGATTGTTATATTTTTAACTTATCAGGACATGTTTTTACAAACATCGAAATTTCAGTGTTTGAATGTGGACTTAAATTTCTTCCTACTTTTGTGCCAAGCTTACATGATGTTAAACCAGGACATTTTTGGACTGGTTAGAAAACTACAGTTGAAATTCTTATTTGGTTCCACATGAAATAATGATTATAATGTTTGTTCAACTGACATTAGTTTGGATTCTACTTTTGAAGATGACAGTTTTTTTTCTTGTGTCTCAGATGAAGTGTATAATGCTTATAATTTATTAGACAAAAGTAATATCAAGGTACAAAGCAAGTATGTTCCTATTTTTTATGATACGGATATCAACTATTTTCACAAAATGGTTGATTTCTTTGTTGAATGTGAGTTGAAAATTAAAAAAAAACGGGATGATATTATTTTTAATTTAACATGAAACGAATGGGTAGCATTGTTAACCATGTCTAAGTATGATCATTTGGTTTTTAAGCCCTCGGACAAGGAGAACAAGTTGGTTATTATGCATGTGTCACGATATCTAAAAATGTGTTATGAACATTTAAATGAGAACAAAATTTATGGAAAAGAGATATATCTGAGTATTTTGCAGAGATGGAGGAATACAAACAGTTACTTAATAAAGGTGAAAGATTAGGATAACTTACTACTGATGATTTAAAGAAAAAGTTTAATACAGAAACATGTACTATTGCTTCATTTTATTGTTTACCCAAGATGCACAAAAATATTTGGGCACCCACAGGACGTCCAATTGTCTCAGGAAGAAATTATTGTACATACAATTTAGGACATGTATTACATTTTTTATTGTTACTTAAAGTCATTTTATTGCCAGCATATATCAAGGATGTTTTTGATTTTTTAGAAAAATTGAAGTCAATACAATGGACAGGGAATATGTATTGGGTCACTCTTGATGTTAAGAGTTTATACACTAATATAAACCAAATATTAAGCATTGCCATGGCCTGGAGGCTGTTAGATTATTTTTGGTGAGTCCCCCACAACTGAATATGTTGTGGATTTAATACATTTTTGTTTAACTAAGAATTCAATAATGAAGTTTTCCATCAAAAATGTGGTTCAGCTATGGGGGGGGGGCTTTTGACCCCTCATATGCTAATTTAACAATGGGGCTATTTGAGTTGGAATGAATTTATAAAAAAAAAAGATTTTTTTCTTCAGTATGTTAAATGGTATTATAGGTTTATAGATGATTTAATGTGTTTTATGTGAAGGTAGTGAAGAAAATTTAGAAGTATTTTTGGATGAGTTACAAGTTAATAAATTTAATTTACAGTTTGATGGAATTTGAATAGGGATGGAAGTTTCTTTTTTATATGTAGATTTAAAGTTAAGTGAAGGTGGAAGACTCACTACTAAGGTACATAGAAAATTTTAAGGTGATATACATTATTTAAAAGCTACAAGTTGTTACCCAAGACATACGATAGAGGCACTACCATATGAGGAATATATATGCCTCTTTACATTATGCAATGATAAACAAGACTTCTACAATGAAGTTGTTTATACTTTTAGAATATTTGAAAAAAGAGGTTATAAAGAGGATATATTACAAAAGGGGTAGTCAAAATTTAACAATGAATACAGAGGAAACAGGTGAATAGATGGAGGTCAGGCAATGGTGAATATATCAATAAACAAGAGGACCCTAACATGTATTTTGTAACAACATATAGTGGGTTTAGTAAGAAATTAATGGATATTGTTCAACAACAGTGGCAATTTTTATATTCTTTGAAGGCTGGCTGTACTTGGATGCCCAAGAAATTAGTAAGTTCCTATAGGGTTGGTCATAGTATAAAAAAATTCTTGGTTAAATGTAAATTTAAAAGTCCTAGTGAGAGTTTACTTAGAACTATGGGCAATATGGGAACTGTAGGATGTGGAAAATGCAAGGCATGTAAATTTATTGTACCTTGTTTTAAGTATATTAATGGTCAGAGATTTGACATTAAAGGGGAATTCAGATGTGACACTGAGGGCATAGTTTATGCCCTCAGATGTCCATGTGATAACATTTATATTGGAGAGTCTAAAAGGGCTTTCAAAATAAAGGTATTAGAACATATTTGTGATATTGACAATCAAAAAGAACAAAGCTCAGTGGCACAACATTTTTTAAAAGCACATGGGGGGTTCTGTTAAGGGTCTACAAGCCACTTTTTTGGAAAAAGTGGATCAAATTCATCTTGGTGAAGGTAGTGGAAAAAATAAACTTCTTTTTAAAGAAGCTATTTATATATTGAAATTTGACACCTTGGTTCCTAAGGGAATGAATGTGGAGTTGGCAAGTGTTACTTTAAAGAACTTGGGCTTTTCATTTTTTAACTTTTTTGATTGAATAATTGTTTGATGGTGTTAATTTTAAGTATATATAAAACATGTGTTTTAGCTGTTAAAGTATGTACTCCTAGAAGGCATTTTCTGCCGAGATGTTAGAGAGAAAGAATAAAGTGTTTAATTTGGAGGTCCTGTTTTTTTGTTGTTTCTTTGCAATAAGTACTCAGATTGCAAACTCAGTATGTAAGTTTCAGCCTATTTTTCACAGTATATTATTAAGGGAGAAGTAGCGAAAGATGCAATGGATGTACTGTAGTGTGCACAAGTAATGCATAGGCCTTCGGCTAGGTTAAGGACAGACCCTAAGCAGTCCTCAAGTGTGGCAAAGTGTGGCACATATTTCTGAGTGAAGGACAGATAAACCTGAGTATCACTGCTGTCTAATTAAACAGATAGTCCCTCCCCCATATGAACTCTTTCAAAGGCCTTCATACTCACTGTGAAATGTAGTATCACCAATTCCTCCCCCATATGAACTCTTTCAAAGGCCTTCATACTCACTGTGAAATGTAGTAACACCAATTTCAAACCTTGAGTTATATTATCCTCTCTTTATTTTAAAGGAATTTAAAACATGAAATCATTTTTTTTCACTTTATTTTGGATTTTTTATGTAACAAAAAAGTTCACATAACCTGCTATAACTTATGAGGAGATTAAACATTTGCATGCACAGACTAAACGTTCTGTTTATATGCTGAGGCATTGTGACGTAACTTAGAATAGGGTTATAAGTATGACAACATTCTAATATAAATCATTTTGTTATTTTCTCAAGCAAGAACAATTATCTATAGAAATGTGAAAAAAATATTATTTTGAGGAACATTTTCAACATGATAATGTCAATTCATAAAGCTGCAATATAAATTTTATTCTATTTTATCTATTAAACACATGAGGGTTGGACCGAAATAGGGCCCTTTTCAATAATGATGATAATATGCAAAAACAAGTAATAATGAATCAAACAATTAGTTGTCAAACATAACTTCTTATGATACGCAATGTTTCAGCAGTCAGTGTTACTTTTCATCACATCATTGTAATGTTAAAGTTTTTCTGTGCCCCCAGCCATGTGATGATGGCAAACTACTTACTGTAGTACATATTGTATAGCACTGCAACAGTGACACTTTGTGTTAGATACTACAACAGTACACTTTGTGTTAGATGCTACAACAGTGACACTTTGTGTTAGATACAACAGTGACACTTTGTGTTACATACAACAGTGGCACTTTGTGTTAGATACAACAGTGACACTTTGTGTTACATACTACAACAGGGACAATTTGTGTTAGATACTACAACAGTAACACTTTGTGTTAGATGCTACAACAGTGACACTTTGTGTTAGATACTACAACAGTGGCACTTTGTGTTACATACAACAGTGACACTTTGTGTTAGATATTACAACAGTGACACTTTGTGTTAAAAAATTACACATTTTCTACAGGTCTCTAAGTCAGCAGAATAATAATGTAACAATTTAGTCCACTATGGTATGCTGCTTCACAGCTGCACAAAATACATCTGGTCATAGAGATGTGCATGAAACTATTGCCTAGAGTACATAAAGAAATACTCTGGCAGTACTCAAAATGATAATCACTTTGTGCAAATATGCACCACAGAATATATCAAATAAGTTTGTGGGAGAGGGGGCCTTCCTGCATAATGCATGTAGGGGGCTTTACTCTTCATACACCGTACACTAAAATTGCTGCACATCAAGGAAAGAGAAATAATTAAAAAAAGCATATTCAGATTTTATTCATGACAATGTGATGTCAACACTACAACATATAGTATATACTTTTAACATGAGAGAAACCAACTGTTGAGCAAGAAAGTTCTAGCTAATACTTCATAAGCACCCTAAATTGAAAGAAGCTAAGGTAGACGTTACTGATCTTACAGTGATAGCAATGGAGTTTCAGAATCTGAAAGCCTTGCTGGCACAGTGGAGGCTGGCAAAAGAAAGAAGAGAAGGACATGGATGAGGAACAAAGTGGTCTCCATTGACATCAGACATAGTGCAAGCCAGAGTAGGACAAGAATTTAGTAACGCAGATGGAAGTAGCAAGCTGTCCACTTAGAACAACCACCTAACACTGGTTAGGAATGCACAGTGGTGATTCTTATGGGAAAACTGTAGAATGATTGTAGGGTTTAAAGTCTGAGGGTATTACAGAGTTACAAAATGGATATGATAATCAATATATATTCTCTTCTACTGTGTTTATCTTTTTTATTTGTTTGTTTGTTTGTATAACTGAGTTGATAATTTTGTTGTGTAAGAATCACTGGTATAGGTGAGAAGACACTACTTATAACATTTCTTATTGTGAAAATGAGTGGTTAACTCTAATGAAGGTTAGGTCACCAGCATAGAGGTACACTTGCATATGGAAGCTGCCCATCATGATATTATCAATACCTATGCTAAGTAAAGGGGGGTGGGGTGGGGTGGGCAATAAGAGATCCTTATGGAACTGACTTGGATAAGTGTTTAGGAAGAGAGATTTCCTTTACACTGTCCATGATTGATCTTGCCTGCAGGAACCATTCAGTAATTTCAATACATTTGGATATATAATGTATATTTCAAATTCAGTCAGTAGACTTAGGTGTGGGAGTGCATCAAAGGCCCTAGATAAGTTAATGAGCAGTTCCCTTGTCATGTCTCCTTATTCTGTTCACCTAAAATTTGAGTAAGTCATGTACATAAGAGTAATTGTAATACTGTGTGTTGTAAAAAATCATGTTGCTCATCACATAATAAGTGAAGTAAGCATAAAAAAGAGTAGAAAACTGGATAGATATTATATTTTACAGAGAGGTATGACAGAGAATAAGGGTGAAATCATTCTATAATAGCCTACATCTACTGCACAGAATGTTTTCCATGAGATATTATAGTAGCACATTTGTAAATGGTATGAAGTTCACTAGACTTCATGTATATTTATACATATGTGACATTGGAGGTCATAGACAAAATTGTTACAGGCCCAAATGAACTTCAAGTAGCAGTTGGCAATTGGGGGTTGGCATAATGGTTAAGGTGTTTACCTCACAGACACATGGTACAAGGTTTGATTCTCAGTGTGGAAAGCATGACTAAGCTTAAAAAGGATCCCCCTGAGGTCATTAGCTTAGTAATCACCTATGAACCCAAGAAATCCCAGACATTTGGCAATAGTCTGGGATTTCTAGGTGCAAGCTTAAGTCAGAGAGGGTATAGAAGTAGAAGGTTTGCAGATTTAATTATGACCATGTTAGAGGTCAGAGTAGGAAAGAATGTGTCTGAGAACTACAGGTGGTTAAATCCATCCATCCACAACTCCCTTTTTCCCATTTTTACACATGAAGTCAGGGTGTCAGATCAACAGTGAGCATCATCTAGAACCAATGTCCATACCACATGGTGGCTGTCCATGCCACAACTGTTCTTCCATACCTCAAATTGGCAACTCACTCTATGGCCATTTTACAGTAAATGTTAACAGGAAAAGACAGTACTATAATCACATCAGCCTGTGATGTTAATGGGAAAAGACAGTAGTATAATTGTATAATTACATCAGCCTGTTATGTTAACGGCAAAAAAAGTAGTATAATTACAGCAGCCTATGTTAACAGGAAAATACAGTACTATAATCACTGCAGCCTGTTATGTTAACAGAAAAAGACAGTACTATAATCACTGCAGCCTGTTATGTTAATAGAAAAAGACAGTACTATAATCACAGCAAGTTGTTATGTTAACAGGAAAATACAGTAGTATAATTACAGCAGCCTGTTATGTTAATAGGAAAAGACAGTAGTGTAATCACAGCAATCTGTTATGTTAACAGGAAAATAAGTCATATAATTACAGCAGCCTGTTATGTTAACAGGAAAAGACAGTACTATAATCACTGCAGCCTGTTATGTTAATGGAAAAAGACAGTAGTGTAATCACAGCAGCCTGTTATGTTAACAGGAAAAGACAGTAATATGATCACAGCAGCCTGTTATGTTAACTGGAAAAGACAGTAGTATAATCACAGCAGCCTGTTATGTTAAAAAGAAAAGACAGTAGTGGAATCACAGCAGCCTGTTATGTTAACAGGAGAAAGTAGTGTAATCACAGCAGCCTGTTATGTTAACAGGAAAAGACAGTAGTGTAATCACAGCACCCTGTTATGTTAACAGGAAAATACAATAATATGATCACAGCAGCCTGTTATGTTAACTGGAAAAGACAGAAGCGTAATCCCAGCAGCCTGTTATTTTAACAGGAAAAGACAGTAATATTATCAAAGCAACCTGTTATGTTAACAGGAAAAGGCAGTAGTGTAATCACAGCAGCCTGTTATGTTAACAGGAAAAGACAGTAGTGTAATCAGAGCAGCCTGTTATGTTAACAAGGAAAGACAGTAATATGATCACAGCAGCCTGTTATGTTAACTGGAAAAGACAGAAGTATAATCACAGCAGCCTGTTATGTTAACAAGAAAAGACAGTAGTGGAATCACAGCAGCCTATTATGTTAACAGGAAAAAGTAGTGTAATCACAGCAGCCTGTTATTTTAACAGGAAAAGACAGTAATATGATCACAGCAGCCTGTTATGTTAACAGGAAAAGACAGTAGTGGAATCACAGCAGCCTGTTATGTTAACAGGAAAAAGTAGTGTAATCACAGCAGCCTGTTATGTTAACTGGAAAAGACAGAAGTATAATCCCAGCAGCCTGTTATTTTAACAGGAAAAGACAGTAATATTATCAAAGCAGCCTGTTATGTTAATAGGAAAAGACAGTAGTGTAATCACAGCAATCTGTTATGTTAACAGGAAAATAAGTCATATAATTACAGCAGCCTGTTATGTTAACAGGAAAAGACAGTACTATAATCACTGCAGCCTGTTATGTTAATGGAAAAAGACAGTAGTGTAATCACAGCACCCTGTTATGTTAACAGGAAAAGATAATATGATCACAGCAGCATGTTATGTTAACAGGAAAAGACAGTAGTATAATCACAGCAGCCTGTTATGTTAAAAAGAAAAGACAGTAGTGGAATCACAGCAGCCTGTTATGTTAACAGGAGAAAGTAGTGTAATCACAGCAGCCTGTTATGTTAACAGGAAAAGACAGTAGTGTAATCACAGCTCCCTGTTATGTTAACAGGAAAAGACAGTAATATGATCACAGCAGCCTGTTATGTTAACTGGAAAAGGCAGAAGCATAATAGCAGCAGCCTGTTATTTTAACAGGAAAAGACAGTAATATTATCAAAGCAACCTGTTATGTTAACAGTAGTGTAATCACAGCAGCCTGTTATGTTAACAGGAAAAAGTAGTGTAATCACAGCAGCCTGTTATGTTAACAGGAAAAGACAGTAATATGATCACAGCAGCCTGTTATGTTAACTGGAAAAGATAGAAGTATAATCCCAGCAGCCTGTTATTTTAACAGGAAAAGACAGTAATATGATCACAGCAGCCTGTTATGTTAACAGGAAAATACAGTAGTATAATTACAGCAGCCTGTTATGTTAACAAGAAAAGACAGTAGTGGAATCAAAGCAACCTGTTATGTTAACAGGAAAAGGCAGTAGTGTAATCACAGCAGCCTGTTATGTTAACAGGAAAAGACAGTAGTGTAATCACAGCAGCCTGTTATTTTAACAGGAAAAGACAGTAATATGATCATAACAACCTGTTATGTTAACAGGAAAAGGCAGTAGTGTAATCACAGCAGCCTGTTATGTTAACAGGAAAAGACAGTGGTATAATCACAGCAGCCTGTTCCATTTAGATATGGGGTAAAATTTGTAGCTTGTTTATAGCACATTGCTAAGTAAACACATTTTGTTAGCAGGCGCAGATGTTTATGAAAAACATCTGCCCATTGAAACATACCCACGTAACGATCTTACCAGGCTTTTCTTGTACTCAGCATCTAACCAGCACATGCCCGGTATTTCCTTTAGTTTGTGCCCTTCATGTTGAACATAAAAGTGTCACTGTGAGAAAGGGTAGCCTAGGATAATTGCACTTCAGTGTTCATTCATTCATTCATTTACTCATATTCTGCCGTTGAGCAGTAATGTGGGACGTGACATGCCAAACTGTCATGATCCAGTCAAGTCCTGTACATTTGTTTTATATTAAATCCATTAGGATCTAGTATAGCTCCCTCCTCACTTAGGAAATAACTTCCATTCAAAATGCATTAATCCTATGATTATCCTTCCTGCATTCTCTTGTCCAGGATCATTAAGATAATAAGAGAGAACTTGATCTGGTTGGCCAATGTAGGAAAAAAACTGAGGCAATGGAAAATGTTATTAGTTTGTAGCATTGTGTATCAGAAATTCCCACTTCAATGTGAAGAAATGTAACTGGCAGTAGAGCAGCAAGGATGATACTAAGATGTGATTGTAACTTTCATCCTGTACTGTTAAAAGTCATTTAACTACACCAGTGCCCTTAGATCCTTCTGAAAATAGACATTTCTATATGGTAGGCTTACCTAGTTAAACAAATGAATAAAATAATAAAATAATAATAGAAAGTATATCTGGTAGTGTCTAGGACATTGCTGGGATTCTAACCAGCTTTGAAGGTCGTAGTGCCCAATTGGGTAACTTACTGCTGGATGAAGGTTGAATGTAATACTGCTATTACCTGAGGTTCAACCCATTGACAAGTAGAGTTCCTCCACAGGAAATCATAGTTGGCAAGTAATGCCAGATGTGTTTCAATATTTGTTATACAAACCAAAGAGAAAAGGTAAGCTAAAGTTATATGAATACAAGTGGTACCCATTTCTAGTATTGTCATTTGTGATCAGAACTCTAAATGCAATCGAGCAATCACAAATGTGCATTTTTTAACTGTGTCCTGTGTTTAAATGTTAAGATTGTGATATTAGGAGATTTTTCTTTTCTCCAAGATAATAATCTCTGTGGTTAACATAGTTAAGTAATGAGTGTTGCCTGCATAGGAGGGCTTCCCCCATCCCCTCTATAAATGTTTTAAAAGTAAACCAGTGAGTTTCAATTATAGGTTCATAGGTTTATAGATGATGATTACTAAGCTAATGGCGCAAGAGCCTTTACAAGCCTAGCCAATAACACTCAGGATATAACAATATTATATATCTTAATTCCCTAGATATGGGATGGGGTAGTGTCAGGTAGTGGGTCTTTGGGTGTTTCAGCCCTGAGTTATTTTACAGACTGCCTCTATCCATAAGGGATATGGTTAGTACTTCAGGAATGAATTTATGGTTCCCCATCCATTTATCCAAATTCTTTTTGAACAGTTGCTACAACAATTGTCAATTTTAATATTTAGTGATCACATTTCTGATGGTTGATCACTCCGTTAATAAACGTTTGTCATGGAACAGCTTGAATGAGTAGCATGGCAACAAAAAGGGGTCTTAAATGTGCATACAAGAAATAGAATCTCACAAGTATTTAGATTTTAAAACAACAGTGTGATTACATGGCAGAAATAACTGATTCCAAAAACCTTTTTGTATGATTGTTCTGGTAACAGTGTAGATGAACTTTTCAAAAGCTATAACTATGAAGTTATGTATAACCCATACCTCTCAACTGTCCACATTTTCAAAGAATGTCCAGATTTTTGCATTCTACTTTTTGTCTGTTCCTCATAAAATTTGAGGTGTTCTGGCAAATCATTGAGGATTTAAGTCACTAAATAATGACTGTCATTTGAGTTTCAGACTTATTATCCTTCAGAATATATATATTAATGCAAAACCTGTTGTTCTAGCAACTTTCTAACTTTATAAGAGCAATATTTAAAAATTGTTCTTATATTTGGGTCTTTGTCTACCCGCCTCCATTACTGACTTTATCCAGATTTCTTGTGCTGAGAGTATTAATCTATTAATTTTATGATTTTTTGAATAATCTTGTTATCCCACTTACGCTTTAATTCTGATGTATATACCAGTTCACTTGTCTAAACACTCTTTATAAATAGTTGTCATGATTACCTTCCTACAACTACTGTAACTATAGGCTGCATCTAACAAAGGTCCAGGTGGATCATTCTTTTATCCCAGTTAATAAATAAATAAAGGAATAAATGCAGCAGATATAAACACATCAGTTAAAAATCTTCTTTATGGTTGAATGCTACAACAATTAATATACAGTGCTTTTTATTTATAGCTAGTAATAAAAGAAGCAGTATTCAGTGCTTTGTTTCTAACAGCACAACTGATCAAGTTAATCATAAGAACTGTAAACATTAAAAGGGATAGGATGTTTTGTAGCAAACATATACATTGTAAATATGTTTTGGTAACAAAGTGACATCTTGCGTGCTTCAGTGCATAAAATGTGTTAATGCAGTTTCTGGTTATGAAAGAAACATCTGACCCTACATGGAATATATGAAACAGGATAACATTTTTACTTACAGAGTGTCTCTTGTATCCACAATGAGTTTACCACAATTCATGCAGTTTAGCTACTTTAATTTATAGCACTATATACACGGAAGTAAATTTACTTTCATCCCTGTTTGCTTCTTTGTAAGTAATAATTTTTCTTTACAGGGAAAATATTGTGAAACAAAATTAAATTGTTCATTTCTAGAAATCTGTATGACATAATCTAGGTGTGAAATGAAAAACGTCCACCTAAGTTTATACATTATTTATTCTTCCCACAACTGAAATTCTTAGGTGAAAAGTGAATGTTTCTGTAGATGTAGTTTATATAATAGCTCCGAGAGTTATATGTAGTCAGATCTTATTGGTGCCAGTTTTTAAAGACAAATGTGGAGAGAAATCATCAGTTCGGAGGATTTAGGAAACCAAGAAAATCCAGCCTTGAGTCATAAATCAGTAAAAAGACAAAATAATAGCAGCGCTTGGTATTACTAGAATTCTGAGGAATATAAAACCATTGATAAATCATGTGTTATTTAGAGTGTGGCAATTGACAGTGTGACTATTACTGAGTACAAAATTGTATTATCTTTAGATTAAGTCTCTGAAAGGGAAATTCCCCTGTCCCCTAGTTGCAGTCAGGATTGTGGAGAATGCCAGGATTCCAAAGCTTAAAATTATTTATTTAATAGCAATTTATGCACAACAGGGACACTAAATGTTATATAAGCAGCAACAGAATTACCATCTTAGAGTCAGTATAAATGGCAGTCCACAGAGAGAGTGGGGGTAGTATCTAAAGTGCTGGTAAGCTGGGGTTTCTATTAGCAGGCTGGGCATTGCAGCAACAGTATGGGGGTTAGGACTTAGTGGCATATGCCAGCTTTCATTCACTTAGAAGGGGATGTTGGTCTTTTCCTGTTTGACTGCAGCCTCTAGCCCAGGTCAGGAGTTTCAGCTCAGGCAGAACAACAGTAAGAAGGAATACAGGAGGATTATCTGCAAGTCAGAGTGCACACATGGATGCATGTTTTTAAAGATCACTGCATTTCCTATAGGGAATGGAAAAATGGGTAGGGTAAAGAAGCATGAAATAATTCCCCACCTGCTGAAAGGAGGGCCAAATAGCAGGAAACGTGATCTCATCTGTGGCTCATCCCACAGGAATACCAAAATGCTGTCTCTGCACATCAGGGACTCAGTGCATCATGGGAAATGTCAATTCCGACTTGGAGGGTCATGGCTATATTGACAGAGGAGGGGCTCTGTGACACAAAGGTGATGGCTAGAGAGGGGAACACTGAAGGCTTAACGTAAGCATAATGCTTTTAAAATAAAACTTGAAAACGTATGAAGTATGTACATAATCTACATTTGCAAATGTTACAATAAATACTAGAACGAAAATTGGAAATTCTACCAAATATTTATTAGAAAATATCAAACTTATAAACACGTAATAGTTTTTACCAGTGGTTTCATAAGTTAGTTATATGGAATTGGTCAAAGTCAAATAAAATATAGGGTATGGTCATTTTAACCTCATTTAGTGTCAGTTCACTCAGAACCAAATGCAGATGGTGACAATGTGCATGTTCCTAGGTAGCATAAGGAATAAGCATATGAAGAAGAGAACACTACATTAATTCAGTTAGAAATCAATAAAATAAGATCTGCTTTACAACCTCTTTGATAAGATTGCCATTATCCAACTTTGCAACCTCTCTAGTGGATGGCTGGACAGTGTGAACAGGTAGAAAGCTTGCTATCAAGATGTTATAGAAAGCAGACAAAATGTACCGACACATCTGAAGTACCATATCATGTTAGCATAAGGCAACATTTTAGATATTCTGTATCCATTTCTCAATTGATTCACTAGACTATAATGATAAGATTATGAGGGACATGACACTAACGGAGTGGCAGCATTCGTGGTAAATATAAAGCATATAATTGTGTGTGTTATCCCCAGGAACAAAGACTAAGCTGCACTGAGGCACAAAGCTGTGCATTTCTTTTCTGTGCAGAGATTAGATATTACATCAGTAAGATTAGGCCTTGTGGAACATTTGGAAAATGTAAAGCCTACTTCATGAAGAAAAAAATACATTTTTAGAAATAAATGAGACAGCACTGAAGTGATAAACCCAGTACAAGAAAAAATGAACAATGCCTCTGATATATAAAGCAAAGCTAGGATCTTAATGAGCAAGGTTAAGCAGACAGCAAAAGTGTGCTACAATGTTTAGAGAGATGTAGTTTACATGGAAGGACTGGAATATGTCAAGCAATGTAGCACCTTTCACTGCTATTCTATTACATAAAATCCGTCTGTATGTGTAAAATGTCAGGACAACACTAGCCGAGGGTAAATACAGTGTTAATAAAAGCTAAAAAAGTTTAGTGCAAAGCTGCTACACTATACCTTTGAGAAAGTCTGGGTTATTAATGGAATTATCGGATTGCACAGACTACTTTGTAAATCATTTATTGCAATTTGTGAATAAGCAGCTCAAGAAATCAGAGCAATGTCACATTATCAAAAATTACTTTCATGAGCATTAAACTGTGAACAAGCTGATAAATGTTAAGGCTTACAACAGGCCTGATATCTATACTGTTTCATGATTACATCAGTCAATATACCTGTCACTCCTTCCTTCCTTTAGGCCACTGCTATGTATGTATCAGGGTACTTTAGGCCACTGTTATATATGTATTACTGTACTTTAGGCCACTGTTATGTATATATTAGTGTACTTCATAGAGTCCATCCATGCATGCTACATAGACTAAGTCTATATTAAGGAGAGGAATGCTTACCTGCACAAATAATTAGTACAGATAACAAAAGTCAGTTGCGTGACTGATGTACTTATTGCCAGTTAATAATCAATTTTAACTTTAAGAACGAACATTCATTCATTCATTCATTCATTCATTTATTCATTCACTCTCTGAAATTTAGTTTATCCTATTCATTGTCACAACAGAGCCAGAGCCAGAAGGCAGAGAACCAGAAGCACAGACACAGACACACACACACACACACACACACACACACACACAGAGTATGCACACTCACTCACTTATACACCATGAACATACCTACAGACAATTTAGAGGATCAGGTTTTTTGAATGTGAGATGAAACCATAGCACCTCCCAAAGCTCCCAGTGGGAAGAGAGGAAAAGAGACATGTAGACACCAAATAGAAGGTACTCCAGCTTGGAAATGAACCCAAGTACCAACAGCTGTGAAGCAGCAGTGCTAATTATTGGACCATTATGACACCCTGTTTTGCAGTTCCACGATACACAGTACCAGGGTTGTGCTGAACCCACCATAAATTTGACTGCAAATAACACTTTTATCTGCTTATGAAATACAGCATAACTACCATAATAACAATTTTATTTTATTCATTTGCATTTATTTAACAGGAAGCTCAGAGTGGATAAGAATCCCTTTTCACTGGAGGCCTGGAAAGAACACCTACACGTAAGTGTACACTGTTCCAAGTGAACAGACAACACAGACATAACGCACACCTTCTTCCTCCTAATTTTAGTTTTCCTACTGATATTCTTGCAGCTTTAAATACTGACAGGGATTCATAAACGTTACCACAAAGTAACTTAGTGTAATCTTTCTGAATGACTAGAAAGCACAAAAAAAATGTGATAAGAATTTTCTTGAATACATATCATGTAGACTTAGTGAGGCTTTATTGAATCTGGCCCACAGTACATAACCACTATATCAGAAATATTACAGCAAACATGCTACAGCAGAACAAGGTAAACATTATGGTGCAGTGTTAGCAGAGTTGTTAAAGAATTAGCCATGATAAATACAACTATTAGTGAGGTTAGAGCTACTAGACAATGTTAATGCATTGACATAACAGGATGCTAAGGGTTCCAGCTAAAAATATAAATTATATGTAGAAAAGTACTTTGAGCTAATTATGCAGAGTAACATACAGTAGAAACAGTAAGTTCATTTTGAGCTAATCATTTAGAGTGACATACAGAAGAAATAGTGTTTACAATTCAGAGTTGATACAATTAGGAATTTTTTGCAGGAAAGAATAATGCGAGTCAAAGGAGCTAAATGAAGTGGGCTGAAGAAAAGACAGACGTCCGTATTAGGAAGTTATAAAATGGAATAGATGTTCAAGAAAAAAATGTATACAAGTTGGGAGTTAGGGATACAATATAAGTTGGCCAACAAAGTAAGTAAGCAAATATATAAAAAAAAAGCTGAGAAGTTAGGGGGAATGGTGGGAGTATAGGATTCTGTAAGTAGGAAAGGTCGGGATTTATAGTCAAGGGAAGAGTGGTAAAAATGTCATGAGTCAGGCTGAGAACTCTGAGTGAGATCATTCAAGTGGGAAGAATGGGAAGGAGTAAAGTCAATTAGTAGAACATATGTAGAAAGAAGCCATTTAATACAGCTACAGTTGATTCTTGAGTAAGAGCACTCAAGAAGGGGGGGCGGAGGGTAGAGGCAAGGTAAAGGCATGGTAAAACCAAATAGCAGAAAATTATGTGAATTAAAGCCAGATAATAGAAGTTTCATTTTCTCAAGTAGAATTTGAGGTGGTCATATGATGGAGAGCTATTATGAAGGAGTAAATGTTTAAGGGAACATGTATATTGTTTGGTGGGTCTGAGCAGTAACATAACTAGGAATCTGTCAGGTATATTTTTAGGTAATGCTTAAAGTGTTTGGAATTATTGATTTGCCAAAGAGAGGGGGTTAGGGAATTCCACATTTTATTGTTCAAGCAGTGGCACACATTACCACCAAGAGGATGAACAATGTGTTTGATAAAACTGTATAATCCAAAAAAAAAAAAACAAATGTACCAGCTCCAATCAGTAAAAATATATTCCAAAAAACAAATTAACCAGGAATAACGGTGGTGGTGCGGTAGCATTGTCGCCTCACAGTAAGACGCTGTCCGGTTCAATTCTCAGCTAGAGCGTCTTCTGCTTGGAGACATGCATGAATGGGCGTACCTTCATTGAAGGTTGTGCGGCAGAGCTGGCAACTCGGTATGTAAAAATCAACTGCCAATCATTAGCGGACCGGAGTTCCGCTGTGGTGACCCCTAACCGGGAAAAGCCGAAAGACACAACAACAACAACAATCAGCTAAAATATATTATACAAAATGAACCAGCATTAATCAGCCAAAATCTATTCCAAAAAAAGTTAATAGCAGAATTGTCAAGGCAAACGACACGTTTGTTGTTATTAGATCAGTTTCTTCAGTTGATCTATTTGAACCGCATTCCCCCGTGGCTTTTAAAAACACCAAGAAAGAATCACATGGTCAATTAATAAGTCATATGACTACAAATATAAATAAAAATATAAAATCTATAGCAACTGACATTATATAATACAGCAACATTACATTTCTGCAATGAATGCATGACAACAATCAATTATTAATAAAATGAGAAAATGTAAATAATTTTAAAAATACTGCAGCAACAAAATGAATGATGATTCATCTGATGCCATCTGGTGGACAAACTGAGTACTGCATGATCCAGGAAGAAAAAAGTAAAAAAATGGAAAAATGGAAAACAAGTAAGACTTTTGTTTGCCTAAATAAAATATAACAGGAATACTGCATTAAACAATAGGGCAATGTTAATACACTAAATAAATGAAAATAATATTTATAAATATGAGAAAAAATATGAAATAATTATAGAAAACATAATAACTGTGGTAAGCATATAATAATTCCATTTGTTGAAATAATACAGTGCATAAACCATACATGAACTTTCATAATCATATAAACTTGCCTGTCTAGTTAAATATATAACGTATATTTGAATTCTGCATGTTAGTCATGTGTTGGCATATAGAGTGTCCTCATATGAGTTGTCAGAGCGGTTATTGATTGTAAGATATTTATCAGTGGAGTACAGAATATGAAAGGGAATATAACACTGAAGTAAAAGGGAAATGGAAGGGCATTTATTGGGGAGATAGCAGATGTGGGGGCTATTTCACATGGCCATATATTAAAGGGTTGCTTTTTTTTTTGTTGGTTTTTTTTTTTTTTTTTTTGATGGTTGTATAGTGATAAGTTTAATTTGGTAGTCTGGTGGCAAATCTTGCTATTTTGTTATATAAGTGTTCCAATATAAGTGTTCCAATTTTTTGAGTTGTATAGACTGCAGACAGGTATATATTCAAGAGGCAAAGGAGGAGCAGAGTAGCTGCTTGGTAGTTTTCTGTCCGTAACCAGATAGTCAATCCAGTTTTTAATGAGTTTATTTATTTATTTATTTGTTTATTTATTTTAGCTGATCATGATTGAATAATGGCGACAATGGAAGATTTGAGAGAGAAGTTATTTTTAAGGATTATTTATTTATATTTGTTTACTAGGGTAGTTCACTAATCAATATCAACCAATTGCAGGTTTGGCCCCGATAAGAGGTTAGAGGTTGGCTTGGTGGAAAATAACATGACTTCACTCTTATTCAGGTGAATGACAAGGCTGGATTGTCTGGCTATGTTTTGACAGAGCAGAAGGCAGGCTGATTGACATTTGTAAGGTTCTGGAATTGTAGAGTGGTGCAGATAACAGTGGAATCTTCTGCATACTGAATAAGTGAAGAATGAGTTGCAGCAGTTGGCAGGTCATTAATAAAGATATTGAAGAGTAGTGCACCAAGAATAGATCTTCAGAGGACTCCTACATAGATGGATTTTGGCAGAGAAGAAATAGTATGGGAATTGGTCTGAAGGTACTGATTTCTGTAGATATGCTGTTTTATGGAATGGCAAAACAAAGAGCCGTTTCCAAGCTCTGGTGAAGGGAGATTCCTATATAGATCTGTTAATTAGAACTGAGACAGAGTAGGCTATGGCATTGCTGTTAATGTCAGGTATTCGGGTGGGATATTGCTGGGAGAAGATGTAGCATTTTTCAGTTTACTAAGGTGGGCTCTGCTAGTGGATATGGAAAATGACCCAAAGTTAAAGGTAAGTGCATTTTTACAGGCAGAGTAGCAGAGCTTGGGTTGATATTAAGATTAGATTTGGAGAAGGAAGTGGTGGTTTTAATAAAATGAGAGTTGAAAGCACAGGCGGTGTTGAAATAATGCCGAAAGTGAGCTTTGCTTTCAGCCTTAGTTAAGTGATTATGGTCTTACAGGTCATGTTCACTATTCGATCAGCAGATTATTTAACAAAGAAGCAAGAATGCTGTCATCACCTTAATCATTTCACCTTTATCAAAGCATCTTACTTTACTTAGAGAATGAAATTGATATATACCCACAGAATACCAAATATAAATAATCTTAATCCTACATTTCCATGAAATATGTAAAGGTATTCATCCATTTTAAAATTGTCATTTTTATAACAAAATATAATGTTTTTTTTTTTTTAGTGGTACAGCAATACATGTTTGACACAATAATGAAAATAATACAAGGGATGTATCCACTGCATTATAATTTACAGTCAGGCTGAACACAACACATCTGTGTATAAAATAAAGTAGAAGGCTTTTACTTTAATAAGGCCGTGTAGTTGTGAGAATCTATAGCATGTCCAAAACAAGAGCATTCGTGCTTGTTTGTTAATTTGTGTCCCTTTAGTACTCTCTGTATTTTGTGCTGTTGCTTTAGTTGCCATGACAACCACAAAACAAGTACCATATCACCTAGCAATGCACTTCAAATAAACAAAGAAAAAGGGCAGGAAAGCATCCAGCAATCACTTTATTCTCTGTATGTTTGCTTTTAGATGCTTGTTTTCCCTCACTTAAATAAAACTGCATAAAACATAACAGAAACAATATTTCTATCTTAGCTATTACATTACAGAAGCATAAATAAAGCAAGCAGGAGATGACAACATGCAGCAAAATCTAAATTACTTAAATTAACTATTATTAACACAACTGATATTGACAAAACTTGAATTTTTTACATATTTCATTATGCACTAATTGGAATACATTTAATTGCACACTTCTGGAGACGTAAAGGTTTGCATGATGATGCAGGAACCTGGTAATATAGTAATTTAAAGTTCAAAGATTTCTACTGAATGAGTATTGAGGCCTTATTTACCATGAAAATTAGAATTAAATAAATATGTTGAGCATAATTCTACAAAACGAGAAGCAAAGAATTAGATAAAATGCTTTTCAGGTATACATAATGAGATTTAGTAATGTAAAGTAATTTTTTTTTTTTTTTTTTTTTTTTTTTGCTTTTCTCAAACATTTGTATTGATTTTCATTGCCAAGAAACAATTATCTTTGAACATTATGACCTGGAACCATAGATGAATAACATACAGTGCAACATTAATTAATGGCCATGCAAAAGGTGCAAGGATTCAAAACTGATGCATAATATATGCTTTGTTAGCCATAAGCCACCAGTGAAGTTAACTCCCAATATTACTAGACATCATTCGTCCAGGAATCCCAGCTTAAATCTTTTTTAACTGTAATGAAACCTTTCCAAAATGTATTTTAACAGAATAAGAAATATGCAAGTGTTTTGGTACATTGGCAAGCTAGAATTGCATTACTGTCCATGCTTGAAATATTTGTATGTATGCATGCACCTTATTTTGGCTCATAACCAGAAAGTATAATTTCAAGTAATTAAAACCACCTCTATGTACATTATTTACATCATGTGCCATATTCATCACTTTTCAATGGTTCTATGCACTTGCAACAAATTTGCGGTAACATGTTTTAAATAATCCTTTCTAGTGTTACATTCATATGTCACATCTGTGAGGTTGATACATTTTATTTATAGTTTCAGAATTAGGTAATGTAGTATAGAAGTACTGTATATACTAGGATTAAAATCAGAAAAAAATTATTCTGCCCCTATACATCAAAATGTCAGCATGTCTTCATCAGTCTGTAAACCATGTCAGGGCATCTGCAAAGTCATTTTATTTCTGATGTTAGTTCAGCTGCCTTCTGTGGTTATATAATATTACTCACATTATAATCAGTTCTGCATGTGATATAAACATTAATGGTAAAATACAAAATAAAATTATTATCCCTTGGTCTGGTGCTTCTCTGAGCTAATTTTTACAAAAAAAAAAACTTAGCAGGGGTGGAAATGAATAGGTATAATTCTAAAACTCATTTTTCAAAAAACTGACATATCAGAAAAATTCTGTCCTATTTCAAGCTCTGATATTACCATTACTTTAGAAATTGTATTTTTTTGAAAGCAAATTGGAATTACAACACATAGATGAGAGGGTCGCTTACAGTACTAGTACTTTGTCTGTATATATTCATATCATTCTTATATTTGTAAAAACGTTTCCCAAGATTTAATAAAATCCATGTAGACTCCATGTAGAGCCTACACAAAATGTATCAGTGTACATGGCCACAGTTCCCCCTCAACAGCGAGCCATGCATATTAGTGACGGCATGCTGCCAAGAGAGAGCATAGGAATAGGGTTATTGAATCGGTGTAGGGAGAAGTGTAGAGGCTACCCGTGGTTGTGGATGGCCTATACTGCTCCCTGCTACTGGTGGAATGCTGTGAATTGGGTCAAATTTGTAATATTTTATTTTAATTCTTTTTTTTTTTGCATGTTTGCATGGTGCGGAGTGCAGCAATGCCAAGCTGTGCTCACATATATACAGCCGACACCTGCCAGATATCTAAAAATAGAAACCAGATGTCATTATTATAATTATGTATTTTTGTTATTTGAAATATTTTTGTATGTTTTCTGTTTTATTTTTTTAATTGCTGTTTGTGCTGCATGGAGCACTGCAGAGCCAAACAGCATACATACATACATACATAGCCAACAGTTGCTATACATCTAAAAATAGAAACTGGTTGCAATTAATTATTTTTGTCTGGGTCTACTTAAGCGCATTTGCGCAATACGCCACAGTGCTTAGCAATGCTAACAGGTAGCCCAGTAGTATATGTGAAGGTATAATAGTTTTCATAATATCCAAGTAGCTAAACAAGTAGAAATACAGCTTGATGTTAGTAGGTCCTGGGTTCAAGTCTGTAGCAATGATAAGATGTCTATAATTTAATTTATTATATATGTTTATTTTTAAAAACAGATTTGTGAAATATGGCACTGCTGTGCTGAGCTGAGCACTGCTTAAACATGCTACTTTTGTTTGGGTGGTGCTAAGCTGAGCTAAACCATGAGATGTGTGAGTTTTCGCACTGCTTAGCTATGCTTACCTGGTTTGTGCAATGCTAAGCAACTTGACACTTTTTTGAATGTTGCTCAGTGACATGTAAGGGCAGGAAAACAGCCTATATTAGGCATAAAAGGTGAGAATTCTGCAACAGTCTTTAGAGTCTGATCAAGTGGTGATACAGTGGCAGGCGGTGCTGGTGATGGTGTGCACTTTCAGGTGCAGAGATGTAGTGTTCAGGAGTCCAGGGTCTTTGTATGCCTCCTGGTAAAAAAAAAAAAAAATCATGAACCCAAGCTGCTACAGGGCAGTTTCTAGGGCTTGTAGTATAAGGTGGAGGCCTGCGACCAGTTGACCAGGGAACTCACCAGTGTTACTGGTATCCCCGGCACAGTTGAGCAGTGTTGTCACCATTATGATCACCCAAAGAGGAGAAAGAGGGGAACCTTGGACACCTAGGTCCAAGAAGCTAGAGCTGGGAATGCCCCACAAATATATAAGTATGTTTTCCTCTGTTTTATCAATATGCAACCTGAATGTCTGCAGAACTGGTATGCATAATGGTGTGCTTCTCTCCCAGCAGCTGCAGCTGAGAGGGCTCGCAATTTCAAGTCCAATGTCGGGCGCCTGGCCACGTTGCAGCAAGAGTGTGGTATGTACAGATTTATTATGATAACTGTAGTGCAATAAGCAAGAAAGAGTAAAGCATTTACTACAATAAACTATATACCATAAAAACTGTAATGCAATAAATGGGCAAGTAGAACTGTAGTGCAATAAATGGGCAAGCAGAGCTGTAGTGCAATAAATGAACGATAACAGCTGTGCTGCAATAAACAATACCAATAACACTAAGCAAAATGGTGTACAGCAGGATTGTGTTGTCATAACTACTGCAGTAAAGCTGAATGCATTACTTGTCTATGGTAAGGCTGTTGCAGTGAAGTATAACACTGTAATAGCTGTAGAATACAAAAGTAATGGCCTGCAAACTGTATTATTTAACTCATAGTATAGTCCAAGGCTGTCTCCAGGCCAATATCAGTCACATAATGCTCTCTGTTCCTCCTACTTAAAGTAATAAAGGTATATGACTGAGGTAGCCAGTCTATGGGGCAGATATTGCATGGACTTCACAGACATTTATCAGCAATATCAATAAAGTGGTAAGCAGCATTGTTAATTCCTACAGAAATCTGTTTTGATAAATGCATTATGGCCATATTCCATATATGTGTGTTCTACTGTAACTGCAGTCACGTATACCACTGTAATTGTTCTGGAATGCAAAACAAATTCATTCACATAATTCTGTCTTTTTTTTCCACTTCAGGAACAAATGGTATATGGTTGAGGTAGCCCATGTTATGAGTGGATATGATTGTGCTAACATTTCGCAGAAAGTTATCAGCAATATCAATAAAGTTACATTTTTTGCAGATGTCTCCTGCAGTCACAGCTATTGGGTTCTGTTCTCATGCCTGCCAACTAAGGCATGATGGATGTGAAGATTATGTACTGTACACAAACATGCCTCTCAAGTGTCACAATTTCATATATTGTAATTAAAACTTCCTAATCCGTCTGTCACAGGATTACCAGAAAATCATTACCTGGAATGCAATATATTACCAAATCTGCTTACAGAACACCTTGGTAGTTAGAGAAGTCCGCATTATGTGAAAGTGTTCTGTGTAGTAGTGTACCTGCATTTGTTATTGCTTGGCCCACACTGACCCATGCTAACAGCTTGAGAGGTATGTACATGCTACATCAGCTATAGAAGAATTGTAGTCACTGTACTCAGAACTGACACTACACACCTGTAAAGTATTTATTATCAGTGTTTTTGGGGATATAGTCTGCATTGTCAGTAATGGATTGTTTCCCTCTCTCTCTCCACCCCTTATCTTCATTTATTTATTATTGTTATTCATTATTATGATTTAATATTAACATATGTTGTTAAATTAACTAACTATATTTTTTGCAGAATGTGATATAATATTGTTATGTGTTATTATGATTCAGTATTGACATACTTTGTTAATCTGACTATTTGTTGCCCTTATGGTTTACTTCTTACTGGCATGCTGTTACCATGTTCACTGTTATGATATTTACTGTTGTGTTACACATAATATACATTAATATGTATTTGGATGAATGAAAATTATGTTCCATTCTGTTAATACTATTTATTATTTATTTATTTCAGTTTGATTACCAGGGAGGTCCACTGGGCTATTGGGGGCTCGTTTTCAGTGGAGGCCCGGGGAGAAAAGCTCCAAAACAAGCAATTATTACAGTTCAAATATATAGATTACAAAAAATAATTTAAAAGAACATGCAAATCGATAGGCTTTCTAATTTACAAAGATAATTTCAGTAAACATGTAAGGTCTTAGGCACTCTATGTAACAAGTATCAGGTGGTTACAACAGAAGAAACACTAACAATTCCAGTTTAGTTTAGGGAGAAAGGCATCACAAGAAATAATACAGTTTTACTGTGTTGTCCACTAAGCATAATACTTATAGAAAGGAAATAGGCAGGAGAATAGAAGGAGATTAGTCTGGGGCAAATGGAGTAGAAAGTTTAGGTTTTGTAGGCTGAAGAGTGCAGTTGCAAATTCTGTTAAGATAGAGGCAGGAATAAAGTTGAGTTTTGAAGTTATTTAGGTTGGTACATGTCCTAAGTGACAAGGGCAGGGCATTCCATTTCTTAGCAAGTGTAAAGGATAAGAGAAGCTGGCCAGCAGGGCGCTGGGGTTTTTGAACTGTAATCAGGTTGTGTTGAGAAGATCTAAGTGGTCAAGAGAGGGTATAAGGGTGCAGGATATTCGAAAGGGCAGGGCAGTTCGAAGGGTATAGTAGTAGCTTGAAGGCTGTGGTGAGTTGGAGGAGGTTAAGTTGATTAGGAAGTTCAAGCCAGTTTAGGGTGTGAAGGGAGGAGCAGTGATGAGAAGAGGATTTGGCATTTGTGGCAAATCTGGCGATTTTGTTGTAGCATGGCTCTAGTTTGGAGGTAAGAGAGGATGAAAGATTAGTTAGCAGGGGGGCACCATATAGGAGGTTAGGAAGGAGGAAGGTAGAAGCAAGGGTTAGTCTAGTGTGAGGAGAGAGGAAGTGGTTGTTTCTATACAATAGACCTAGATTTATGTGTGTTTTTTTGATGTTCAGTTGGATATGTGAATTAAATTTTAGTTGATCATCGATAGTGACACCAAGAAGTTTGGAGGAGGATACGATTTCGATAGAGGAGTTATTAAGGCTGGAAATTTAGAATGACTGTTTGTCAAGAGAGGAGGATTTAGAGGGAGAGAAAAGGAGTATCTTAGTTTTGTTGGCATTTAGGGATAGGTGGTTTTGTAGCATCCAGTTTTCAGTGGTTGAGAAGGCACTTTGGGTTAGGGCTTGGAGGTCTGTTAGGTTAGAGGCAGAGCAGATTAATGTTGAATCATCCGCGTATTGTACGATTTTAGTGTTGGGGATGGCCTTGTAGAAGTCATTTATGAAGATATTGAATAGTAGTGGGCTGAGTATGGAACCTTGAGGTACTCTGGTAGGTGTAGGAAGAAAAGTGGAGGTAGCTTGGCCCATTTTACTGCTTGGGATCTGTTAGAAATGTAGCTGGAAAACCAGGAAAGGGATTCTGATGAAAGGTTGAGATTTGATAAGTGGTTTAGGAGGTGGGTATGAGAGATGGTATCAAAAGCTTTGGATAAGTCTAGAAGGACAGTAGATACTATATTACCAGAGTCACAGGCAGAGTTAACTGAGTGCAGGAAGGAGAGAAGGGCAGTGTTAGTACTATGTCCTGGGCAGAAGCCGTGTTGGGTAGGAGAGAGAAGCTGGTGCTTGGTGAGGAATGGCAGGAGTTGTAGGTGGATACATTTTTCTAGGATTTTGGATATAGGGGAGAGAATGGCAATAGGGCGGAAATTTGTGACTGAACAGTTTTTGCCACCTTTGTGGAGAGGTAGGATATAAGCGGTACGCCAATGTTTGGGTACATAGGATTCAAGTAAAGACCTATTGATTAGGATGCTGATGGGAAGAGCAACAGAGTCACAGGCAATTTTTAGGAAGGCAGATGAGATGTTATCGGGGGCATTGGAGCAGGGCTTTAGTTTAAGAAGGAGTTTTTTTTTATTTGGTTTGTAGATACTGGTTTTAGTTTGAAAGAGGGCGGTTGAGAACAGTTTGAGGAAGATTGAATAGTGGCAGGAGATATGTGATTGTTGGGAAAAGTTTTAGTTAGCCCAGCAATGGAAGAGGTGAAGAAGGAATTAAATAGTGAGGTTATTTCGAGGTCGGTTTTGCTGGTATCTGGACAGGGGTTATTTTTAGTACCAGGTCTGAGGAGTGAATTGATGGAATTCCAGAATAGTTTGGGGTTTCTAGCATGGTTTTCTTGAAGTTGAATGTAGTAAGATTTTTTGTCTTTAATGATTTGTTTCTTGCAAAGGTTTCTTAGCTGCTTGTATTTAAGGAGTGATTCAGGTTGTTTTTGTTTGTGGTAGGTTTTCCAGGTTTTATCTCTAAGGAGCATTAACTTTTTTGTATCTTTGGTGAGCCAAGGGGAGGTTTTTGCTTTAAGTCTTATAGTTCTAGTTGGGGCTAGAGAGTTAAGGACTGTTAAGAATGTTGAATTGAAGTAGTGGACGGCTTCATCTAGTGGTAGAAGTTTTAAAGGGTTCCAGTTGATTTGTTTAAGCGAGTCAGAGAAGGAAGTAGGGTTGAAGTTTGAGAGGTTTCAAGTGTGAGTGTAGAGGTGGGAGTGGGGGGGGGGTAGCTCATGTGGCAAAAGCAGGGAGGTGGTCTCCTAGAGGGTCTGAAGAGGTGTCAGATTTTATAACTTTGTTAGGGTGAGATACGAGAATCCAATCAAGTATGGAGCCTGGAGGATTAGCTTTGTTTGGTCTGGTAATGGAGTTAATGAGTTGGGTGAAATTAAATAAGCTGATGGTTATTGAGGGATTTGGGTTTGAGATTTTATTTCAATCGATATTTACATCACCTAAAATAAAGGTTTCAAGAAGAATATTAGAGGAAGTCCAGGATAGGATGTCTTCTAGAGTATTAGTATTGTTGCCTGGAGGAATGTAGAGACAGATGATGCAGATACTTATATGGTTGTTCATTTTTAGTATGCTAATTACTAGTTCAGTGTTATTGAATGAAGGGATAGGGTTTGGGGAGGGAGTAATGGACAAGAGGTTGGAGTAGATTAAAGCAACGTCTCCACCTCTTTTATTAGGTCGGTCAGATCGTAGAGAATGGAATCCTGGGGGTAGGGACTTTGAGTCATGAATGTAAGGTTTTAGCCAGGTTTCAGTGATAGCTGCTATATCAGGGGAGTTATGGTAGAGCCAGGCATGGAAGTGGGATAGTTTATTTTTTAGGCTTTGGGCATTGATGGTAAGGAATTTGAGTTGTTTGTTAGAGCATTTCTTGTGGTGGTTAGGGGGGATTGTGGGATGAAAGGTAGGACCTGGGTTGGGGTGAATGTCTCCTGCTAAGTGAATGAATATGGGATGAGGAGGGTTCTGTTTAGTTTTATAATTGAAAGGAGGTGGCTGGTGGATGTGTGGTTTGTATTTAAGGTTTATATTTGAAGTTGGAAAAAGCTTAGTTTTCCTGAAGAGTAATGGGTAGGAAGGAATTAATGAAGCGGATATGTTGTGGTAGTGAGAGACAGGGTGGTGTTGGGAAATAAAAGGAGGAGGGAGTAAGTGGATATGAGTATAGCAAGTGATGTGGTATAGGGGAATAAGTAGGAAAAGGAAGCAAGACAGTTGAAGGAGTTTGGAAGGAAGGGGTGGCATGATGGTGTTGTTTGGAAAGTAAGTAGAGATAATTGCGAGGTTGAACAACAAATTAGGGGGAGTGGTTATGGAGAGGAAGGGGAGGGTTTAGAAGAGTTTGGATTGGTTGGAGGAAAGGGGTGGGAGAGATAGGGCAGAATATAGCTAGATATACTGGGGGCGGGTGAGAATTGGGGGCAGGGTAGGGGAGCAGAGTGAGCCCATAGGGCGAACGGAGCGGGCAGAGCCAGGACTGCAGGATGAGAGCAGAAAAACTATCAGAGGACTATTGAAAAATGTAGAAGGTAAGTACTGGGGACAGGGGATTAAGCAGAAAGGGGTGAGCTACAATATTTAAAAAAAAGTATTGAGAGACCAATAAAGGGAAGGTAGAGGTTGTATGATATATTGGAGAGAAGGGAACAACAAAAACATAAGGAATAGAGGATAGTGGGAGGAGGGTGCCACCTTATGGACAAGTGCTGTAGTGCACCTGTAAATCCCCTACGGCAGATCCCAAACAGGGCTAGGTCATGGGAAAAAGGGAACAGAGAGGAAATAAGTAATAAGTAAATAGTAAGTAGGCTGCTGAATTTCCTGGTGGAGGAGCGTACTGAACACCTAGTCGGCTTTTAGGTACCTGTAGTAACACAGAGGTTTAGTAGCAGAAGTACATACTTTCTTAACACCTTCTAGAAAAGGCTTAGTTTTAGTCCCATTCGAGGGTTGAAGTCGTTGAGTTTGCTATATTGTAGTTTGGGTGTAGGCAATCCAACCAGGTGTAGACACAGGGGGTATTGCAGGGTGGAAAAAAATTGCAGAAGAGGAGAGAAAGCAGAAGGAGAGATTGCACTTAGTAAGCAGTACAGTAGCACATTGGCACACAGTAACATACACTTTTTGAGCAGGAAATAAAACACACAATTGATTCAAGCAACAAGCTAGGCAGCAACTGTCATAAAAAAAAATAAGGAAAGCAACGCTGTCTATGCTAGTGATATAAATTAAAATAGATAATGCAGAATAGGCTTAACACACCACTATATCAGTATGAATAAAAATTAAAGAGAGGGTTTCACAAGATGTACAACACATAAACAGTACAGTAAAATGTTTACTATGGGAAAAATTGGGAAAAAAGAACAGAAAAGCTTAAAAGCACGTGCAGAGGATGGCATTTTAGATGTAGTATACTATGATCGCACTTAGAGTGCTGCAGTTAAGAGGATAGACCTGAGTCCCCAAGGGCCGGCTCAACAAACACATATGTAAGAGCTGGGGTTGGCGCTTTCAGTTACAGATTGCGCAGCACACTCTCCGAGCTGAATGTAGGTGGCTTAGGCTTGTTTTTGAACAAATGGATTCGACACTAACGTATAACAAGCAGTGCCTGAGATATGAGCTCTGAGCTAGCTTGGGATATATGCAGGGATTGGCTTAAATAAGCAGTGTTGGCCAACACGCTGTGTTCTTAATGGATAAGTAACACAGTTATTGTTGGAAGTTAGCAATTCGCCGTCTGACCAACGTGCATTGCTGGGGTAGCGTGGTTCATAATTCAGATCGGTGCACACCAGAAAAGTAAAATACTCGTACTTCAAATTTATGGATAGATGATGTTGTTCATAGGAAGCTGATCAGCACAAAGTCTGCCCAGGTACAGTTTAAACAACCGAACGCTGCTGAACCAATGCACGTGCCAGAGTGGCGTTCTTAAATTCAATCAGCGCCCACAAAAAAACATACTATATAAGAATAGAGAATGCTGCTGAACCAATGCACGTGCTAGAGTGGCGTTCTTAAATTCAATCAGTGTCCACAAAAAAACATACAATATAAGAATAGAGTTGCTAATTAAATGCTAACCAGCACAGTTCAGATATATTGCACACATTCAGGTACAGGATGGCTAATGGACAAGTCAGCCGTAATAAAAACACTCTATAGACTAAAACTTAATTAGTAAGAAGTGAGTACCCCTATATTGGTGTTTAACAGTAAAGGCATGTATAGGCAGACAAGATTATATTTAGTAACACATTGTGCTTTTACCAATATCGATACCAAATAGACAAACAAGATGTACCTTAATTATGCTGCCGACGCTGTCCAACACTAGCACCAGGATATACAGCTGCCAAGGAGGGAGTTACTAAAGGGAACAGCGTCCTAGGGCAGGGGGGTTTTATAAAGTAGAAGAGGATGTTAGGTAGGAAGGGGAGGGGCAAGGGGAAGGTGTGTACAGGTGCGGACCGGAAAGTCTGCAGTAGGGAGGGAAAGTAGAAATGCACAATACTGACTAGTGTATATGTGTAGAACTAGAAAGGATTAGAAAGGAAGGGGAGCAATAGTAATTAAGAAGAGGGTAGAGCAGGTCAGGGATGACACCGCCTAAAGTAGAAAGCAATAGAAACCAGGGAGAATGAGAGAGCAATAAAGCCAGGGAAGATGTGACAGTAGAAAGAAATACAGTAAGATTAGTAGCAGGAGGTAGAGCCAGGACTGCAGGATGAGAGCAGAAAAACTATCAGAGGACTATTGAAAAATGTAGAAGGTAAGTACTGGGGACAGGGGATTAAGCAGAAAGGGGTGAGCTACAATATTTAAAAAGAAGTATTGAGAGACCAATAAAGGGAAGGTAGAGCTTGTATGATATATTGGAGAGAAGGGAACAACAAAAACATAAGGAATAGAGGATAGTGGGAGGAGGGTGCCACCTTATGGACAAGTGCTGTAGTGCACCTGTAAATCCCCTACGGCAGATCCCAAACAGGGCTAGGTCGAGGGAAAAAGGGAACAGAGAGGAAATAAGTAATAAGTAAATAGTAAGTAGGCTGCTGGATTTCCTGGTGGGGGAGCGTACTGAACACCTAGTCGGCTTTTAGGTACCTGTAGTATCACAAGGGTTTAGTAGCAGAAGTACATACTTTCTTAACACCTTCTAGAAAAGGCTTAGTGGTTTGGTTATTACTAACCTTAAGTTATTGCTATACCTAATTTACCACAGCACTTAAAGGTAGGCCGGTTCAGGTTTATTCCCCTACCTTACCTCAACTGGCCATGGCACCGGGTCCTAGCATGTCTGGGACCCAGACTGGTGGTGCCCCCTCTGGGGGCAGCATTGGGTAGTACTGCCCCATGGGACAGGGCCTGGCCTCCTTCTGGAAGAAGTGGTGGAGGGGGTGTTATCACCTGGGATAAGCTGCCAGTCTTGGTGCTCTGCATAGTCTACTGTGGGTTTGACTGCTGCCTGCACCAGATTGAGGGCATGCTGGCCAACCTGGTGGGGCAGCCTCACCCCAGTGGCCAGCCTCCAGCACTGCCACCCTCAGGGCAGTGAAGGAGGAGCACTGACAGTCCCATGGGTGGGGATGTGAGTCATGCTGCTGCCATCTGGAGGGACATGGGACTCGGACTCCACAACACCCTCCCAAGCCAAGGTATTTATCCCCCTCATGTATCACACATCGTCCCTGTCTTTTGTCTTGTCTGTCTTGTCTCGCTGCAAATCCATCCTCACCTACCCAACTTACCTCCCCAACACGTACCCATGTCCCGTCCCCAACATTCCACTCTCACCTTAAAAAAATGGACACCTGTCCCAAAAAACAAATATTGTCCCATAAATAACTCTCCATTTCACACATGTGTCTACTGGACACACATAATTTGGTCCAAGTGGCTTGACAATACAGTTATGTTGTCCTCAACCCCCTCTCTGGGGTTGAGAGTGCAAAGTCATGTACAAATTCTGTCAAAGTGCATAGTTGTACAAGAAATGGATAGCTATGGCTCTTTCCCACACCCTTCCTTCACATCCCTATCTGCCTTTCACTATGTTCTTCCCCCTGCTTATACCCCATTTCACCACTTTCCTATATCCTCATTTTTCTTTTCTTTATATTTTTTAGCACATTGCTGCATGTTGCCTTGCATTGCGCAGGCTCGCTCAGCTAAATAGAGCTATATTGACTATATGTGTTTTTAAACTCGTAATACACACTTACAAAATAAACAACTGTCCCATATTTCGAACCCAAGACTATTGCACCTGCAGACCACTGCATTAATCTGCTGTGCCACACAACTCTTACTTAAAACAGGTGGTTTAAAGAAAACATAGTAACTGCCAGTTACAGTCATTAAGCATGTTTCAACAGAGCTGCACACCTCACCATGTTGCACAAACTTGATTAAAATGTAATTAAACTAAAAAGATTACAAATGAGAGTGTAACTTGGATTCTGGTGCAATAGTACACCACTAGAAAGCCAAAGACATAATAATGGATTTAAGTGAGGCCTGTGATAGCAGGTAAATGTGCCCTTCAATAGCAACATGTAGAAAGACACCTGCTAAGGCATTAATGGCAAAATACATGTTCAACTGGGACCCTGGTGCACACATACATCCATATAAAGCCATGCACATACTGATGGATGCAGAAAATGTATGTCGCAGCTTGTATGTGTGCACATATATCTTGCAAACACACCTGTTGCAGCAGTGACTCAGTAGCTTAGTCTGTTAATTACCTTGCAAATGCTACATTTTGCCACACACAGTCCTGGGTTCAAATCCAGTGGTGTGTGCAAGTGAATTTACAGTAGTTTGAAGGCAGCAATTAATGAATGAGTCATGTACTCTTTATCCTCACAATGCATTACAAATGACAAGTCTACTTTTCACTGATGGAGGTCACAGGCCTGCAGGTAGGAACACACTTCACATATCCTTATAGCAAAACTATATGTGCATAAAGTGTCAAGTCATGCATATGCATTCACACAGAATGTCAATGCAGGTACTGCAAATGAGGGCTACTAATATCAGAGTGCACCACACAATCCTCCCAAAGTCACTGTGCAGATTATAACAGCTGTATAGCTAACATACACATTGGAAGTCCCTGCTTGTAACAAGGCCTGCCCTCATACATGCTGCAGATTACTACCAAACTGTAACACATGGCCTGGCAGTTGCCCAAATGGTGGACATATTCTTATATTTATGCCCCATCTTACCCAAATATATTGCCTAGTACTCTGTTAGTGATCCTTTACCTAACATACTTACCTTAAACACATGCCTTATTTGGAGTGGAGAGGGTAGCCTCGCTCTGGCTCTGCCTCTACAACAAGTCTGAGACAGCTCCCACAGTTACTCCTACAGGTTGTTGTCCTCCAAAGTGTTCACACTCTCTGCCTATGTCTATTACAAGCAGCAGCTGCAGCCTGTAGCACACACATCTCTATGGTAAGGTTTCTGCTACAGACCTAACCTCAGCCACGATGTTGTCTCCTCACCCCAGTAATGTCCAGCACAACATAGCAGAAAGGGGCCCTAATCTACACGAAGGCCTTATATATTGTACAGTGGTTGCATGTCATTGGCTGATGATAGTGCAAATCAGCTGTGTTAGCTGCAATTAGCATTTCAGACCCACAGACTGGTTTACAGGCAATCACCTGCTGATGAGACGCATGTTTAAAAGGCAAGCAGCTGGCTATGGCAAACCAGTCTGTATGAGACTTTCTTCACACAGAGCATGCCTTTGTGAAAACTTTTCTGTCCCCACATATAAACAGAGGAGTACTGCACTCCATCAGGTATTTAACTGATTTTGTGTACAATAGGATGCAGATGGGTGACTAGACATATGGAGAATAGGGATACAGCATTAAGCCTGTCATAGACCTGTGATAATGATGTCATTCATCTCCTGCTGTCATATACCTACACAGGATGTACTTATACATCGAGGGTGCATTGTCTGCTGTCATTGTGGCACACTGGTCTCGTTGGACTGTCCCTCTGTAGTGGTTGTAATAGCACACGGCTTATTGTGTGGCACTGTTCCTATGATATATTATTGTGGGATTGCCCATAGGAGACACACCACAGTAGACCCAAGTGTTGGGTGTATGATCATACAGCAGTATCTGTCATGGCACACATGGGAATACCTGACTATTGCTACTGTCTCAGTTGTATCTACACACTTAGTATGCTTGAACACTGTAGAGGACATGTTTGAGCAAGCAGTGGATAGTGCCAGCCATTTTGTCCTTGCTGTATCTCTACATAGCGTACATCCATGTATGTGATCCTGTAATGTGTTCTCCCTTTTTTTTGTCTTTCAGGAATCATGTATCATAGATGCCATGCACATTTCTCTGATGCAGAAAATGAAATTACACTGGAAAGACTAAGACAACATAATCATATCTGACTGTCTAGGGGGAGGCAAAACAGGGAACAGCAGGCTGCGTTGTGGGCAAACCTTGTCCTTGACATGAATGGCATGGGCCAGGTTCGACGTGAATGGCATGGGCCAGGTTCGACACATTATCAATGCTGCATGACGAAGGGCAGCAAATGTAGCCAGGGATCGTGCCTCCACTGGAGGAGGGCCTGCAGCGGAACAACCACTCAGGGCCACTGAGGAATTCCTGGTGAACCTAGGCACACATGACAGCTCCCAGGCATCCATCACACCATACATTATGGGGGTGGGTGCCACAGTTTCCACAACAGAGCAGCGTGCAGGTAGGTTTACTGTGATCAGCATTGTAATATTGTAGCAGTCAGTGTGTCAGCTGCACATACTTTTACATAGATGTCAGGTCTTAGTTCTTTGGGGGGAGAGATTTACCTCAGTTGTACTCTCATACTCAGAATGTGACCAATACAACAAGTAACATAGTAGGTATTGTAAATGTGAGCTATATGGATGTATTATCTTGTTGTCCTGCAACATTTGGTGGTACTAACATTACCTCACCCTCAACTTTTCAAAGTTCTGTCAGGTATTGGCCAAGGCTGTGGTGCTGCTCCTGGTAAGCATCACACTGTTTTGTTAAGGAAAATTTATATTCTATTAAAGTTAAGGGCCAAAATAATGCCCTACTTCAACATAATGCTGTGTGTAAACAGAGTAGAATGTTTTTTATTTTCCATTCTAGAACAGGTACATAAGGATCTTAGAGAGGGTAATTACAGGAGTGTAGTTGAACAAACAGAAACACTAGCAGTGACAATTAAGGAAAGATAAGGCTCCTGGTTTAAATGAGGCATTTACTCTAAAATGCCTGTTAAAACACAAAAGGCTGAAAGGACATTAAATTAGGCAGTGAAACATGTATTTCAATATATTTGTTAAGATAGGTGTACTGGGTTTTTATGTGTCGATTTATCAAGTATAGTGTCATATTGCTTAATTAAAAGGTAAATTATACTGATCATGTTTTACTTGACTTACTTGAAGTGATTGTTATAAAGGACTTGAGATAAATGTGTATTTTGTTCTGAGGGAGTCTATTTTGGATGAAAGCAGACAGGAAAAATGTGATCTCTAATCCAGTTGAGAGTCTTTGTTATTATGAGTACTGGTGGATTTTTCATACACAGTAGTGCAGGTATTCATGTACCGTTTTTTTCTTTCTTATCAAAGGTGACATGGGGGTTGGTCTCTGTCCCCTACACAACCTGATGTCAGTGTCTCTTCGGACTCTGATGATGATGGTGGCCACAGTGAGGCACAGGTTGGGGTGTTGGGGGCTGAATCTGTCCCAGAGGTATACATCCATTTTCTGCATCCATTGTCACCACACACAGTCAGTATACCCACACATACCCAATCCCTGGAGGTTACAGATATTGGACAGTCAGAGGGTGGGGACATCGAACAGGAAAGTGTGGCAACTATGGCTCCAATGAGTGTACACACTGGACATAGCCAGAGAGCTGGTGAGGTCCCACACAAGTGGATTGACAGGGGTGCTTGTAGGAGGCCTGCTGTCCTTCCACCACCTGTTACAGGTGTCACATCACTGGTCAGTTGGCGCATGTTTTAGGTTGACATGGAGGCACAGGCATGTTCTGAATGGAACACTAGATGTATGCTTAGGATTATGGAAGCAGTACAGTCAGACATCCATGACTGCCTCCACTGCACTGGGGACACCCTGGATTGCTTGACTGATGCATTGGACAGAAGGTGGGGTGAGACAGTGCCTGTTCTGGACCACACATTGTGCTGGAATGTGTGACTGGAGTTAAGAATTGGACTTGTGGATGTAGGTCAGCAACCCCATTTGCTGAGAGTCCATGTGGCCATGCACAATCACCATCCCATAGTGGTAGTACATCCAGTGCTACAGAGGGGAGTGTGCTGTCCACACCATGGTGTGGCAGCCCATGGGCTCATGGTCCTGGGCATTCACATGGAGAACATGGTCCCAGCAGACAACAGTCACTGTCCTTTTACCAGCACTGCTTCTGACCTTGGGCATAGAGGTGCCAGTGCAACTCCTGGCAGAGCCAGTTCCCGTGTTTGGGGCTGGAGACAGTGAACTGTCAACTCTACCATGCATGGCCCAAATCTGTCCAACATACACACATGTAGGGTTAGCACTGAGCTTGACTGTGTACATGCACACACTGACACACCTATATCAAATGCAGGTCACTTACAGACACACACAGTACATTTCCATCGTCCATCTTACCTTCTTCTCTTCCTGACTCACACACATGCTGTCAACCATTTGGGTCAGCCTCGGCCTCCTGCACTCCCACAACACAACACTCTGTGCTAGTGATAACATCTGTGCCACATCCTGTCATCCTCGCCATCGATGCAGGGAAATTAAGCTTTGTCTCTGATGCACAGGGTGACTACATTAGTTAACATGTACTTGTGTAATGCAGTACTGTTTTGCTATGCCACTTGCAGTGGGTAATGACAGATACTGTATGCTGGCATCTGTCATGAGTACACCGCATACTTTTGTGTACCTTATGTTGTATGATGTTGTAATGGCTGTATAGTTACATGATGACAGGTATGTCATGGACCTATTTATATTTCTGTTTCAGGAGTCTGTTGGGGTAATGTATGGCTACACACAGCAATAAACAGCACAGGATGGCATATCAACACAGCAGAAATATGTCTTCAGCAAGGGTCAGCACTATAAGTGCATGGCTCCATAGGTTCATATGTGTATAACAGGCTAATAAGGACAATGGCTGCATTCACTGTACTCATGCATCCCTAATCTGTGAACAGGTCTGCTACTCTTTGTAAGTGTCACCAGGGTTTTGGGAGCTCATGCATCTACAAGCTGTGTTGATGGAGATGATCCATCTACAAATATCATGTGTCCAGTACAGACAGTTGCCTGACTCCCATTATTCTGCAGCCCATTTGGTAACCTGCACATGCTGTGTCACAGCAGATGTGTGCTTCACATGCACGGGAGGCCTGCTTCATGTACGGCATACCGTCTCTGTTACATACTTGTCTCTTCAGTATGTACTATGTATACCACAGTGATGTTGTAAGCATATAGAACAAGTGAGACATGTTAGTCTTGTCAAGGATATGCAGGAGGTACACAGTGGGATCCAACACCTCCCTGTATGGAGCCAGACACATCCCCTCCAAAGCATTTAGGGGACAGACTACACATTTACAGTCGTGACACGGACTCCATAGGACATGTTATCTATGCTGTGTACTGGTGTACCATGGAACCTGTGTGACACTACAGTTCTAAGATATGCCTGTGTAGTGATATAGCAAGGGTGCCACTGCACACAATGATAGCTGTGATGACTGCCACATTCAGTATAGCAGTGACAGTCTGGGATTTACATCCCAAACCTGTTGGTGTAGGGTGTACAATAGTGAATGCATCCCCACATCTTACCAACCAGTGAGAGTCAAAGGCTACATTGCTCTCTGTGTCCATAACTCCATGTGTTATGGCTCAACTATGTGCGGTGTGTGGACACTACAGTATTATGCAGGGGTGGATGATGTCCCACTGGATAGTATTGTGCAATCATTGGCAGTTAGTCTTTGTCAGTGGCTCAAAGTACAACTGACTGTGTCTTAGGTCATCCTGATTAATTGTTGGTTCTGTGTGGGAGTCTGTGACATCTCCCAATATGCAATCACCTGCTAATGTATTCAGTCAGAGGTCACTGACAGTGGCTGTGACTGCAGAGAGAGAATAGGTAGACGGGGTACGTCAGTAATGTTGGATGCTGACCCCACTGGTAACTGGCGTCATTGCAGCACAGGTCTCCCACTGCTATCTTCCCAGAGTATGACTGTCAGACACTTGCTTATCCACCAGCTGACATAACACTTTGTATATGACATACACAGTTTCCAGCAAGGCCTGCTGGCCTAATATTGTCATACGCCTTGTCAGGCCATGGTTGGTGGAGTGAGATATATGTCCAACATCCATTGCATAGTGTAATAGTCAATGGGCTCCACTGGTTACAGTCAGTAGGCATGATCTGGCCTTGAGCAAAAGTAACAGCGTTTGGTCCAATGTCACTAGGTGTATGACAGTGTCAGTGTTTGTATCCATGCAACTCTTATCATGGCATTTCAGGTGGCATGACTCAGAGATCTGGGGACACCGCTTGCACTACCTGCTAGTTGTCCTCCATGCAAGTAAGTGTTGCAGTTACTTCCAGCATGTTGCAGGAAGAGAGTCATGCAAGGTGTCTGTACAGAGTGCAGACAAACATGTTAGGGAAGTGTAATATATAGTACACACTATGTTTTTTAGTTGTGCTGCGGCACACTTGCCCAAAGTATGGTCCAGGTCCTTATCTATAATGCCCTGCAGCACTGCCGTGACATCCCCACATGGGGAACCAACATAGTGCATCATGTGTTTACCAATATGGGTGACCAGTACAGCCCGCCCCCAATGTGAGGTCCTCCTTGGTGGGATCTGGCCACAGATCAGTCTCCTTAGAACTAGTGGCATGTTCCCCCCCCAAAAGATAATACAGACATATATGTCAAGACAGCCATTTATTACCCCCTGTGGGATGGTTGACATAGTGTGACTGCACCTCCCCCTTCAGATGGGACAAGCAAGTATGCAGAGCTATACATCCAAGCATTATGTCAGCAGCATTACAGCAGCATGAACTTGTATTTGACAGGAGGGACACAGGCTCATCATGGCTCAGCAAACCTGAACTCTTCCATCTCTCTAAAAATAGGAACACTAGCCCTCATAATGTAATGTGGAAAATAAAATGGACACACTACTAACTACTTACTAACTAAACTAACAGGTAGGATAGAGGATGGAAAGCAAATATACTAGTTTTACTAGATAAGATAGATATTTAATATGATGATTTATTTATTATTCATAACGGATTTCAGTAAAAAATTCTAACACTGAATGTGTGTGTGAGAGAGTCTTTCAATGTGGAACATTGAGGAACTTGGAAACATGAACTTTTTTTACCCCCAAATGAGGTAATGCCTCGTCGTAATGAGGTACACTTGAGAGGTATGAACCTGAATGGTGGACAACTGCCATTAGCACAATACAATAACAGGTGGAGAGTGCTGTATGACATTTGGGATACGGGTGCCCCCTCCAACATGGTGGCACTACCTCCTCAGCTAAAAGAAGCACATAGTGTTGTTGTGATGTTGAGTATACATGGTAAGTGACAAAAGTAGCCACCCATGCAAAGCAGAAACACAAAGTACAGTGTAGTTACATGTGTGACTTCAAAGGACAGGCCCAGATTGTCAGTGACCTCATATGTCATGATGCCACATATGATGGGTCTGGACCCATACCTAACCTGTACACCCACTCTGTCTGCATCAACTAAACTCCCTTGTCCCCCCCACATGTAATACATGACATTCCTACAACCTGTCCCCTAACTTCCATATTTACAGAGCAGTTCATAACTGGCCTCTCACTGGAAGATACACAGCATCTACTGCACATGCTAACATCCCAGGCTGCATCCCACATGTGATCTGACAAGGACTACTAACACCATTGGGACACCCTTGCAATCATACCGGCACTACTGGCTGCACACCAGCTGAGTGGACAACTGTTATAACCTTCCACAGCGGTGGTACAGCCACTGACTGACATAACTATACACCTCTTTGTCTGAGTATCCCTATCTGTATAGCTGTAGGGGAAATCATCATGGAGCTGATCAGCACATATATATGTATTCTATACACAGATGACTGTACACACAGTTTGGATGTGTGACAGGAAGAGCATGACTGTTACATATGGTGGACATTTCCAAGTAGTCACCATGATCCTGGGTGAGGGTACATCAGGGCATAAAACCCCCCAGACTCAGCCAAGCTGTCTGACTATATCCCCCACCCAGGCAACATTTACAAAGCAACCACAAAGGCATCCATGATACTATCATTGTAGGGGTCACTAAGTGGCCCATTGTTGGCACACATACACAACATAGGGACATCCACCTTTAATAGCTGATCTGTCAGCAGCAGTGCTCAGCAGGGTGCAGTCCTGGCACCTCTACTGATTGGAATCCTTTCAACCACAAAACATACAACTACTGACTGACTGTGGCTAACAATGTTGGCTGATGCCTGCAAATTGTGAACACTCATAGAGTTTCTGTGGTATGTCACTATCCTGCAAGAGGGTATTGCAAACACATGCCTATTGACATAGTGATAGCCATAAACTCCATGCAACTACATATGTAGTATCAGTTCCATCAGTTAGACCTATGTACCTGGTAAGTAGCACATCAGTCGCAACATGTGATGTACATACTCAGGGGTGAATGAACTGGGCACACAGACCAGGCCACACAGGTGTATACCTAATGTGCCTCAGATCACCCTGTCTCTAAAGTGGTATGGCAGGAATTATATGGCATAGCTGAGGCCACAGTCAGCTGTAAGTGATATGCTCATAACCACCAAGTACTCTTCCCTCAGCATACCAATATCTGAGTTCAGTGGCCATTTGGTGATGTACCTTTCCAAGCAGTACTGGCAGTTGCACACAACAGTACGGTCCCTCACAAAGTCACTTCACGTCTCCAGTATGTGTTCAATGGGGATAGTCTGCAATGAGTGTCATTGTCACTTGTGGCATATAAACAACACAGAGGTGATCTGTGCCTTGCATATGGGGCAATGTGTGACCCTGCTTTATTGCATATGCTGCCTATCTGTAGGAGGCATAGTAGACAGATAACCCACTGTAAGGACATTAACGTTGTATGTGACATTGGTACTACATGCTTGCGGGAGACATCTGTCTAGCAGACTTAAACACACCCTTGAAACAGAACCCTGCCTAATGGCACACAGAGCACCTCAGTGGACCTCACTACATGCCATCTGTATGATTAGCTGGGTGACCATTATCTCAACACAGGGCATCTCCCTGTGTCCCTTTTGGATTGGCGTAATATGTGCTGGTCCTGTAACTACGGGTATAAAGATGCCTATGATTGTGAGGGCTATATGGTTATTATGTTCAAACATCTTATGGTTCCCTAACATGATGTAAAATCCTCTAACAGGCTCACACACAACCATGGATACAGTGAGGCTAACAGCACCTCTAATCACTACATACAGGACACGCCAAGGCACACATGTAATCTAGTTGGCTGTATGTAGATGAGAACACTTACCTATGTAATGGTACACACTACAGATCACAGTCACACACCTCATGTCTGCTAGTACTATCAATTCAGGACATATTATGCTCGATGACATCAGCAGGCCTTGTTGTGGTCAGTCCTTGGGGGGGGCATATCACACACTACAAATAAAATATTGCAAAACCCTACCTATTTCTATGTTACCAAGATGATCCTATTTATGTCATCAGGATACACACACACACACACACACACACACACACACACACACACACACACACACACACACACACACACACACACACACACACACACACACACACACACACACCAAGTAGCCTGGAGTGAGATTAAAAAGCACTACCTATCTAGTCTTACACACTATAGATCACAGTATATATCACATGTGCCATGGCATAAGCCTTGATACTACACTGTAAGCTGGTAGACAACATCATCGGGCCTTTTAGAAGAGGGCAGTGTGGAAGCCAACAGCAAGTTACAGGGTCAAAAAGTGCATAACTGTTGCAGGTGGATGGCCCATGTAGGCATGGTGTTTGTTTTGCAGGGGTATACACACACACACACACACACACACACACACACGTGCACCAAGTAGCCTGGAGTGAGATTAGAATCCATACCTATCTAGTCTTACAAACTATAGATCACAGTATTTATCGCATGTGTAACAGCTTAAGTCTTAATACTACACTGTCAGCTGGTAGTCTTAAGGTGGATGACATCATCAGGTCTTGTAGAAGAGGGCAGTGTGGAAGCCAGCAGCAAGTTACAGGGCCAAAATGTGCATAACCATTGCAGGTAGATAGCCCATAAGGGCATGGCAGTTGTTTTGCAGGGGTATACACACACATGCACATATATGTGCATCAAGTAGCCTGGAGTGATATTAGAACCCCTACCTATTTAGTCTTATTCACTATAGATCACAGTACTTATTGCATGCACCACAGGTTGAGTCTGTTGTATATGTGATTGCAAGCACAGCACTTGTGCATTACACAAACTAGGCTTGTGTTGAACAGCATCTGTGCTTTTCAAAGTGATATTGCTTCAAACTCTTACCTGCATCTAGTATCCTAGCAGTGGGAATAACTGTTATTATCCTAGCTATGTGCATACATTTACCAGTATGGCCAAATGTGGCTGCTTGAAGTTAGATAGGCAAACCTGTGGACAGGAACAATGTGTCCTGTCCATGCGTGTGTTGACAACATTATACATTACACCACCTGCTCACCTGTGTCTCTCTACGTGGTGACATCCAGCAGGCACAGGGGTCTGTATGTAATTGGATTATCTTTTGTTGTGCCCTTAGTTTGGATCCTTTGAGCAACAGTATGGATGTGTGATAGTGCAGATTTACTCACCATCATAAGGGTATGTAGGACAATGCAGACATCCACACACATATTTATGTAATTAACAGGGATGTACATATAAATGTAGCTGTGTGTCTGTATGATATGTGTATGTGTTATGTAGATATATGGGGAGAGTCTATGTATCAATGTGATATACAGAGCTATATATATATCGGTATATATCTATTTGACACTACATAGCAATAGATATACTATGTATGTGAGAGAGATAGTGACAGACGGATATGTATACATATATGTCTGTATATATCTATACATAACAAGTCAGTCTGATGACAGGGCAACAGAACTTCACTAATTTTAACTGTTTGGGCATGCCCAGTGTGACTGTCACTACTTATAAAGTGATTTCAGGCCACACCTTCCTGTATTCCAGTCCGGGAGTTTGTGTATTATAGACTATACCTCTCAACTGTTCAGATTTCTGCAGAACCTCCAGAGTTTTATCTCACAGTTTTGGTCTGTTCCTCATAAAATTTGTGGTTTTCTGGCAAATCACTTGGATGAATTTTGGACTGAAGTCACTAAATAGTGACATACATATGAGTACACTAACAAAATTGATAAAAAAACTAAAAACTACTAAGTCCACAAGAGGCACGGTGGAAAAAACAAATCCAAATGTAAAAAAAACTATTTAATGAAGCGCTTTTCATTATTGCATTGCAATAATTTCTTCAGATACAATAATGTTCACACATTCAAGTTAAATATCATAATCAAAACATCATGTGATGAATGAAATCCAGTCAACCAACCTGCTATTTAATTACTATTAATTAATTTTAAAAAATCAAAACTGTCACCACATTTTTAAAAAGACTCTAAGAATCAAAACATAATAATATTATACAAGTACATATTAAATATTTGTACAGGCTGTTTCAACATTACAGACTTAGAAAATAGGTGAAAAGTATATATAAATATGTTATGTTTTCACCTATTCAAACTTTTTAGTTTTAACAAACAAGCTATGTTACATGCTTCATTCAATCCAGGATAGTGAAAGGCATTTAGTGTCAGTTGCCAGTATAACTCCAATTCCTCAAGCAATAGGGCACTGGGGCCACCTCTAATATCTGATTTAATCTGATCTATTGCTTTAAAAGAAAACATATGTCCCCCTGTCATTTGTGAATGTCTTGCTAAGGCATTATCAGTTTTACCCCTGTCAATAGCGTACAAGTCTTCATATATTCTCTTTAGCTACCCTGTTGGAATCTGTTGATGTAGTACAAACCTGTGGAGACTCCTCTCAAGGAAATAATAGTACATCAAGATTGAATCTCCATTCATTCACTCATGCAATGCAATAACGAAAAGCGCTTCATTAAATAGTTTTTCTACATTTGGACTTGTTTTTTTCACCGTGCCTCTTGTGGACATACATATGAATGTCTGACTTCAAATCCTTCAGTAAAATGTCTGCTGAAACAAACCCTGTTATTTTACCAACTGTTTATGTTTATGAGAGCAGTATTTAACATATGCCCCTATTTGTGGGCCTTTGTCTCCCCATTTTATTGGGCTTTGAACAGATTTCTTGCACTAAGAGATTGAGAGGTATGTTACAGATATTGACATCTATCCCTTTTTCTGCAGTACTGCGCGTCACTCAAAATGTCCACAGCATTCCCCAGCTGTCTGCTGACTTAACATGTGACTGAGGCTCATAATGCTACACCACACACAGGCAGTCTGTGAAAACACCAATATAATAATACCTCACATGCAAAAGATGTGATACTTCCAGATTAAAAGCATCAACACTATCACCCATGCTAATTTCCCTAATCCACTGAGCTACACAGGCTGCTAGACACAGTGGAGTCATTCATCACACAATCAACAGCATACATATGTACACTGTTATTCATAAATAATGTGTGACATACAATGTGTGACTTGAGTTCTCTGCTACAGCCCTAAGACTGCCTGGTCTGCTGATATGCCATTGCTGACTCACTGTTAAAGCAGTTATATGGGAATACTGCTGTGTTGGGGGGTGGGGGAACAACAGCACATGATCTGCTAGGATAGGCAGTAGTCCAAATATCATGTAATCCTACTGTTTAACATCTCCCTTGACTGATGTAGTGCATATTCCAACCATGAGGCCTAGTGATTATTAGGGAACACATACTATTGGACTGGGTACCTGAGCCCTGTGTGGATGTTACTTCTGTCACATAGCTCACTATATTTCCTTGTGTAAATGCAGCAGATCCATACATACAATACCATATAGTAATCCTTACAAGCAGTGTGTAGGTTAGAGACTTACCTTGCGAATGCAGCAGTTGACAGGACTGTAGTTCAGGGCTGACTCTGTGTGATGCAAGCAGTACACAGCCAATACATGGATAGGTACAGGTTGTGTGGGTTGTCTGGCATCAACAATTTTACTATATGTATATGAGTAGGAGTAAGGTGTCAGTCCCTAGGGCCCTAGGTTATCAGTGAATGTGCTATGTGTTGTCTCTTAGCCAAAGCCAGGGTGTATGGGACATGACTACATCTGCCAACAGGGACATCATCAGGGGGCTCCTCCTTCGAGTCCTCCTGTGACTGTGGCTGTAGTGACATATGCACTGGTGGGGGGCTGTGTATCCCTTCCCTTTGCTGATCCTGCTGTAGCTGTTTCCACAGGATCATATTGTGTAGCATGGCAAATACTGTAAACATATGGACACATGTGACTGGAGAGTACTGCAGGGCTCCGCCAGATATATTGCGGTACTGAAACTGTGACTTCAGATGCCCAAACACACACTCTATGATGTTCCTAGTTTGTGCCTTTGCCTCATTATGGCATTCTTCAGTGGGTGTGTATTTCAGTTGGGTGTCATCATCTACAGTTCCAGTGCATAGCCAGCATCCCCCAGAGTTGCGGGAGATAGGTCTCACTCTAAACCGGTTACAAGTGGCGTTCCCCAGGGCTCAGTCCTAGGACCCCTCCTGTTCGGCATATACTTCTCAGAGGTACAGACAAGCACAGGAGGACTATGGTTGACCAAGTTTGCAGACGACTGCAAACTAGGGGCTATAATTGACTCTCCGGCTGGCACAGATATCTTCCAAAAGGGTCTCACTGAGACAGATACCTGGTGTCAAAACCATGGCCTCAAGCTAAATGCCAAAAAGTGCATAGTCATCCCCTTAGGAAAAAATAAAGTACCCACAAACTACCACATAGGTGGCAGTCCCCTAAATACGGAAGACATAATAAGGGATCTGGGGACCCAAGGAGATAGTAATCTCTCCTTTGATAATCACATTGCCAAAGTGGTTAGAAAATCCTTCTACATGGCCCACCTTATCAAAAAAGGGTTCGCATCCAGATCAAAAGAGGTCATTGTGCCATTCTACTCATCACTCATCAGACCCATCATAGAGTACAGCGCCCTATTTAGGATGTATCTTACAAGACACCTGCAACAGCTGGAAAGACCACAGAAGTATCTCACAAAGAGGATCACTGGCCTCAAACAGATGCACTATGCAGCTTGACTGAAGAAACTCCAGCTGTACTCGGTTGCATACCGCCTACTCAGAGTTGATCTCTGCCAGACATACAAGGCCATGTCCAATCCAGAACTGATGGACATGCTCTACCTAAAGAAAAGCTTATCCCCTCGAGCCATATGTTCTACAGATCTAAACCTCACCACAATAATAAATAGGACGTGCTGGAGGGATAGATTCCTGTCCCAGAGACTTCCCATGCTTTGGAACAAGATTCCAATCTACATTAGGCAGAGCTCCTCGCTAACACTCTTCAAAAGAAACATTGACGAGTGGATGGGAAACAGAAAGTTTACCCCAGGGACCACTTCAGTGGCTATGCTGGACAGAGGCACAGGGAACTAATCTAAGGGGGCGGCGAAAACCAACACATTCTGGCTAGGCTTATAAATTATATATTTATCAAAGTTTTTAACTGGGTGCATTATAACTTTGTCAGGTTTGGTTTTGAAGTGTATATATAATTTCAAGATTTTAATTGATTGATTGAATTATTGAATCTGATGAAGTTTTTATTTTGCAGAAAGAAGCTCATGTCTATTACTTGTATTTTTCATTAAAGGATTGGGCTCCTCAGCAGGTGAACTGTGTTTTTTACTAGTTCAGATTTCTCAGTTTTGTAGGCTTATAAATGCCTTCGGGTAGATAGCCTAGTATCTACCTATGAACCTATGAACCTATAAATGGCCATATGTGATGTCCCCCTGCCAACATGTGGTACAGTTGTGATGCGCGCCAGTTATGGGAGTCATGATAGCTGCCAGGGCTGCCAGCACACACATTCATGATAACTCCCTGGGCATTGCACACAACCTGGCAGTTGATGGAGTGGTATCCCTTGCAGCTGATGTAGATTCTACCCTCATCACTGGGTGGTAACTTGATGTGTGCATGATTGCAGTTGATGGCTCCCAATACCTCAGGGTAGTGTGCTGCATGGTATAAGTGTTACATATTGCTGGCCCTCACCTCAAGGGTGAAGGGAAAATAAATGTGCTCACTGGCATGTGGTAGCATGCCATCCAGGAACTGGTGGGGTACCCTGGAAGCAGATGCCTGTGAGACCCCCATAATGTCCCCAGTCGGTCATTGGAAAGTACCTGTAGCTAGTATCCTAAGGGCCATACATACCTTTGTTTCCACTGTGATGGGTTCCCCTCTGTTGGCTCTGGGTCTGAGTTGAGGGCAGCAGAGCTCAGTGAGTTCTTGCAGTTTGTCTGTGTCTACCCTGTAGCACTCTACAATCTCCAGGTCATGTAGCTCCTAGAAGGGTACCCTGGGCCTGAACACTCTTCTCTTTCCCTGTCTAGGCCTACTGTCAGCAGCAGCATCATCACTGACTACAGCATCTAGCACATACAGATATAGCAGACCTGCAGCAGCCCCTGGCATTATCTCAGCTAAAATTCCCAACTCTGTACTTCAATGGTGCAGAGTATGGGGAAAAATCAGATTGTAGGGTGTATGCATACTTTATAGTTTTCTACTGTAAGTGCTGACTATGTGATTAGCTACCTATGATGCATTCCACCTGCTTAGTACATCATTAACATAATTTAATGGCCATAGTTTAAGTTAAACAGAGGTCAAAACTAATTAATATGTCACTGCGTTTTCAATATAATCAGCACTGTGGTGCACCACCCAAACACAAACCCTGTAAGTAAAGAAAACTTAGCAGTCAGTATACACACCCCCACAGACTTCCATGCTCAGCATGGCAATGCACTGCACAAACACACTGAAACTTGCTCCCCTTAGCTAAACAAATCTGAGAACTGAGTGCACACACACACACACACACACACACACACACACACACACACACACACACACACACACACACACAGACACACACACACACACACACACACACACACACACACACACACCTGCAAGGATACACTCAGCACTGCAGCTCTCCATGCAAACAGGCTGAAATAAGCTTAGAAGTCATTGGGCACACCCTCGCCTGATGTCAGCTATCTCCTCTGTAAACAACATGGTTCTCTGCTTACACAAATGGGATATGCAGACAGGATTACCCCTTTGTGCTATTCAGTAACTCCACTTCATTTGCATAGGTTCCATGCTCACAGCCTGGAAACTACATACTTCAAAGCCCTACCACGTTAGCAACAGCACCAATGCACCAATGCAGATATTCCACATAGGATCCTGTAATACATTTCTGTCATATAATATTAATTTTGTTTTTTCCAATTTTTTAAAATTTGTTTTATAAAGCATGTTTGCGCACTGCAGAGCATCACACCAACATTGTCAGATTATTAAAAAATAAATACATTTAATTTAACTTATTTCCTTTAATTTGTCAGACACACAGAGGATAGTTTCACTTATATCTGTATGTGGTATGCCATTTCTGTCCATCTATCTTCATTTTTACAGCCCCTTTTGTCTGTCTATATTCCTGTACACTACTACAGACACTGACACGGGGTCTGCAGAGATGCCTGTCTGCTTGCTGTTTCACTCTACCTGCCTCATTTGCATGAGATTCACCTGCTTATGAGGTGATTTACATACCACAGAAGTTTTTGTGTTGGCTCGCTCAGCAGCACTTACTGAATCTAAAAATGTTCGCAGCCATGTTAGTAGCATAGCGCGATGCCTACATGGAAAAAATGTGTAGGCTTTATTAAATTCCCTCCTTTGTTTGGGGTTGCCATAGTTGGGTCTGTGCAGAACTCTAGCTATACGAATGGATTCCACATTTGTATATATCTTCAGCATTCAAATCTTGAAAAATCATTGAATGCATTCACATCTGTCATATACAAGCAGCTGCTGGGGTCAGGGATCTGGTATAGTATTTGTTTTGTTACCTGACATCTTGAACTATGTTTATTAGCTGATCAGCTGGATCTAGTCTTAAGCTACATTTCAGGGATGAATAATTAATAACAAATTAGGTTATCTTCACCTAAATGATGAAGGGAAATAATTACTACAAGCATGAATCTGGAGTCCGAGGACAGAGTGGTTCAGCAGTACAGCTGTTAGTATTGCTGTCTCATGGCTCTTGGGTCTCTGATTTGGTTACTGGTCACACTGCCTTCCATACATAATCAGAATGTCCTATCTGTACCCACATTTCCTTCCACATCCATAGCATATACTGTTAGGTGAAATGGTGATGTAAGTTACTCATAGGTATGTGTGTGTGTGTGTGTGTGTGTGTGTGTGTGTGTGTGTGTGTGTGTGTGTGTGTGTGTGTATATATATATATATATATATATATATATATATATATATATACACACCCCATTATAGGTTCATAGATTCATGGGTGTGTACTAGGCTAATGGCCCTGGAGCCTTTACAAGCCTAGCCCATAGGATTACACTGGCATCGTGCCACCCAACCTTAGTTCCTGGTAACTCTGGCGATAATAGCCACTGGAGTGATCCCCAGCGTGAATTTTTTATTTCCCATCCACTCATCAAGATTTCTCTTGAAGAGGGCCAGTGAGGTGCTCTGCTTGACATGTATGGGAAGTCTATTCCATAGCATGGGCAGTCTCTGGGTTATAAACCTGTCCCTCCAGCATGTTCTGTTGATTGTGGTAATAAGGTTGAGGTCTCTGGAGTGTGTGGTGTGGAGCGATTTGGATTTCTTTAGATGTAGCATTTCTAACAGAGCTGGGTCAACCTGTGTTCCCAGATCTCTTATAACATCTTCTGTGTTTAGTGGACTACCATCAATGTGGCAATTCAAGGGAACCGGGATTTTCCCAAAGGAGATGAAAACACATTTTTTGGCATTGGGCTTAAGGCCATGGTTCTGACACCAGTCATTGGTCTCCCTGAGGCCATTCTGCAGGATGTCAGCATCAATTGGGGAGTTAATAATAGCTCCCAACTTGCAATCATCTGTTAACTTTGTCAGCCAGACTCCCTTTGTGTTGGTCTGGACTTCAGAGAAGTAGATACCAAACAGGAGAGGACCAAGGACCAAACCCTGTGGGACTCCACTCGTGACTGGTCGGCAGTCTGACTTGGAGTCAGCTATTTTCACACTGTGGGTTCTATCTGTGAGCCAGTTTGCAACCCACCTAGTGATATAGGGGTTGATGCCTAGCTTAGTAAGTTTTTCTATGATTCCTGAGTGGGGATTTGGTATCAAAGGCCTTGGCCAGATCAAGGTAGGCTGTATGAACCACCTTATCTTCATCCACAGCTCTGGTGTCTGACCAAGTTGAGCAGGCATGATCTACCCTTCACAAAACCAAACTGTGTAGAATCCAGAGTTTGGAGATTCCCTATATCCTTGTTTATTAGGTCCATGATGATGCGTTCCATAGCTTTGCATATCACACTCATCAGGCTAATGGGGCGATAGTTCCCAGGGTCTGTAGTCGCTCCTCCTTTGTGGAGAGGGATGACTGTAGCAGTGTGCCATTTGGTAGGGACAAAGCCTGAGGTGAGGCTGTAATTAATCAGGGCACACAGGTGAGGTGCCAGTTCACTCTGTAGTTCATGTACAACACAACCAGGGATACTGTCAGGTCCCATAGAAGCTGTATTCATGGCCTTGGACAGTGTTGTTTTAATCTGTGCATCAGTAATACTGAGTGCCTGGCAATCTACTGGTATTGTGATTGGTCCTTTGGGGGGGGGGTAAAGTTAACACTGAATCTGGCCGCCAGTATATTTGCAATATCTGTTGGCTCGGTATAGGAGGTACCATTGTGCAGTAACTCAGAGCAAATCTGGGTATTGTCATGGAGATTCTTTACATAACTACAGAAGGCCTTGTGGTTGTCTTTACTATCTGCTGCAATTCTGTTTTCATAGCTAGCTTTAGAGGATTTGATGAGGGATCTCAACCTTTTGTTGAGGCTGATAAGAGAGTTTTTCCAGTCTTGGGACTTCACCTTATTCTGCATCAGTTTCCTCCTTCTGTTGTAGCATTTGTTTATGACAGAGGACCACCAGATTGGCTTCCTTTTTTTTGAGGAGAGCGTCTCAGTTCTATTGTGTATGGTGAGATCCATGCATTTGTGTACATGTTCATACAGTGCATTGGTGTATGATTTGGCAGCCATGCAACTATTCTCCAATTGCATGGGTGCCGTGAAGTTAGCCACCTCTGTTTTTAGAAGCCCAAAGTTAGCTTTGGAGATGTTTTTCATGGTGGTTACCTTTGTTGTGGGGAGGGGGGATTTCCAAGGTGATTAGCTTTTGATCGGATCTAACCAGGGAGGAGTTGACTATTGATGAAGAGCAATGGTCGCCCATGTTAGTAATGGCCAGGTCAAGGATGTTGCTACCTCTAGTGGGGGTAAGAATGAGTTGGTCCAGGGCATTGGAATTAATGAATTCCAGAAAGTGTTGGGCAAGTGTATTGGTACAGCAATAGTTTTCCCAGTTAATGGAGAGGTAGTTGAAGTCGCCCAGTATGAGAGTATTAGGTTGGACCCTAATATTCTCCAAGGTGCTTAGGAATGTGGAGTGTGAATCTTGGGACATGGTTGGGGATCTATAGCAGGCTACGACCTGAATCACTGTCTTACCCAATGTTAGTTGCACCTGAAGTATCTCAGATGCGTTATGTTGGGCTACCAGTCTGGAGGTGTGTGCATCCTTTATGAATATGGAAACACCACCACCTTGAAGCTTCGGTCCAAGTTCTGGGGCCAAAAGGTATGGAATGAGTTGTAGCCTGGTATTGCAGGGGTATTTTCTGCTGCCTTGAACCGGGTCTCTGTTACAGCACAAATGTCGATGTTCTCCATTTTAAGGAGTACTTTGAGCAAGTGCATTTTGATATTTAGACTTCTAGCGTTGAGCAGCATGACCCTCAAATTGCATTTGTTTGTAGCTTTTACAATGGTAATTTAGTCTTTGGAACATCACCTAAAAAGGCACTATAGGGATGGCAAGAGCCTTGGCCAGTATCCGGAAGCCTAGGGGTGACAGATGCAGGCCATCTCTACCAAAACATTGAGGTCTGTCAATCATGCCATCCCACACAGACAGATATTGGATCCCCTTAGAATGACACCAGAAACTTAGCCAATTGTTGAAATCAATCATTTTCTGCTTGTACTGTGGTAACATTCTGGGTGATGGTAGGATGCTGCTCAGGGTTAGAGTCATACCTCCCTGGGCTACATAATCCAAGAGCTCCTCCATGTCTCTTTTCATGTAGTCCACGGAGGTATGTCTCAGGTCATTCACACCCACATGTACAATGACAGAGTCATATTTGTACCTGTTGTTGAGGGACCTGAGTGAGTGCATTATGTGGTGGATCCTGGCGCCTGACAGGCAGCTGGCTGTTACGTTCTCCTTATTCAACCTATTGAGTGGGAAATCAGTGTGCCTCACTATCGAGTCATCTATGACTAGTGTGTTAGGTATGCTGTTTTGCCTCAGGGGCTTTGGTTCAGTGGCACACTGTTTAGGAGAGTTATGTGTCTCATGATTAGTGTTGTGTTGTGGTGGGCGAGTGGGTTTCTGCCTTGGGGGGCTCTGCTGTTTGGTTAGATTTTTATTGAGAGCCTCAGCGAAGGTGGGTGTGCGGTTTGGGTTTTTATGTGAAGGCAATGTTGGTGTGTGTTCTGGATGGCTATGTGTTCCATGTGGTGTGGTGCAAGTGTTGAACTTCTCCTCTTGACCAGCTATTCCGGTCTTGGCTGGAGAGTGCATGGCTTCCAATTTGGATATACAAGTGCATCTCTCACACGTCTGAGTGTTGGGGGTAAGAGGAGAGGGTTGTCAGTGTACATGAAGCAGTTGCTACATTTCCTCAGGATGCCCAAGTTCACCAGGTTAATGGGAGAAAGTACAGGGAACTGACCTTTAGACATGCCTGGAGGGGTGGGCATTAATAAGTACTGGAGCTGTTTCCTTGTAGAACGTTTAGTGCTGGTAGCACTTTTGTGTACTACAATAATTGCTACAAGAAGTCTTCGAAATTGCTAAACTAACAAGCTAGTAAAAGTGCAGGAGAGGAGATAACTAGCAGATCTAAGGGAAAATATTGAAGAGCAGACTTTGGCACTGCTCGGAAGCTTACAAACAGTCCTGGATACAGCAAATCTGTATCTGGTCTAGATTAGTTACAGAAAAGGTGGGAAACAAGCACAGATGTGGGCTTTTAAACCAGAAGTTGAAAAAGATGGAAAAACTGCCCAAATGGTCAATAAACTACAATTTCTAGGCCAAAAAAACACTCCTCTTGTGGTAGATAGACTACCTAGTACTTGCCACTTCCACTGATAAGCTAGAAGGCTTCCCTCCAACATAGAAAGGCTTTGGGAGCTCAGAAGCTTACAAAGAGTCCTGGATACAGCAAATCTGTACCTGAACTAGACTAGTTACAGGAAAGGCAGGGAACAAATGTAAATGTGGGCTTTTAAACCAGAAAGTTGAAACAGATGGAAAAACTGCCCATACGGCCAATAAACTACAATTTCTGGGCCAAAACCCACTCCTCTTGTGGTAGATAGGCTACCTAGTGCTTACCACTCCCACTGATAAGCTAGTAGGCTTCCCTCCAACACAGAAAGCTTGGAGGGGCTCAAAAGCTTACCAACAGTCCTGGACACAGCAAGTCTGTATCTGGACTAGACTAGTTACAGGAAAGGCAGGAAACAAGGTTACAATTTTTTTTTTACATAAAAGCAGCTAAAACAGCAGTAAATACAATTCAAATGTAATGCAGGCTAGCACACTTGAATGTGTAGCAATATTACAATATTACGGCAAATACAGTTTAAATAAATGCAATTAAATTAACAAATGACTAAAAACAAGTGCAGAAGGCAGTAAATTAGAAGGCTACTAACAAGCTGTAATAAGTTCAGAGAAAGAGCAACTGAACAGATAACAGCATGCAGAACAGCGGCCTAAGACAGTTACAGTAAGAACAGCTGAATAAAGTGTATATATATATATATATATATATATATATATATATATATATATATATATATATATATATATATATATATTTTTTTTTTTTTTTTTTGAGGGAGGGAACAGAGCAGAATTAAGAGGCTACAGGGGTTGTTCTTCCCTCCTTATAGACTGGCATACTGTCTTACAACTTTTGCTTGCCATTTTAGCCTCCAACTTCCTCACAACCCTGAACATGATAGATCACTTATCAATGAATGAATAAATGATGATTCTGGCAATATATGAAAATAAACCTAAACTAAAATGTGGGTAATATGAGAGAGAAAATGTTACTGCTGAGTACACAAACAGCACTATGGATAAAAAGAGGAAAAAATATGATGGGGTACCAAATCATCAGGAAAAAGATGGAGAACATGAAAAGCATAAGATGATGTTGTGCCAAACCAGATGCCAAAATGACAAAATGAGTTACTGAGGAAAATATGTTAGAAATATGAAGAGAAGAGGATGTTAATACAACTAAGGAGAGCATGTTATTACAACTAAGGAGAGCATGTTAATACAACTAAGGAGAGTATGTTAGTACAACTAAGGAGAGCATGTTAATACAACTAAGGAGAGCAAGTTAATACAACTAAGGAGAGCATGTTAATACAACTAAGGAGAGTATGTTAATACAACTAAGGAGAGCATGTTAATACAACTAAGGAGAGTATGTTAGTACAACTAAGGAGAGCATGTTAATACAACTAAGGAGAGCATGTTAGTACAACTAAGGAGAGTATGTTAATACAACTAAGGAGAGTATGTTAATACAACTAAGAAGAGCATGTTAATACAACTAAGGAGAGCATGTTAATACAACTTAGGAGAGCATGTTAGTACAACTAAGGAGAGTATGTTAATGCAACTAAGGAGAGTATGTTAATGCAACTAAGGAGAGTATGTTAATACAACTAAGGAGAGTATGTTAATACAACTAAGAAGAGCATGTTAATACAACTAAGGAGAGTATGTTAATACAACTAAGGAGAGCATGTTAATACAACTAAGGAGAGCATGTTAATACAACTAAGGAGAGTATGTTAGTACAACTAAGGAGAGCAAGTTAATACAACTAAGGAGAGCATGTTAATACAACTAAGGAGAGCATGTTAATGCAACTAAGGAGAGTATGTTAATGCAACTAAGGAGAGTATGTTAATACAACTAAGGAGAGTATGTTAATGCAACTAAGGAGAGTATGTTAATACAACTAAGGAGAGCATGTTAATACAACTAAGGAGAGCATGTTAATACAACTAAGGAGAGCATGTTAATACAACTAAGGAGAGCATGTTAATACAACTTAGGAGAGCATGTTAGTACAACTAAGGAGAGTATGTTAATGCAACTAAGGAGAGTATGTTAATGCAACTAAGGAGAGTATGTTAATACAACTAAGGAGAGTATGTTAATACAACTAAGAAGAGCATGTTAATACAACTAAGGAGAGTATGTTAATACAACTAAGGAGAGCATGTTAATACAACTAAGGAGAGCATGTTAATACAACTAAGGAGAGCATGTTAATACAACTAAGGAGAGTATGTTAGTACAACTAAGGAGAGCAAGTTAATACAACTAAGAAGAGCATGTTAATACAACTAAGGAGAGCAAGTTAATGCAACTAAGGAGAGTATGTTGATGCAACTAAGGAGAGCATGTTAATACAACTAAGGAGAGTATGTTAGTACAACTAAGGAGAGCATGTTAATACAACTAAGGAGAGTATGTTAATACAACTAAGGAGAGCATGTTAATACAACTAAGGAGAGTATGTTAGTACAACTAAGGAGAGCAAGTTAATACAACTAAGGAGAGCATGTTAATACAACTAAGGAGAGCAAGTTAATGCAACTAAGGAGAGTATGTTAATGCAACTAAGGAGAGCATGTTAATACAACTAAGGAGAGTATGTTAGTACAACTAAGGAGAGCATGTTAATACAACTAAGGAGAGTATGTTAATACAACTAAGGAGAGCATGTTAATACAACTAAGGAGAGTATGTTAGTACAACTAAGGAGAGGATGTTAATATAACTAAGGAGAGCATGTTAATGCACCTAAGGAGAGTATGTTAGTACAACTAAGGAGAGTATGTTAATACAACTAAGAAGAGCATGTTAATACAACTAAGGAGAATATGTTAATACAACTAAGGAGAGCATGTTAATACAACTAAGGAGAGTATGTTAATACAACTAAGGAGAGCATGTTAGTACAACTAAGGAGAGCATGTTAGTACAACTAAGGAGAGCATGTTAATACAACTAAGGAGAGTATGTTAATACAACTAAGGAGAGCATGTTAATACAACTAAGGAGAGCATGTTAATACAACTAAGGAGAGCATGTTAATACAACTAAGGAGAGCATGTTAATACAACTAAGGAGAGCATGTTAATACAACTAAGGAGAGTATGTTAATACAACTAAGGAGAGCATGTTAATACAACTAAGGAGAGTATGTTAGTACAACTAAGGAGAGCATGTTAATACAACTAAGGAGAGCATGTTAGTACAACTAAGGAGAGTATGTTAATACAACTAAGGAGAGTATGTTAATACAACTAAGAAGAGCATGTTAATACAACTAAGGAGAGCATGTTAATACAACTTAGGAGAGCATGTTAGTACAACTAAGGAGAGTATGGTAATGCAACTAAGGAGAGTATGTTAATACAACTAAGGAGAGTATGTTAATACAACTAAGAAGAGCATGTTAATACAACTAAGGAGAGTATGTTAATACAACTAAGGAGAGCATGTTAATACAACTAAGGAGAGCATGTTAATACAACTAAGGAGAGCATGTTAATACAACTAAGGAGAGCATGTTAATACAACGAAGGAGAGCATGTTAATACAACTAAGGAGAGTATGTTAGTACAACTAAGGAGAGCAAGTTAATACAACTAAGGAGAGCATGTTAATGCAACTAAGGAGAGTATGTTAATGCAACTAAGGAGAGCATGTTAATACAACTAAGGAGAGTATGTTAGTACAACTAAGGAGAGCATGTTAATACAACTAAGGAGAGTATGTTAATACAACTAAGGAGAGCATGTTAATACAACTAAGGAGAGTATGTTAGTACAACTAAGGAGAGTATGTTAGTACAACTAAGGAGAGCATGTTAATATAACTAAGGAGAGCATGTTAATGCACCTAAGGAGAGTATGTTAATACAACTAAGGAGAGCATGTTAATACAACTAAGAAGAGCATGTTAATACAACTAAGGAGAATATGTTAATACAACTAAGGAGAGCATGTTAATACAACTAAGGAGAGTATGTTAATACAACTAAGGAGAGCATGTTAATACAACTAAGGAGAGTATGTTAATACAACTAAGGAGAGCATGTTAATACAACTAAGGAGAGCATGTTAATACAACTAAGGAGAGTATGTTAATACAACTAAGGAGAGCATGTTAGTACAACTAAGGAGAGCATGTTAGTACAACTAAGGAGAGCATGTTAATACAACTAAGGAGAGTATGTTAATACAACTAAGGAGAGCATGTTAATACAACTAAGGAGAGCATGTTAATACAACTAAGGAGAGTATGTTAGTACAACTTAGGAGAGCATGTTAATACAACTAAGGAGAGTATGTTAGTACAACTAAGGAGAGCATGTTAATACAACTAAGGAGAGTATGTTAGTACAACTAAGGAGAGCATGTTAATACAACTAAGGAGAGTATGTTAATACAACTAAGGAGAGCATGTTAATACAACTAAGGAGAGCATGTTATTACAACTAAGGAGAGCATGTTAATACAACTAAGGGGAGTATGTTAATACAACTAAGGAGAGCATGTTATTACAACTAAGGAGAGCATGTTAATACAACTAAGGGGAGTATGTTAATACAACTTAGGAGAGCATGTTATTACAACTAAGGAGAGCATGTTAATACAACTAAGGAGAGCATGTTAATGCAACTAAGGAGAGTATGTTAATGCAACTAAGGAGAGCATGTTAATACAACTAAGGAGAGTATGTTAGTACAACTAAGGAGAGCATGTTAATGCAACTAAGGAGAGTATGTTAATGCAACTAAGGAGAGCATGTTAATACAACTAAGGAGAGCATGTTATTACAACTAAGGAGAGCATGTTAATACAACTAAGGAGAGTATGTTAGTACAACTAAGGAGAGCATGTTAATACAACTAAGGAGAGCATGTTAATACAACTAAGGAGAGTATGTTAGTACAACTAAGGAGAGTATGTTAATGCAACTAAGGAGAGTATGTTAATGCAACTAAGGAGAGTATGTTAATACAACTAAGGAGAGCATGTTAATACAACTAAGGAGAGCAAGTTAATACAACTAAGGAGAGCAAGTTAATACAACTAAGGAGAGCATGTTAATACAACTAAGGAGAGTATGTTAGTACAACTAAGGAGAGTATGTTAATGCAACTAAGGAGAGTATGTTAATGCAACTAAGGAGAGTATGTTAATACAACTAAGGAGAGCATGTTAATACAACTTAGGAGAGCATGTTAGTACAACTAAGGAGAGCATGTTAGTACAACTAAGGAGAGCATGTTAATACAACTAAGGAGAGCATGTTAATACAACTTAGGAGAGCATGTTAGTACAACTAAGGAGAGCATGTTAGTACAACTAAGGAGAGCATGTTAATACAACTAAGGAGAGCATGTTAATACAACTAAGGAGAGTATGTTAGTACAACTAAGGAGAGCATGTTAATACAACTAAGGAGAGTATGTTAATACAACTAAGAAGAGCATGTTAATACAACTAAGGAGAGTATGTTAATACAACTAAGGAGAGCATGTTAATACAACTAAGGAGAGTATGTTAATGCAACTAAGGAGAGCATGTTAATACAACTAAGGAGAGTATGTTAGTACAACTAAGGAGAGCATGTTATTACAACTAAGGAGAGCATGTTAATACAACTAAGGAGAGCATGTTAATGCAACTAAGGAGAGTATGTTAATGCAACTAAGGAGAGTATGTTATTACAACTAAGGAGAGCATGTTAATACAACTAAGGAGAGCATGTTATTACAACTAAGGAGAGCATGTTATTACAACTAAGGAGAGCATGTTAATACAACTAAGGAGAGCATGTTATTACAACTAAGGAGAGCATGTTAATACAACTAAGGAGAGCATGTTAATACAACTAAGGAGAGCATGTTATTACAACTAAGGAGAGCATGTTAGTACAACTAAGGAGAGCATGTTAATACAACTAAGGAGAGCATGTTAATACAACTAAGGAGAGTATGTTAGTACAACTAAGGAGAGCATGTTAATACAACTAAGGAGAGTATGTTAATACAACTAAGAAGAGCATGTTAATACAACTAAGGAGAGTATGTTAATACAACTAAGGAGAGCATGTTAATACAACTAAGGAGAGTATGTTAATACAACTAAGGAGAGCATGTTAATACAACTAAGGAGAGCATGTTAATACAACTAAGGAGAGCATGTTAATACAACGAAGGAGAGCATGTTAATACAACTAAGGAGAGCATGTTAATACAACGAAGGAGAGCATGTTAATACAACTAAGGAGAGCATGTTAATACAACTAAGGAGAGCTTGTTAATACAACTAAGGAGAGCATGTTAATACAACTAAGGAGAGCATGTTAATGCAACTAAGGAGAGCATGTTAATACAACGAAGGAGAGCATGTTAATACAACTAAGGAGAGTATGTTAGTACAACTAAGGAGAGCAAGTTAATACAACTAAGGAGAGCATGTTAATGCAACTAAGGAGAGTATGTTAATGCAACTAAGGAGAGCATGTTAATACAACTAAGGAGAGTATGTTAGTACAACTAAGGAGAGCATGTTAATACAACTAAGGAGAGTATGTTAATACAACTAAGGAGAGCATGTTAATACAACTAAGGAGAGTATGTTAGTACAACTAAGGAGAGGATGTTAATATAACTAAGGAGAGCATGTTAATGCACCTAAGGAGAGTATGTTAGTACAACTAAGGAGAGTATGTTAATACAACTAAGAAGAGCATGTTAATACAACTAAGGAGAATATGTTAATACAACTAAGGAGAGCATGTTAATACAACTAAGGAGAGCATGTTAATACAACTAAGGAGAGTATGTTAATACAACTAAGGAGAGCATGTTAATGCAACTAAGGAGAGTATGTTAATGCAACTAAGGAGAGCATGTTAATACAACTAAGGAGAGTATGTTAATACAACTAAGGAGAGCATGTTAATACAACTAAGGAGAGCAGATGAAAAGTGAGTAATGCCACACATGAATCTGAGACGAGAGACTGAACCTGGTGAAGACCAGGAATATGACCACGACCCAGCAAGGTGTTGTGTTAGCAGGATTTTGAAGCCTGGGAGTTTTCCAGTTATTTTATATATGGAGGGATCACTCAGAGATGTAACAACATCATTGTTAAACTTGCTTCTGATTAACAGGAAATTTTCACTTGAACAGAGATCCCTTGTGGGGAGTAAGGTGGTAGGATATTTTGCGGAAGTGGGCAATTTTTAGGGTAGTAAATTAGTTTGTGTGCTGTAACTAGTTGTGAGTGTTAGGTACTTGCTTAGTTTGAGCCAGTTAGGCTGTTTTAAGGAATGGCAATCGTGGATTCTATATAGGGTCTGGTAGTAAATTTAGCAATCTTGTAATAACAGGAGGGATGTGTACATTTAAGTGCTGTGGGAAGGAAATAGGTTGAGACTAGAGTTTTTCTTGCTCTGTCAGTCAGGTACTGTTTGGTCCTATAAAGGGATCTTAGTTTCTAATGATTTTTTAATGGTTTGAATTTGAGGTTATCCTTTTGCAATACTTAGTAGTTTAGCATTAGCTACTATTTCAGTTTTGTTATTTTTTGATGATGTAAATGAATGATTGTTTTTGGTTTAGATACTGCTTGGGTGTGAAGATCATAGAGCTTTTAGGGAGGATTAAGACCAAGTTTAAATTTTATAGCCAGGGTTTGACAGAAAACAGAGAAGCTTGAGTTATTTGCTAAAGTTTGGATATTGTCACGGCTGTATATATTATCTGGACTTTGCATAGTGTTAAGGCTGTTCATATTATCCAGAGTTTGGATAGTGTTGAGGCTGTTCATATTATGTAGAGTTTGGATATTGTTGAGGCTGTACATATTATATGGAGTTTGGATAGTGTTGAGGCTGTACATATTATCTGGAGGTAGTGTTGAGGCTGTACATATTATCTGGAGGTTGGATAGTGTTGAGGCTGTACATATTATTTGGAGTTTGGATAGTGTTGAGGCTGTACATATTATCTTTAGTTTGGATAGTGTTGAGGCTGTACATATTATCTGGAGGTTGGATAGTGTTGAGGCTGTACATATTATCTGGAGGTTGGGTAGTGTTGAGGCTGTACATATTATTTGGAGTTTGGATAGTGTTGAGGCTGTACATATTATCTGGAGGTTGGATAGTGTTGAGGCTGTACATATTATCTGGAGGTTGAATAGTGTTGAAGCTGTACATATTATTTGGAGTTTGGATAGTGTTGAGGCTGTACATATTATCTGGGGTATGGATAGTGTTGAGGCTGTACATATCATCTGGAGGTTGGATAGTGTTGAGGCTGTACATATCTGGAGGTTGGATAGTGTTGAGGCTGTACATATTATCTGGAGTTTGGATAGTGTTGAGGCTGTACATATTATCTGGAGGTTGGATAGTGTTGATACTGTACATATTATCTGGAGTTTGGTTAGTGTTGAGGCTGTACATATTATCTGGAGTTTGGATGGTGTTGAGGCTGTGCATATTATCTGGAGTATGGATAGTGTTGAAGCTGTACATATTATCTAGAATTTGGATGGTGTTGAGGCTGTACATATTATCTGGAGTTTGATAGTGTTGAGGCTGCACATATTTGGCGTTTGGATAGTGTTGAGGCTGTACATATTATCTGGAATTTGGATAGTGTTGAGGCTGTACATATTATCTGGAGGTTGGATAGTGTTGAGGCTGTACATATTATCTGGAGTTTGGCTAGTGTTGAGGCTGTACATATTATCTGGAGTTTGGATAGTGTTAACACTGTATATATTATCTGGAGTTTGGATAGTGTTGAGGCTGTACATATCTGGAGTTTGGATAGTGTTGACAGTGTACATATTATCTGGAGTTTGGATAGTGTTGAGGCTATACATATTATCTGGAGGTTGGATAGTGTTGAGGCTGTACATATTATCTGGAGGTTGGATAGTGTTGAAGCTGTACATATTATTTGGAGTTTGGATAGTGTTGAGGCTGTACATATTATCTGGAGGTTGGATAGTGTTGAGGCTGTACATATTATCTGGAGGTTGAATAGTGTTGAGGCTGTACATATTATTTGGAGTTTGGATAGTGTTGAGGCTGTACATATTATCTGGAGGTGGGATAGTGTTGAGGCTGTACATATTATTTGGAGTTTGGATAGTGTTGAGGCTGTACATATTATCTGGAGGTTGGATAGTGTTGAGGCTGTACATATTATCTGGAGGTTGGATGGTGTTGAGGCTGTACATATTATTTGGAGTTTGGATAGTGTTGAGGCTGTACATATTTTCTGGAGGTTGGAAAGTGTTGAGGCTGTACATATTATTTGGAGTTTGGATAGTGTTGAGACTGTACATATTATCTGGAGGTTGGATAGTGTTGAGGCTGTACATATTATTTGGAGTTTGGATAGTGTTGAGGCTGTACATATTATTTGGAGTTTGGATAGTGTTGAGGCTGTACATATTATCTGGAGGTTGGATAGTGTTGAGGCTATACATATTATCTGGAGCTTGGATAGTGTTGAAGCTGTACATATTATCTGGAGTTTGGATAGTTTTGAAGCTGTACATATTATCCGGAGTTTGGATAGTGTTGAGGCTGTTCATATTATGTAGAGTTTGGATATTGTTGAGGCTGTACATATTATTTGGAGTTTGGATAGTGTTGAGGCTGTACATATTATCTGGAGGTAGTGTTGAGGATGTACATATTATCTGGAGTTTGGTTAGTGTTGAGGCTGTACATATTATTTGGAGTTTGGATATTGTTGAGGCTGTACATATTATCTGAAGGTTGGATATTGTTGAGGCTGTACATATTATCTGGAGGTTGGATAGTGTTGAGGCTGTACATATTATGTGGAGTTTGGATATTGTTGAGGCTGTACATATTATCTGGAGCTTGGATAGTGTTGAAGCTGTACATATTATCTGGAGTTTGGATAGTTTTGAAGCTGTACATATTATCTAGAGTTTGGATAGTGTTGAGGCTGTACATATTATCTGGAGGTTGGATAGTGTTGAGGCTGTACATATTATCTGGAGCTTGGATAGTGTTGACACTGTACATATTATCTGGAGCTTGGATAGTGTTGAAGCTGTACATATTATCTGGAGTTTGGATATTGTTGAGGCTGTACATATTATCTGGAGTTTGGATAGTGTTGAGGCTGTACATATTATCTGGAGGTAGTGTTGAGGATGTACATATTATCTGGAGTTTGGTTAGTGTTGAGGCTGTACATATTATTTGGAGTTTGGATATTGTTGAGGCTGTACATATTATCTGAAGGTTGGATAGTGTTGAGGCTGCACATATTATGTAGAGTTTGGATAGTTTTGAAGCTGTACATATTATCTGGAGCTTGGATAGTGTTGAAGCTGTACATATTATCTGGAGTTTGGATAGTTTTGAAGCTGTACATATTATCTAGAGTTTGGATAGTGTTGAGGCTGTACATATTATCTGGAAGTTGGATAGTGTTGAGGTTGTACATATTATCTGGAGCTTGGATAGTGTTGAAGCTGTACATATTATCTGGAGGTTGGATAGTGTTGAGGCTGTACATATTTTCTGGAGGTTGGAAAGTGTTGAGGCTGTACATATTATCTGGAGTTTGGATAGTGTTGAGGCTGTACATATTATCTGGAGGTTGGATAGTGTTGAGGCTGTACATATTATGTGGAGTTTGGATAGTGTTGAGGCTGTACATATTATCTGGAGTTTGGATAGTTTTGAAGCTGTACATATTATCTAGAGTTTGGATAGTGTTGAGGCTGTGCATATTATCTGGAGGTTGGATAGTGTTGAGGCTGTACATATTATCTGGAGCTTGGATAGTGTTGAAGCTGTACATATTATCTGGAGTTTGGATAGTGTTGACACTGTACATATTATCTGGAGTTTGGATAGTGTTGACACTGTACATATTATCTGGAGTTTGGATAGTGTTGAAGCTGTACATATTATCTGGAGTTTGGATAGTTCTGAAGCTGTACATATTATGTGGAGTTTGGATAGTGTTGAGGCTGTACATATTATCTGGAGTTTGGATAGTGTTGAAGCTGTACATATTATGTGGAGTTTGGATATTGTTGAGGCTGTACATATTATCTGGAGTTTGGATAGTGTTGAAGCTGTACATATTATGTGGAGTTTGGATAGTTTTGAAGTTGTACATAATGTGGAGTTTGGATATTGCTGAGGCTGTACATATTAATGTTGATCATCTGCATATTGCACTATGATAGCTAGTGTGTGGCAGTATGGAGCTTTATGACAATGTCAAAAAGGAGGGGTTCTGGTATGCAGTCTTGCAGAACACCTATGGTAATTGTTAGAAAGGGTGTACAATCCTGTTGCCATTTAACTGCTTATCTTCCAGATTAGTAACTATGCAGCCATGAAAGTTAAGACTGCAAGAAACTGTCAGAATGTCCAGTAAGTACATGTTGGTGTGATACCATGTGAAATGCTTTAGAAAGGTCTGAAATCATGGTGGATAGTACTTTCTCATTGTCCTTGTGCTGGTTTATAGTATTATTGAAATGAAGGAGAGCTGTTGTACTGTAATTGGGTCTGCACTCATCCCAAGTTTAGAAGAGAAGGTCAGTTAAGTTAAGATGAGTAAGCTGTACATGGATACCTTTTCTGAAGCTTTTGGATAGTGGAGAAAGCGATACCTCTATAATAATTGAAGTCTGATTATGTGCCTGCTTTGTGTAAAGGTATAATGCAGGATTTTTTCCAGATGGCTGGGATGTATTTTTCAGATGTGGATCTGTTTATCAAAATAGGGACAAGGAAAGCTATGGGATCTGCAGACATTTTACATATTCAGAAGGAAGCTAGTCAGCTGCTAAGCAAATTTATTTTAGCCTAGATAGGAGCTCTCTGATGGTGGAGATGGGTATAGGGCTAAAGTAAAAGGGATATGGGTGGGTAGGGCAAAATAAACTGAGTAAATGGGATGGGGGGATTGTTTAAGATAGATTATATGAAGTAGGAATTGAACTGACTAAGAAATAAATCGGTATTGTTGGTAGTTGAGTGAAATGAGGTGGTAGTTTGGCCTGGATTGAATAGTTTATTTAAGGATGACTGAAAAATTATAATGAGCTGCTCTTTTCCTGATGCTGTGAAGAGAAGCCTGTCGACTTAGAATTGTTTCATTAACTCTTTGCTTAATCTCATTTTGTTCAATTCTTTGGCTTACATACAATGACTATAAACTACAAAGTACATAAAATCTAATCTACAAATTTATTAACATTAATAAAATCAAAAATCTGGAAAATCTCTTTTAAAATATCTAATGGAATTGATACCAAATTCATATGTCCTGTTATTTTTAAACTTTTAACTCAACAATATCAAAAATATTTAAATTTTTTTTTATTTTATAACATTGTTTTGTTAATAGTAAACATAAAAAAATGACCACCATTTTTGATATTTTTAACATTTTTTATTTTTGTTATCTTGTCTGTCTTGTATAAATGTAATTTATTTTAAATGTTTTTCTCTCTTTGTTTTCTCTTGTAAGCTTTTTGGTTTTACAGGGTGTAAAAATAATTTAATACAAAAACATAATAATAATAACCATTAATATTAACAATAACAACTTGTATTTTCTCTTGTCAAATCCTCTTTCCTCCAGTTTACCAGTATTTTTACCAACACTTCTTTTGTTTTAAAGTAATAGTTTCCCATAAAAAAGAGGAGATGAGAATGAGATATTTTTTTTTTATCCTTTTATTTTATTTTTTATTTTTTATTTTATTTTACTTCTTTATTTATTTTGTTTGTTGTTTTTTTTCTTTTCTTCCCCTTCCTTGTGCAAGTACTGCTTATAAGTCATAGTGTAAACTGAGAAACTGCCCCTCCCCCTGTAGTATCTAGCACTGTTTCCTGCCCTATGCTGTGAGGTAGAAGATATGGTCATCTTACATTTGTTTTATTAGGTTACTAAATAAAGCTTTCACTGTATATTACCTCTAGTAGTATTTACACCCTCCTGCACAATTGATTTGAACTGTATATACACTATAATTTTATATAATTACCAAATAGTGTTGCCTGTAAACATTTTAACAATGTTTTAATAACAATGTTTTAGAAAAACTCAAGCTACTTATCTGGCAATCCAGTCTTGTTTTATCTTATCTTTCCAGCATTGTAACTATTCATTCAGTCTAGGAAGGTTAGAGTTAGGCTCATTATTCTGTCTGTAAACTATAGTTAATTCTTTTTTTTTTTTTTTTCCTTTAATTTGCACATAATAACATTGCATTTATACAAATAGACATCATTTTACAATTACCTTACATAGATAGATTTATTTTTTTTTTATTTATTTATCTATTTAACTATTTAACTGTCCTGCCATTAATTTTACAAAAAATTTTTTTGGTGTTACTATATAATTATAAACAAAACAAAAAAAAAAAAAAGATATTAGTTTAACCAACACAACACATTTATATTTTATTTATTTTATTTTGCTGTTGTCTGCCTGTGTATTGTAACAGATGTACTCTAGATGAAAAGAACATACATGCATGTCTGTCTTCTGAACTCATTGTGTCTGTCTTTTAGAATTACATTACTTTCTTTTTTTGTAACAATGTACTCTAGTTTTTATCAACTGATTTGACTGTTGTTGCAACTCTAGAAAAATAAACCTTTTACATCTGGACACAGAACATAACTGTAAAACATTTGAATATAATGTCAACATATTACTTTTCTTGGTTCTTTACCTTTAATTTTTGTCTGTACCTGAAAAATTGAGCGCCTCTCTTCTTACTGCTGCTTACTGGATTTGGATTTGAAGTCTTTAGTACACAGTCACAGTCTGCTTGTGTTGTTTTAATCAGAGAATCAGAGACACATCTCCATCTGTAGTCTGTTGTAAAAGTACCAAGCCTTTCAAATTAAATATATTTTCAAAGCACAGTCATAGTCAACTTATTTTTTATTTATAACAAACACACGTGTAGAGTCAGATTTGTAGCATATATAGTTAGTTTTCCTTCACATTTACAGATAATGAATGATGCTACAAACAACCTCTCTCTGTGTCCCTCTCTGTCCTTCTCTCACATAACTGAATTACTACAATAGCTAAATACAGAGCATCTGTTTAAGTTCCTACTAAGAAAAACATCACATATTGCTGAATTTATAAAAAAGGATGTCTGTCTGTTACAAACAAAAAAACATGTAATGCTTGTTTTCCAGTATTGCTTTCTTAGGCATTTCCTGATGCTGTGAAGAGAAGCCTGTCTGTTATACATATAGTATGAATGCACAGTGTAAACTCTATACATATATTCAAGCAAACTTTTTCTTTCAGCATATTTACAACATAATTAATTTCACCCTTATATTCATAATATCTAACAATGACCAAAAGAGTTTTGGGTTATTTTGATGTTTATTTTGTAGAAAAATGTGTAATAGGTTTGCTTATCATTGTCCACATGGTATTTAATGAAGTTTCTAAGCTGTCTAAATAATTGATTTGAATTTTATGTTCAATTTTGGTGCAATTGTTCCAGGCTTTATCCTATTGTAGCATCGTTTTTTTTTTTTTTGTTTGTTTGTTTCCTTTGTTAACCATTGTGGGGGGTTGGAATGACTGTTTTATTTACATGCAAGGGTAAGTTTGTTAAGAATTTTTAAGAGTCATTGAAATGTGACACAGGAGCATCTAGGAGCATTGAATTTAATACTCCACAGTTGTATAGAGAGTTGTATTGAGTTGTATTGTAATAATGATTCAATAAGGGTGTCTGTTAAGTTTGGTTGAGTTAAGAGCTTGGTTGTGTATGATTTGCCTAGCTTGAATGTTGTAACTTCTTAATGAGTAATTTGACAAATCATGACATAGGCTGTCTGGAAGACATTCTGCTATCTTTATTTTATTGGGGTTATTAGTTAGTGTCCAGTCTAAGGTTGAGTAGTGGCCTGTCCTTTTGTGGATTACAGTTGCAGATATGAGTAGTTGTGTGAATCCATATAGGTTTACACACTAAGATGGGGTGTTAGTCAGTTATAAGCTACCAGTCTATGTTTAATGGTGGATCTGTTGGGATATGCAGGGGAGAAAATTTTCTGCAGTTAAAATATTTTATCTGAAGGGATATATATATATATATATATATATATATATATATATATATATATATATATATATATATATATATATATATATATATATATATATATATATAGCTTAAAAGCAAATCATTTTTCTGTTTTTAATTTTGAGGAGAGATTTCAGGATTTCTGCATTATTAAATTGTGGTATTTCTAATACTATGATGATAAAGGACCCCATTTCTAAGTCAAGGTATGGTTAAAGTTTGTGAAATTAGTGTTGTTTTAGTCTTTGATGTTAGCCAGAAGTACTCTATACAGCACCCACAGTGTGCCCAGAATTGACTCCTGCAACTCATACAGAGTTGTACATATTTGTAGCATATCTAAATATGATTGTAAATTCTTTTATTATGAGATCTATTGCTCCTACTACTATTGGACCTGTCTGGACATCTTTCTTCCACATTGTCCTCATTTCTGCCTGCAAATCCTTGTATTTTATGAGTTTGTGTCTCTCTGTATGTAAGACACTGTAATCACTGGGCATAGAACTTTCAATGAACAAAGTTACTTTTGTTTTCTTTTCATGGACTACTATATCCGGTTTTCTCACATTTGTTTTTTTAAATGGTAGTAATAGGGGATTCCCCTTATTCTCTATAATGCTTTGTGGATCATGTTTTCCAATGCTTCTCAGCTACTTCAATATTGTAATGTTTGCACAATACCCAGTGCAAAAGTCTTGCCACATTATTATACCTTTCAGTATACCAGCCCTCTGCCATTACTGTACCACACCTAGCAACAAGATGTTCATAGGTTCATAGGTTCATACTAGGCTATCTGCCCTGGGGCAATTATAAGCCTAGCCCGATTCTGTATGGCTTACGCCACCCCTTGATTTGAGTATACTGTGCCCTTTTTAAGGTTTAGTTTACTGTGCCTCTGTCTAATAGTGACACGGGAGTAATCCCTGGGACAAACCTACGATCCCCCATCCACCTATCGAGATTCTTCTTAAAGAGATTCAGTGAGGTGCTCTGCCTCACATGAACTGGAATTCTATTCCAGAGCAAAGGGAGCCTCTGGGTTATGAACCTGTCCCACCAGCAAGTTCTATTTATTTCTGTGCTGAAAGTGTGACTTTTTCCAGTTCTTTTTACAGAACCTGCATTTGTCTGTTTTTCCCACATATTCAATGGACTTTGTAAACCAGCATGTATGTAGTACACTATCTTGGGCCACCAGTATTAACCTTTTATCTTTTGGTTTAAATTCATCTTTCCATAACCATCCTGCATCAGATCCTGATCAACATAAGCCTGTTCCAGGAGTTTTCTGTACTTGCAACTATACTAATGCCTTTTCCCCATTTCTTGTTTTCTCGCCTGGTCCTTCACCTTATATTCTTTCTTTCTTTAGTTTTTTTGGCACATTTAGTTGCTGCCTGATTTTTATCTATTTCTGGTCTAGTTTCCATTTTCACTTGACACTGATATGCTTCTGCTAAACTAAGCAAGGAAGTCATCTTAGATTTGTTCTCTTCATGTTTTAAAACTTTCACTATGTTTGTATCTGGTGAAGTCAGCAGATATGTATGCAGTCCTATGATTTCAGATCTATACATGTAATTAATTTCAAGGAGGCCAATACCTTCTTCAGAATGAGGAATGTATACTCTTGGTATACACTGATTTTTATGTATCATTTAATAAGCATGATGCATTTTTTTTGTTTCCCTGTCCAACAGATCCACTACCTTTTGGTGGCAGTCAATCAACCCAAAACTGAATGTTAGAACAGGAAGAGCAAGCTGGTTTATAGTTTGGACTTTGTTCCTAGATGTCAGAGCTGCTTTCAGTATTAATTTTATTCTTTTAAAATATTCCACACTTTGTTTTGTTCGCATTTGATCATGGTTTATTGATAATTATTCATCAATTCCCAAATATTTATACACTCCTTCCTGCTCAGTCCCATATTTTCTTGATGCCATAGCTTTCCTGCTTTAAATGTTGTTTTTCTTTGTTGTTTTCTGGAAGCCAAATTGTAACCAGGACCGAATCTGTTAAGTAGACAGCTCATTAGGTTAGGAGCAAGACAAAACAGCAGCGGTGACAAAGAGACACCCTGGAATATCCCCCTTTGATTTTTTATTCTTGGGATAATAATTTGTCCTTTATCATGGTTTAGCTGCAAAGCAGTTTGCCACTGTTTCATGGTCACTGTAATGAAATTGATCAATGGAAGGTGTATTTTATGCATCTGTAAGCACTCCTTTATCCGTGAATGTGGGATGCTGTCAAATGCTTTTTTGTAATTTATCCACACAACACTTAGATTCTACCCCTTTTTACGATTCTCCATTATGACTTTATTAACAACAAATGATCCTTTGTTCCAGATGGCTTTTTTTTGTTACCCATTTGTTCTATTGCCATGATTGAGTTTTCTTCTAAATGATTATAAACTCTGTCGGCATCAATTCCATTATGTAGTTTGTACACTGTCAGAAGACAAATTATTGGTCCACAGTTTTTAGGATCACTTGCATATTCTTTCTTAAGGAGGAGTATAATTTTTTCTGTTGTTAACCAGGTTGGTGTCTGTTCAGGCTGTGCATATAAGTAGTTTTTACTCAGGACTAAATCTTTGTGTAAAGATGTTAATATTTTATCCAGTAGTTAGGTACTGCATCTGGGACTGGGGTTTTCCTCTCAGGAGTTTTTCTTAATTTTGCTTCACTATCTCTGGCCATTAATTCTTCGCATTTCATATCCTGTACATTTAAACTTCTTGCTGCTTCTTTTACTTCTAACCATTCAGCATCGTTGCTATGTTCCACAGGGACGTCAGAGATATTTATCCAAAATGGCCCCTGGATTCAATAACACTTAAACTAAGTGTACACTTAGTGTACACTGTTCTGAATGAACAGACATAACTCAAACCTTATTGTTCCTAATTTTAGTTTTCCTACTGATACACTTGCAGCTTTAATTGACAGGGATTCATAAGGGTTACCACAAAGTGTAGACTACATGTACACTTAGTGTAATCTTTCTGAGTGACTAGAAAGCAAAAAAATGTGATAAGAATGTTGTTCTTGAATATGTATCGTACACAGTGTAGGTTTTATTGAATCTGGCTTCTTTTTTGTTTAGTGGTGTTTCTATTCCTTTTGCTTTGTTTCCCAATTCTCTACAAAACATTTTTATGGATCATCAATGAATTGTTTTTTTTTTTGTGTACTTTTCCTTTATATTTATCTGCATATTTTTTCTGCCTATGTTGATATCTTTAATTTATCAGTTGCAATCATGTAGAATAGATCACGGTCTATTCTGATACCGCACGTTGCTGTTATCAGGTCTATCTTTCTAAGCATTTTTGAGAGAAAAAGGTCGTGTTAAGGTAGTTTTTGAAGATGATTGCAACACCTCCTGCATATTTTCTCTGTCCAGTGTGAGTATATTAAATCCAAGTACAGTGATTTGTCATCTGTATCCCTTTGTAACCAGGTTTCTGCGACTATCACTAAATCAAGGAAATAAATGAGTATGCATTCATGAATATCTTGGATTTTGTTGTACATGCTTCTAAGGTTCATATATAGGATTATAAGGTCTGATTTGGTTCTTGTGTGGGTGAAAGAATCTATCGTATTTTTAAGTTGTTTATTAATAAGGGTGGTCTGATGTTTTGTAGGGCTCGGGTTTGGGTGAATGCCTCCACTGATTTTCCTGGTAGATGTATTATGAAGGAAAGTATAAAGCCACACGTATTGAAGTTTTACTTTTAGTTTTATGCTTTTGCTGACATAATCTGCTATTTGGTACCTTTATTTGAAAAGGTCTAGGAAAGTTGTTTGTTAAAGCCTAGGTGAAGTGATGAAAGAGAGGCAGGCTTAATGATGGGTTCATAGGTTCATAAGATGATACTAGGCTATTGGTCTGGATGCGCTTATAAGCCTAGCCAAGAATTTTGCCCATTTTCCCACAAAGTCAGCACCTGTTTCCCCTGTCCAGAAGAGACACAGGTGGGATTCCAGGGGTGTATTTTCTGTTTCCCATCCAGTCATCCAGGTTCCTCTTAAAGTGAGCTAGTAAGGTACTCTGCTTGCCATGGAGAAAGATTCTATTCCACAGATGGAGGTGTCTTTGGGACACAAATCTATCCTGCCAACAAGTTCTATTAATGTCAGAGACCAGGTTGAGGCCTTGCATGTGTGTTGCGTGAGTGGAGTTTGACATACAGATATGCAGCAACTCCATCAAGGCTGGGTCGGAGATGGCCTTGTATGCCAGACACAGGTCACCTCTGAGCAGTCTGTATGAGACTGAGTAGAGGGACAGGGCTTTTAGCCTATCTGTATATGATAGGTGTTTGAGACCCTAGATTTTCCTGGTCAGGAAACTCTGTGGTCTCTCCAGCTGTTGCATGTGCTTGGCAAGGTACATGCTGAAGGGGACATTGTACTTGATAATGAGTTGGATAAGGGAGGAGTACAGGTATGTTATGACCTTCTTGTTCCTGTAAGAAATACCCTTACTTATATGAGGTGGGCCATGCAGAAAGCCTTCCTTACAATGGAGGTAACGTGGTGGTCAAAAGTCAGGTTGTTATCAACCTGGGTGCCCACGTCCCTCATGACTGATTGCATGCTTAGTTTGTTATTATTAATGTGATAATTAGTGCGGACACCATTTTCCCCCAAATGGGATAATGATGCATTTCTAGGCATTCAATCTGAGGCCATGCTTCTGGCACCAGTCATTAGTTTAGGTAAGGCCCTCTTGTATGATGTTCACATCACTAGGGTAATTTAAGACAGTGCTCAGCTTGCAGTCATCTGCAAACTTGGTCAGCCACAGACCACTGGTTTTGACTTGCACCTCCGAAAAGTATATCCCAAACAAAAGAGACCCCAAGACCAATCTGTGAGGTACACCGCTCATTATGGGTCTACTACTAGAGGTTTCTTCCCCCATTTTGACTGACTGTGTCCTATCAGTGAACAAGTTAGCTACCCATCTGGTAACACACTGGTTGATGCCTAGCTGGGAGAGTTTATCTATTATGTCTGAGTGGGGAATATTGTCAAAGACTTCGGCTAAGGTAGGTGGTGTGCACCATCTTCCCCTCATCCATGGCTTTGGTCACTGTTTCAAAGAAGTCGAACAAGTTTGACAGGCATGATCTCCCTTTGACAAAACCAAACTATGTGGGGTCAAGCATTTGGAGGTTGCCAATGTCCTTCTTTATAAGGTCAATGATAATGCATTCCGTGGCCTTGCAGATCAGGCTAGTTAGGCTGATGGGCCTATAATTGCCTGGGTCAGTGGATACTCTACTTTTGTGTAGAGGGATGACAGTGGCTGTCCTCCATTTGGCTGGGATAAAGCCGGATACAGAGGCTTTGGTTGAATAGGGTGCTTAATAGAGCTGAGAGCTCATGCCTGAGTTCATGTAGGACACAGCCAGGGATGTTGTCAGGTCCCATGGAGACTGTATTTTTTTGCCTTTGAGAGGGCATTAAAGACCTGCTTCCTAGTAATGATGGGGGGAGCAGGTGCTTGGGATGTCCTGGTTTACTGATGGGGGGACAGGGGGGTGAAGTTTTCACTGAACCTGTCTGCCAGCAGGTTGGCTATATCTATGGCTTTTGTGTATGTGGTGTTCTTGGCCACCAGTTCAGAGCAGATTTAGATGTTACCTTTGAAATTGCAGACATATGTGAAGAAGGTTTTGTGATTGTCCTTAGTGGATGTGGCCAATTTGGAGTCAAAGTTAGCCTTAGAGAATTTCACCAGTGACCTTATTTGCTTGTTCAGACAAAGGAGAGATTGCTTCCAACTTGGCACCTAATCCTTCTTGGTCCTGGACAGCATTTTTTTCCTTTTATTATAGAGTTTGTTTATTATTGCTGCCCACCAGACAGGTTTACTCTTCCTTGAGGAAGATGATATGGTCCTGTCAGGTATTGTTGAGTCCATACAGCTATGTAGGTACGTATATAGTTTTTTGGTGTAGGCTTGGACATTAGTGCTAGTTCCAACTGAAGGGACAGTGGCTGTGAAGCTGCTTATACCTGTTCTCATGAGATTGTAGTCAGCATTGGAAAAAAAAAATTTGACCCTGACGGGGGGGATAGTGAATTCGAAACTGATCGCTTTATGGTCAGATCTTGTCAAGGAGGATGACACTGTAGGGATGCTACAGTGGATTCTTATGTTGGTTAGTACCAGGTCCAGGATATTTTCACCTCTCGTGGGGGTGTCAACCAGATGATCCAATGCATTGGCATTGACGAAGTCGATGAATCTCTGGGTGTTCAGGTTTGGGCTAGAATAGGTCTTCCACTCTATGGCTGGGTAGTTAAAGTCAATCCAACAAGAACAAAAACGATGGTAGAGTAATGGTAGATAATCCAAGTACAAATAAAGACAAACCAGTACAAACGTATAAAAATTAATGGAAGTAACAAGAAGCAAAGCTTTCAGGTAAAACAACCCTTTTTCAATGCAATATAAAAGCAAACTGCATAATGCACTCTTATATCTAACCAGCAATCAACAAACCTCCAATAAGATACAGCCACATCATAATTAATTAACAACTTTAAAAAAAAATCCTACTAATCCTAGATAAAAGCTATTTTAAACGTAACATCCTGTCTTTTAAAACAGGCTTTAATGTAACCATTTAATTTATTTATATATATATATATATATATATATATATATATATATATATATATATATATATATATATATAATATTTATAAGGGTAAGAATTATAAAAAAACATTAATAAAGTATGAGTGAAGGTCATTTTGGGTAGTTTTTAGGAAATATTATGTTACAGGCATGAGTGGGTACTTTAAAGGGAAAAGTTAGAAATAGATTTTGTAAACTGAAAAAAAGGGTAGTGGAAATAGTTATAGGTAGAGAAAGGAAAAGTGTCCATTTGGTAGAGTGATCAATTCCATAAGTGTAGGGATTGGGTAATTTGGTTTAGGGCAGAGTTAGGAAGAGGTGGGAGAATTGGGGGAGGGAGGAGGGTAGAGAAGTTAGCCCGACCAACAGTGAGAGCACATTTAGTGGGCCTACCTACAGAAGCTGGAAAGAAGCCATTTTAGAACAGCAAAATTTGTAAAGTGTGACTTTAATACAGGTAAATCAAATAGAACCAGAACAAACATAGAAAGTAATTAACAAGGTGAGAATATAAATGGCTGTCTAACATGTGCATAAGAAACATTCTGCTTATGCCACAGCTTGACTAGCCCCTAAGCATTCCACTTCATACACTTATAGGACAGGAAGGGAAAAACAGCAGAGTATAGGAGAAGATAGGAGGAGGGGGCCAAGGAAGAACATAAGATTCATGGGAAGGACTGAAGGATTGCACACTTCTGAAAGCTTGTGACTATAGAAACAGTATTTGTTGAATGCAACCCTCCCTCACTCCTGAATTATTACAATAAAAAAAAAAAATCAGAGAAAATGGCTTAAGAGCCTTAATGGTAACAAATGTGCTCTGAGAGAAAATGGTCAAAGAGGACACAGATCAACCAGACAAGTGAAGGAATTTTGTTAAGGAAGAAAGCAGTTCCCATCAGGCCACATTAATTGGAGCAGCATAGGTAGTTGAGTAGCTGAAGGTCTGGAACTAACAGAAGAAATATATATTTTGGTAGAAGTGGTGCGTCATACTTCTCAATACAAAGATGTAACTGGCAAAGAGCAGCTATATGGAAAGCCTTAGAATACTTAAAGTTGCAATAGTGTAGTTACTGACAAGGTGTTTTAAAACAATCTGTAGTTGAGATGAGGCACAGTCCAAAGTTTTTCATAGCGGAGAAGCAGGAAGAATTTGGGATTTTAAGGATATCGCACTTAGCCTTCCACTACATTCATTTACAGAGCAGAAAGGGAAAAGATAACAGAGTGTAGGAGGAGACAGTCTATATCAAGGAAATGATCTATGGAATATACTTTAGAGTCTTTAAATACCAGCCTTCCTGTGGATGGGCAACAGTTTGGTTTCATAGGTTCATAGGTAGGTACTAGGCTATCTGGGCCTGAGGTGTATATAAGCCTAGCCAAAAAGGTTCCATGGCTTTCGGCACCCAAGAAAATTATTTTACTGTGCCCCTGTCAAGCAGTGCCACAGAAGTGATCCCAGGGTGAATTTTCTATTTCCCTTCCAGTCGTCAAGATTTTTCTTAAAGAGGGCCAATGAGGAGCTTTGCTTGACATGAATGGGTAGTTTGTTCCAGAGTATGGGAAGTCACTGGGACAGGAATCTATCCCTCCAGCATGTTCTGTTTATTGTGGTGACAAGGTTTAGGTCCCTTAGTCCCTTAGAGGTTTTATCAGCCTCACTTGATACAGTTCTGTCTCTGGGTAATTGTAGGCTGAGGTAATGTCAACACAGTAAAGTCTCTGACAAAAAATCTCAAATGTTATTAGTAATAAGAATGAAAAGCATGGGAAGGGACCTTGAATGGTGAGATGGACAGGAACTAATGTAGGTAGGATAAAAACAATTTGATGAAAACTAATTATATGTGTGCTACCAAAGATTTAGGAACTAGGGTTGGTCTTGTTCACAATATCTCTGTCACACAGTACATCTGGGCTGGACACAAATTTCAGAATGCCCTCTGGCAGCCCCATCATAATCATGGTAACTATTAACAGGGGAAAGGGAACTAGCCTTGCTAGATGCAGTCCACAATGTGGGCAAATAAGTGACAACTGGAGATTGTTTTTATATCATTTTTCCTCCATGCCTGTCAACCACTGAACTCTTCTTCAGTTGGATTCAAGCACAGTTATTCATTCCTAGACCACTTGGACAGTCTGTGGTATGAAAGTAAAATTCAATTAGTGGGAGTCATGAAATAGACATCCACGTATGAATCTGTGCCCTCAATAATATCTATCAATGTGATATGACAATGAGGGCTTTTCTATTTAGGCTGTAACCCCACCCCTTTGTGGCTGACATGAGTGCTTGCATTACTGTGGGGGCCTACTATACCCCTCCCATGTAAATGAGTGCTCCCACCCACTTATTCACTCACAAATGAGGGTAGCCATCACCAGCTTGATAAACAAACCCATGCCCCCACTTGCATGTGACAAAGCAGATGACCAGAAGATCAACCCCTTTCTCCCAAGTAGATGACCCGGTCCTTGCTGGTCATTCCTACCCTTCCACAACCTATCTTCCAGCACCTGAGACATTAGTCAAACTAGTAAACTGCAATTATAGTCAAGACTTTATTTTAGTACTCATATCTGTGTTCTTGTGCTTTGGATCATGACCAAAAGACCATGGCTGTAGGCAAACTTAGCGATATAAACTGACCGGTAAACTGAGTGCTTTATCCTATGACATACCTTTGACTTTCCACTGCAGTCAAGTACAAAACCTAAAGTATTGCTGCCACTACACTCAACCATCTACTTGCCCTTCCCTCCGTTCTTTGTGAACAAAATCCCAGGATTCTGCTCAAGGTAGTTGCTTCTCTCTCATTTACAAATGGTAATCTACTCTTTTTTAAGAGAAAACCATAACCTCTGGTTTGCATGTACCGATTCTCATCCCAACTGGTTCTTACTCTATAGCAAACTTCCCCAGTGCATATAGGATATGACAGTCACCTGAGACCTACAGGACAATATCGTGTGCAAGCAACAAAGACACAGTCTCCACATCCCTAAACTGGATAATCTCCAAACCTCATGATATCCTGCTCATGCAAAGGAATGACAAGGTACACTTTTGGTAGACTCTTACACCCACATTGAATGTTTATAGATACTTACTAGCCTATTGATCTGTGATGATCCTTAGAAGCCTAGCCTCACATTCTCATGAGGTTTTTATTCCTTATATTTTAAGTACAAGTAACCCAGAAATGAATAGAGCATTTACATGTTGTCCCTATCCATGAGGGACAAGGGGTCTAAACTAGGGGTGAATATGCGGTCATCTAACTAGTTGTATGTATCTGGCTTAATGTTAAAAAAAGCAGACACAACTTTCAGCAGTAATTGAGCTGCACTCACCAGCTGCCCTGGGATGTTGTACAGTTGTAGAATCTCCCCAAGACTTTCCAGAGTATGCTGTCATATGTCATCATCTCATCCACCAAAATTTGTATACAGTATTGACAAAATCCCATGATTTCTCCATCAGAATGCATGACAGCACCTGCCTTGACTATATAAGATAAAACCTTCTTTCTCACATACAGACATAGGCGTTCCCATGGAGGCTAATGAATATGCTCACTGTAAGATGGGAATATACTTTCCTACCCTCCTTTAAGAAATAGTGATCACCACCACAATTTGCCATCCCAGAGGTACTATCTACACTTTCCACGCAACATTAAAAACACTCATTAAATATGATGTCCCAAAAATATCCAGCAGATTCAGCAGTTTAGTCTGGGTATCGTCCACTCCGCCAGTCTTGCCATTGTAGAAATGTTTACTCAATCTAGTGACCTCATATACAGAGGTGGACACAGTCTCACCATTTACTTCTGGCATTGCCTCCCCAGTGGGACACATGCCCACTTTATTCAGAGGTTAATAACAGTACCATGCCTGTCTTTCACTAATGATGTTAGTTTTACTACACCCCTCTTTAGTATAGCCTGCAGAGTGTTTTGCCCTCCCACATCATCAGATGGTTTGCTAGAACCTATCTGAGGTCATCCAAAAGGCATCCTTCCTGTCCTAGACAAAGTTCTCTTATACCTAGCCATTCAGTTTTGTAACTGGCCCAGTTGCTGTCTTCCTGGTATGGTAGTAGGTATTGCCCACATCCAGAGATCCTCCTGCCAGGATTGTATGGAGGTCTGTTTTCTTTAACTCAGTGGCTTCACCTTACACTGGTGTCCACCAGCAAGCACCCGTGTTACCAACTTGACAGGTACTGATCATTTTTTCTCTACAGCTGCTACCTGTAACCTACAGTTTCATTTTCTCATCCTCCATTTGCCTACTGTGTGACTATAAGCAAGTCACTTGATCAAGCAGTCCTCTAAGTCGATTGGATGTTGGGCTAGGAATTCCCCTGAAAAAATGCTTGTATGAGTGCTTGCACTGTTTAACACAGAATGATCAATGAAATACTTACTGTGCATGTGTTTTTTGTTGTTGTTCTTATTGTTTAAATATCAATCATGTGATGGCTTGTGTCTGATGTATTGAATCGTGATATAATATGGCACTGATGATTCAGTATATATCATGTATCATGCAACATGCAGGGTCAGATCAGGCAAACTGTATTCCTCCTTATCACACCCTTAGCTGACTCTGTCATTCCCTGTAATTGTTCTGTAGTCTTACTAGAGGACTATAGAGTGAATAGATGTCACCCTATCAAGCAATCACATTATGGTCTTCCAAAATGCTGATACTTTCAATAGCACTTCAGTTTATATGTGTAAAGAACAAGCAGACCTTGCCTGTATATAACTCCTTCTCAGAGTCAGACAACTCTCTCATTCACTAGTACAAATTTCAGCTATACAGCATCCGGTCAGCGATTTCTGAATATAAACACATCTGCCTGGGCCATCTCATGAACAGTAACTCCAGAGCAGGAGAGGGACCTTTCCCAAGTGAAAAATATGTTCTAGAACTACTAGTGCTTTTAGATGTGAGAACATTTATGCTGTAGCTCGTTAGTATTTTTCACTGCCATCAAAAGCTCTGGCTCTCTCCCAGCAATAATGAGAAAGTTCACTGCCCAGGAGTCAGTTTCTATAATCAGGGTATTGTCCATCCTAATATACCCTTCTCCTATCTGACACACAAATGACATCACATTCAGCTCCTGCCTTTCTTCTTGTGGGGTAAGCCCAAACAGTGTCCCCATGCAGCTATTTTGGTCTGAGCTTGATGGCATTACCTGGATCAGCAGGCCAGTATATTATATTAGTTGTTAAAAAACAAGGATGTGACTGGAGAAAATGTGTAAATTCTTAAAATATTTTAAGTCAAGTGACTTTCATATGTAAGCCCCTTGTATTTAACTAGAGAAAACAGTGATGATGTCATACTTCTGTGCTTCAATTAGGGTTAAAACTGCAGCCCCAGCTCATTTTGTCCCAATGATTAAAGTAAGACAGATGATGGAGAAGAAGCTGCAGATGAGGAAATAATCCACATGGGCATTCCTAGGCATGGAGAAAGCATATGGCACAGTCCCAAGAACAGACTACAAAAGTTTAAGGTCCCAAAAAAGCGATTTGGGCAATCCTGCAATGGTTAAAAATCCAATAAATACTGGTATAATTAGTGCAGCCTATACACAAGGACTCGTAAAGCAAGTATAAACAGTGGTTTCCCAGATGGAGTTGGTGTATATCAGAGTTCACCTGTGAGTCTACTACTGTTCATACTGGTGATGGACTACATTAACAAACAGGTCACAGGAGAATGATCAACAAAGCTATTGTATGCAGACAATATGGCACTACTCAGACTCTGAACAGAAACTTCAGCAAATGATGGGTCACTGGAATGCAAAACTGAAGGCACAGGGGATGAAACTGAGTACAGACAAAACAAACAGCAAATGCTGGAAATCAGAAGAAGCTGAACATTAATATAGAAGGCAAAATAGTGAAAGGGGTTAATGCCTTCAAGCATCTGAGAGGTATGGCTGAGGAGAAGGACAGTCTGAATGAAGAGGTCAAACCTAGAAAAAGAGGTGCTACAGGCATTTGTCACAGTGTCAGGAGTAGTACGTTACAAAAGAATGCCAAAGAAGCTAAAAGTAAGGTATACAAAACAGTGGTGCAAACAATGTCTTTATGGAACAGAAACCTCGGTAGTGAAGGCAGACCAGCTGAGGAAACTAGAGATGATGGGGATGACATTCCTTAGGTGGGTGGTGGCACACTGTGAGACAGATGAAGAAATGATATAATCAGATCAAAAGCCAAAGGAGCTCCAATTACAGAGAAAGTCAAAGACAACAGATTGTTAGTTTGGGTACATGGGCAAGAAAGCAGAAGATGATTTCTGACTGATGAGAGAAACTTATAGAATAGGGCATGGGAGTTTTGGGATAATTTCGATGTAGCTGATGGCGAAATGCTACATTCCTCCAATGTTATTCTGATAAATGGAATGAAAGGGATGGTAAAATATTGAGGACAACCTTAAACATGTTTTTTCTGTAGTGCTGATGATCATTTTATACAGGTTTGCCCTAAAAAAAAAAAGATGCTCACACAGTGTGGAGAAACCGGACATTCAATTACAGATTGACACAGGACTTGCTGAAAATGTGGTGAAGGGGAACACTTTTGGTTTGACTGAATTATAGCTTGAAACTGCTGAAATGATGGAACATCTGTGGTAGTGGGGGGTAGGTATTGTACAAAAGAATGTTCATTTTGATACAAATGTTACACATGAGCTGCATGAGGAGGAACAGAATGGAATGGAGAATTAAAATTAATCTGTAGTATGTAATGAAGAAAAGTACAGAGAAGCAGCGTAACATGTAAACAAAACGTATGAAGTTTTAAGAGAAAATGAAAGTAAGGAGAAACAGGAGAAGGAACTGAGTAATACTATTGAAAACAGAGTAAATAAATAATGTTTTGCTATAGCAAAATGAGATTGCAAAGGAGGGGGAGGGATAACTTTAATGCTGTTGTAGTAAATGTTAACAGTATAATGAAGTAAGACATTTAATAATGCTGAAGTGGTGTGAAGGGCAAAAAGGTCATATAATATGTTTAGAAGATACTAGAACTTTACATAAGATACAAAATACGATGGGAAAGTTGTGGGGAAAGAAAACTATATGAAATTTCAGAACGGTGCTCTGTTCAGGTATAAAAATATAATTTAAGAATCAACAGTTGAAACTGTCTCTGGCAGATGTGTGCTTTGTAATGTCAAATATGGGGAGATCCTGCACCTAATAAATGTGGTATAATCATACACTAACATTAAAGAGAGAGCAGGTGTACTTGAGGACATAAAAAATATGTAATAGTTAAATTAATATAAAAGTGTTAGGGGACTTTAACTGTTATCTGGGAACATCTATGAACATGAATCAGGATGTGAAGACATAAGGATATAATAAAATATGGAAAATTACAGTTAAAGGAAAGAATGTATACATATAAAAGTAGATATTTAAAAACAGAAGTATATTATATTATTTTTAAAAGGGTTTTGAAAAGGTATAGGCGGTGTATTTGTCTGACCATAAGGCTATAGGGGTTGAGGTAGGAGATGACTAACATTATTTTACAGAAGGTAACGGAATAAAGAGACTTGAGGAAGAAATTAGCAATACAGGAGAGACTGGAAGCAGTTGCTCCAATAGTGTAGAGGGATAAAGTTCTAATTATGGCCTAGCCAAGCTGGGCAACTGATGGAGCGGCAGGAATGGGTATGCTCGTCCTGGGTGGGAGGGCACTCACTGATGATGCTCCCTAAGGAGAGGCATGGTTCAAAGTGGGAAGCTGTCCTCAAATGTAATCAACAAGCATGAGGGGCAGGAAAGGGAAGTGGGTGCCCTTAAAATCCATGACCAGCCCCCAAAGCCACTCTGGTGATATAAAGTGATAAATTCCTGACTGTGGCCCAGCCAACCAGGGTTCTATTAGTGGTTTGGGTGACTGGCAGAGCAGCAGGGAAGGAATTGTAGGCCACTCATCGATACATTCTATAAGTGAGGCATTGTTCAAAAAGGGGAGTTTCCCTCAGATATAATCACTAAGCAAGGCTGGGGTGGGGAAATGGAGTTAGTCGATCATTCATAAAAATCCCACCAGATGGAAGCACATTTGTGCCAAACCTCCAGTACACACTCAGGATTCACATCCAGCAAAAATGGAGGAAGTCTGGGGTGTTGGAGAGTAGCTGGTAGACCTGGCAAGTTGGTAAAGATGAGGTCTGAGAGGGTAAAAACAAATATCCATGACCAACCCAAGCAATACTGAAGGAAGCTTGCGAAGTAAGAGGATGGTTACCCGCATGGACATATGGGTCTGGAGCCTGTGTCGGTAAATATGAGGTCTGTGGGGACCAAAAACATTTTAAAAAGGAAGGAAATGGAAAATTTGTGAAAGGACCTTTGGTCTAAGATGCCTTTTTTAACTTGGTCATTCTGGTGGATAGTATAAAAGGATAACTATAAAAAGGTGTATATGAACATGGAAAGGAATTTTTGGATGAATATGAGTATGTATGTGAAATATAAGATTACAGGATTATAAAGAACTTTTATATACATAGGATAAAGAAGTTTTAGAGAGTGAGAATTGCCTGTGTAATAAAAACTGGGAAAATATGTATGCCAAAAAGGTAGAACTATTTTTTTGTAAGGGAGAAGGGGGAAAGTGACACCATTTTTGGTAAAACAATCAAGGTCGATGAAGGAAAGATAAAATTTATGTTGCATAATGTGGGTAAAAGTCATTATGACCAAGAGGGGATTATGAGCATTGTAGATGAGTATGTGAGGGAATTATATGATAAATAAAAAGGTGGTAAGGAGGAAAAGGAAACTAGGAATTAACAAGTTTAGTATGGCATCAACAGGTAAGTCAGAGAAAAAAATAAATAGACATGAGCTGGGTGACGTGTTAAAAGAATATGGATAGTGTACCCAGCCCAGAGAGGCTAGGAATACAGATTTTTTTGAAATAGCAGAGATGAAGAATATAAATTAGTATACAATAGTGGAAGTTATAAATCACTGGTTTGAGCAGGGAATAAGAGACAAAGAGGTGTGTGAAGTGTTAATAAGAGTTCTTTTAAAAAGAAGCAAAAGAAAACATAAGGAACTGGATGTCACTGACATTAAGTAATGCAGATTATAAGTTGATTCTGAAAATACTACAGAAGATATTTGTGAAAATATTAGGGGACATGTTATATGAAGGAACTTATGGGTTAGAGGAAAGACTGGCAAGAGATAAGTTGATTATAATAAAAGAAGTAGCTGGCTGAATTGTGAGGGAATAAAGTGAGTGTAAGCTATTTGGTTGTGATGTGGAAAAAGAAGTGACTAGTATAGAACATGACACTATTCTAGAAATTAGCTGAGAATATGGACTGGGAGAAGGTTGAAAAGTTGTTGCATTCAATGTATAGTAATACAGGATATAAAGGAATCATTAATGGATGGATTGATGAAGGGACATGTATTAAGAGGGGAGATCATAGGTTCATAGGTTCATAGGTAGGTACTAGGCTATCAGCCCAAGGGCCTACGTAAGCCTAGTCAACAAGGTTCCCTGGTTTACACCACCCAAGAAAGTTATATTCCTGTGCCACTGTCGAGCAGAGACACAGAAGTGATCCCCAGGGTGTATTTCCTATTTCCCATCCACTCATCAAGATTTTTCTTGAAGAGTGCTAATGAGGAACTTTGCTTGACATAGATGGGTAGCTTGTTCCAGAGTATGGGAAGTCTCTGGGACAGGAATCTATCCCTCCAGCATGTCCTGTTTATTGTGGTGACAAGGTTTAGGGCCCTAGAGCGTGTAGCTCGAGGGATTGGGATTTCTTTAGGTGTAGCGTGTCCAACAGCTCTGGGTTTGACACAGCTTTATATGTTAGGCAGAGATCACCTCAGAGTAGACGATATGCTATGGAGTAAAGCTGGAGTTTTTTTGAGGCGGTCAGTGTCGGGCATTTGTTTAAGGCCAGTAATCCTCTTTGTGAGGTACTTATGGGGCCTTTCCAGCTGCTGCAGATGTCTTGTAAGGTACATTCCAAAAGGGGCGTTGTACTCTATAATGGGTCTAATGAGTGTCAAGTAGAGGGGAACAATGACCTCTTTTTTCCTGGATGAGAACCCTTTTATGATGAGGTGTGCCATGTAGAAGGACTTCCTGACTACTGTGGCGATGTGACTATCAAAGGAGAGACTACTGTCCACCTGGGTCCCAAGGTCTCTTACCACACATTCGGTGTTAAGTAGATTGCTGCCTATGTGGTAGTTCATGGGTACAGAGTTTTTACCAAAGGGGATGACACTGCACTTTTTGGCACTGAGCTTGAGGCCATGGATCTGACACCGGGCATCTGTCTCAGCGAGGCCCTTCTGTAGGATGTCCACATCATTTGGGGACTTGACTATGGCTCCTAGTTTGCAGTCATCTGCAAACTTCATTAGCCAGAGGCCTTCTGTGTTAGCCTGTACTTCAGAGAAGTAGATACCAGACAGGAGAGGTCCCAAGACGGAACCCTGTGGTACTCCACTTGTCACTGCTTTGAGGTCAGATTTGGAGTTTGCAACTTTTACAGTGTGGGTTCTGTCAGAGTGAAGCAAGGATACCTCATGAATGGAGTTTTATTTGCATTAGTTATTAATGTAGTCATATTAAGATGCAGAGAGAGGGAGAGCTGAGATGGCAAAATAGACAATGAGAGCTGGGGTAAGAATTCCAGTATTTACAGAATATGCTCATGATTTATTTATAATTGCCAAGAATAATGTACTGGTTAAGGAAATGGTTTATATATCTGCAAAAAGAGTTAAGTAAAGAAGTAGGATTAGTGTTAAAGTTAAAAGTAAAGGATTTGTTCATTCTGTAAGAAATGGGGTATATTTTTCTCAAGAGTGTGAGATAAATATAATGGGGATTAAGTTAGAGAAGACATGGGTAGTAGAAGGACAATGCAGGGAATATTAGAAGAAATAGGGAGAGTAGCAACTATGTAGAGAGCATTACAAATGACACTTGCAAAAAAAGTGTGTTTGATACATGCACGTATGTGTGGGAAAATTGCATATAGAAAGAGGTATATGGATCTCCAAGCTGTCTGAAAGAAGAATTATTAGAAATTGTTCTGATGGGTCCTTTGGGGTTCAGGGTTGAATTCCATTAAACAGGGCTGCTATACTGTAAAAAAAGAAGATGTTGGGATAGGTTTAGGGAATCCTATTGGACAATCAGCTTCAATTCTTTAAAAATGGATACTGTGTAAGATGACAACTATATATAGGAAAGATGATGTGGGGGAAATTCAAAAAAATTTGGGGGTGCTATGTAAAGGGAAAAGAAGAAGGGTATATGAAAATGATTGCAACATAAATGTTCTGCATGCTAAATGGTTGACAGAAAATGATCAACCATAACAAGCTGAGCATTCATTATATTGAAAATACCATTAGCCAAAAAAGGAAACAAATTTCCTTTCCCAATCTATAAACCATAATCCTGCCAAACATTCAGATGAAATTTGTCTAAATAGTGGTAGCATTACAGAATGGGTTTTTCTAAGGTAAGATGCATGGTTATGATTAGAGGTAGGGTTAGAGTAAGCAGGGGGCAAGGGCTGGGGGGGGTGAAATTTGGAATGCTAAAATATTTACAAATTAATATGCATGGGAATCTCCTTATTGCTCTGTACTTGAAAGTTATTTTGTTGTATTTATGTAATATAAAGTGTAGAAGTATATACAGAGAATTAAATTTTGTATATAAATAAAATGGCCTTATTCTCTTCAGTGAGAGAACTACGCACAGTGTGGAAGGAGTAACACAAATGAATAAAACTGCTGAAATGGTTGAAAGTTTTACGTTTGATGATGTCTGAGGAACCAACGGATGGGTCTGCTTTATCCTAGGGTAATTTTGAAACAGATTAACTGGAACTTAAATTTCTGGACCTTTTTTTTTTTCAAAAAAACATTTTTATTTTGTTTTCATTATAAACATATGCAAATGTACATATAGCAAAAACAATAATAAAACTATTTACAATATTTATATTCATCCATGATAAACAATCATTTTATCCATAAGAAGTTATCAGTATTTGTTCAAAAGGTTTTCCAATTTTTGCCATGCTATTCTTTTATGAGTAATGTTATAAGTTCTATTACAAATGGTTTGCAGTTCTTTTTTACAAACAACTTTTGCTAAATTAATACATTCTTTAAACATCAAGTTTTGTTTACTTTTCCAGTTCAAAGTAGTAACTTTTCTGGCAATTTCAAGAATTGACCAGAGTAACTGAATATGAGCTTTAGGTATTACATTAGGTATAGGAACATTGACTGCAGTGGTGGTACCAGAGTAACTGAATCTGAGATTTAGGTATTACATTAGGTATAGGAACATTGCCTGCAGTGGTGGTGCTGTGGTAGCATTTTCGCCTCACAGTAAGACGTTGTCCTGTTCGATTCTCAGCTAGAGTGTCTTCTGTGTGGAAACATACATGAATGGGTGTACCTTCGTTAAAGGTTGTGCGTCAGGGCTGGCAACTCGGCACGTAAAATCTACTGCCAATCATTAGTGGACCAGAGTTCCACTGTGGCGACCCCTAACCGGGAAAAGTCGAAAGACACAACAACAACAACATTAGGTATAGGAACATTGAATAGGATTAGCGAGTTAGAAATCTGACAGTTATCAGACCATAAAGCCTTTACAAAATATTTTAAATCTTTCCAATATTGAACAACATTTCTACATTCAATGAACATGTGAATCCAGTTAGCCTGTAGTAATTCATCACATTTCCATCATTTACTTTCACTGTTTTTGAGTATAAGATTTATTTTATGTGGAGTATAGAAACTCCTATTCATACATTTCCATGTATACAATCTCCGATATAATGAAGAAGCGGCACCATACGTAGATTTCAATAACAGTTTTTTGGATTCATCAGATATTTGTTCTCCATTAATCCATACATAGTAATTCCATAAATTCTGAGTCAAACTTTAGAGTGTCTTCTCGTACTATCTTGTAGATAGGTGAGATACTTAATTTTTGATCATTTGTCTTTTCAAGACTCCTAATAAAAAGCTGGATCAAACTAGGTATAGATTCAGTCTCTAGGTTGATTGATACTCTAATTTCTGGATCTTTTTGATAGAAAAAAAACAGGACTATAAAATTTACAAGGACCTTGTTATTTCCAGTTTCTCATTTAATTTAAAAAAGAATAAAAGCATTAATGTTGACTGTGGATGTAAAAATTATCTTATAAAGGAATGTCAGTCTGTTTTTGTAGTAAAAAAAATGTATGATGATGAGGTATTTGGAATGGTGGCTGGGAAGCAGGGATAACATTGAAAATTGTATAGGATGCTATTACTCTTTTACCTGGTGTTTGTGTTGTAAATGATGTTAGTGGGGTTTTATATTATGGAGGCCAGCCTAAGACATGTTTTATTTGTGTGTGTGTGTGTGTGTGTGTGTGTGTGTGTGTGTGTGTGTGTGTGTGTGTGTGTGTGTGTGTGTGTGTGTGTGTGTGTGTGAAACTAAACCACCTGATAAATATGTATCCTTTCAAAAGATGCAGTAAATGTGGAGATAAAGAGCATACAATTAAGGAATGTTTATCACAGTGCACTGAGTGTGGCAAAAAGGAACATGTGGTTTGATTGTCAGGAACAAGATGTAATTTCACTTGTAATGCAAGGAGAAGAAGAGTCAGATATGTCAGAAAGGTCTCCGAACAGCATAAGGAAGATGTCTATAAGGCTCCTTCTGGAGGAAAAAGTAAGATTAGTGTATATAGTGTGTATGCAGAAACAAATATCTGTCAGACATTAAATAATTCTTTAGAAGAATTTGAACAGGAGGATAGTGACAATAGACAGGACTCTGCAGAAATAAGTGAAAATTAGCATTGTCTATTTCTGATAATACAGACAGATAGGAGATTAGATGTCAATAAAATGGATAGACACATTACAGCTATCATAACTGCATTGTACAACAGTATAAAATATGAGGACATATGCAGCTTACTGGAGAATGTGAGGGCACATATAATAGTAAATGTATGCACTGTGACAGCAAGTGACTTAAACTGTAATATAAGGTGGACAAAAAAGGCAAGATAGCCAAAGAAGTCAGAACTAGCAAGGGAGTTTTAATGGTAGGTAATTTTCACTTAGATCAAGATGAAGTGTTAGATTTTATAAAGGAGAGTGCCAGACAGTGATAGACGTCTTACTTTTTGTGAGGTTACTGAAAGTATCAGGAGGCAAAAAAAACACTTGTTTCTAATTGTGATATATGGAGGAGTTTGGTAATGAAAAGAATTTTGCAGTAGGGAAGGTGAAGGGGTAAATTTTGGCAGAGCAAGATAAAAACATTATGGGGAGAACATTTAATCACTGAAGATTTGTATGTGTCCCTTACTGATTTAAGAAGATTTAAAGAATTTATTTAAAGATTTAAAGAAAATATTGGAAGTAATATAAAAAAGGAGTGACATCTCAAGGAGAAATATTGTTACAGATTGTTACTTCAGAATATAAATATTTATTGAAAACACACACTCCAGATTGTCTAAGGAGAGGAAGAAAAATGTATGAAAAAATAGGCAGAGGACAGATGCTGCATAGACAGAGATATTTAAAAGGAAACAAAGAAGATGTATTACCTTTTCTAGGAGGGTAGGTGAAAAGGTCTGAAAATACAGTTTATAGTTTACTCAATGATACTGGGACAGAAAGAAAAGGTAAGCAAAATATTATGACTAGTGCACAAAATATATAGGGAATTTATAGGAAAGTAAAGAGCTATGACACTGGCATTTAGAAAAGATAGATATAGATTTTAAAACTTTTATTGATAAGAAAATTGAGTTAGAAAAACTTAAAATGGCATCAGGACAGGTAGATAAAGATCGCTGTCCAGGGGAAGACTGGCGAAATTATGTTTTTATATTTTTACGGATGATATGCAGAAAAACGGTATTTTTGGGATTTTTAAATGACTGCCTCATTTTAGGGATTCATAATGATCATATAGTGCAGAATGTCATACTGTTGGATGTGAAAAACTGGAGAGCTATTGCTGTTTAGCACAGACTACACAATCATAATTAAAAGTCATATATATGTTAGAATAAAAGGAAGTATTAGTAAATATATAATGACAGGAACATATGGTGTTCCAAGACTGCAGATTAAGGAACTCTTATTGTTAATTAAGCATGTAGTACAGGAAATACACGTCAGAAGAGACATGGCAATTCTGATATGTAATATTGCAAAGCCATTTCATAATTCAGAGCACAGACCAGTATGGGAATATTACCACAATATGGCTGTGGTATTACGATGCAGAGATTGATACATACAGCATAAAGCAGGTCAAATATGTCATTGTTACTAAAGGGCTGAGAAGGTGCTAACATCAAAATGCAGAGGGCAGTTAGGCAGGGAAACCTGGTTAGTGATGTTCTCAGTAATGAATGCAGTAATAAAGTACATGGATGTTACATTTTTAGAAGGACAATGGGAATGGTTAAGGAAGTTTAAATTCCATTATTTTTACTTTATGCAGACAATTGAATGCTAGCTTCTTGGAATAAACAGTTACTGACATATACATTTGATGGAATAGAATGGAAAGGAAATTAGGAAAAGTAGAGATACAAATTAATAGGGAAAAATGTAAAGGATTTGGGATGAATATTGGTATACCAGATATACAACTGGGCAACCATTTGAAATGTCAGTGAACCACTAGAGCATGTCGCAAAACATGGAGATTGAAAGGGTGAAAAGGGGCTGGCATATATTAAGTCCAAGATGGCCATTTCTCAGAATATTCCATTTTTTCCTGAGGTATGGCATGAGGTTTGGGGTGAGGGGGCTTGCCACTCACATTGGAGTTGCAGGGGGGGCTTGGCCTTCTTCAAAAAAGAAGTTTAAAGGAGAAGTGTGATCTTTGAGAGTCATTCTTCTCATGAGTTTTCTTTTTTTTTCACCTTGTCACCACTCAGCATTTCAAGCATTGACATTTCAATAGGGAGCCAAGAACTGACTTTATTGGAAATAAAAGCTTTAAAGCCTTACTTTTTGTGGACAAGAAAGTGTTTTGGGACAATGGGGAGTTGTGATTTCCAAAATAAAGGCTACAGCAGTAAGAAGGCTTCAATCAGTAGTGCTATACTGGTCTAACTGGTGAAGATTGCATGTAAATGAAGCAGCCCAAAGACATGACTAATGCTAATTATCTACCTACTTTTTAGCCTCACCTCTCATTAATTCCCTAACCTTCTAATGGCCTTTCTTTATATTCTTGCACTAACCTTTATCTATTCCAGAATTTATAACTGAAATGTACTACCTAGTTCTCCTGCCAGAACGAGTATATGGCTTTTACGACCATTACTTATTCTGTTATATATTTTTTTATGCATTATTATGTAACGTGCATATTAGGGACTCTCCTCTATCTTGCATATAATGCATTGTCAACTTTATTTGCTTGCTTTATATTTTGCTTATTTTCTTTTACTGTAGTCACAAATTGTGCTACTTTGTTATTGTCTTAATATTTGTAAGCCATAGTTCGATTTTTTAACTCTGTTTAATGTGTAATAAAATCTAGTACCAAAACAAACCAAAATAAAAAATAGCCGAAAACCAGTCTGGAGCAAAGCGATGACTTCAGGTATAAAATACAGATACTTTAATAGAACATTTTAGCTCTTCCATCTCCATATGAGACTTCGTCAGAAATAAACCTGAACCATCAAATTGATTGCATTTAAATACTAAAAATATTGTGACATCACCATCAATTAATTTAAAAGGACATTGCCATAAAAAATATATGTATCATAAATTTCATTCTTAATTTCACTTCCTTGTTTTATAAGTTAATACATTTCACCTAATGAATTCTTATAACCTTTGATTACTTATAATATATATATATATATATATATATATATATATATATATATATATATATATATATTGTTGAAAATAACCAACTTTTATAAATATGTTTTTAAGTAATTATTTTACGTATAAAATATTTCAGAACATATAAAAAATCATATGTAAATAATAAATATGAATATAAATATAAAAAAATCAAATACATCAGTTACCACCTATAATATATTAAATAAAATAGTATATCCAATTCATTTAACAAAACAAACAATAAATGCTATATGATGTTTGCTCTTTCTTGCAGTATAGGAGCCAATGATACATAATCATTCAGACCTTTTAAATTAATTGATGGTGATGTCACAATATTTTTAGTATTTAAAGACAATCAATTTGATGGTTCGGGTTTATTTCTGATGAAGCCTCATATGGAGATGAAAGCACTAAAATGTTCTATTAAAGTGTTTGTATTTTATACCTGAAGTCATCTCTTTTTTCCAGACTGGTTTTCGGCTATTTTTTATTTTGGTCTGTTTAATGTGTACTTTGGAGCTTTTTTCCCCGGGCCTCCACTGAAAATGGGCTCATACCCAATCAGACTTTCCTGGTAAACAAATATTAGATAAATAAATAAATAGCCATGTAGACATGCTCAGAACTTCTCATCAGGATTGGAATAGCATGGTTGTGCAATTTAAACAATAATTCTACTGACTTATTTGGAAAATGAACTGAACTTACACCCATACACCCTGCAATGGCAGGAGAGTACTGTGAAGCTGTTTCTGTGTGTATATGTGTGCGGGAGCATGATTGCAGCTGTATGCATGTGCGTGCATGTGCATATGGGTCTGTGTCCATGAGTGAGGTTGGGTGAGGGATGTGTGTGTGTGTGTGTGTGTGTGTGTGTGTGTGTGTGTGTGTGTGTGTGTGTGTGTGTGTAAGCATGACTGCACCTGTATGTATGTGCGTGCATGTGTATATGGGTCTGTGTCCATGAATGAGGTCAGGTGGGGGATGTGTGTGTGTGTGTGTGTGTGTGTGTGTGTGTGTGTGTGTGTGTGTGTGCGCGCGTCAGAGCATGACTGCAGCTGTATGTGTGCATGCATGTGTATATGGGTCTATATTCATATTTCAGATCAGGTGAGGTATGAGAGTGTGTGTGTGTGTGTGTGTGTGTGTGTGTGTGTGTGTGTGTGTGTGTGTGTGTGTGTGTGTGTCTGTGTGTGTGTGTGTGTCTGGGTGGGTGGGTTGAGGAAATATCTTACTTTCATATTTTCATAGATTAACAAGCAAATCCAGCAATATTCAAGGGGGAGCACCAGACACCAAGGATACTCTTTGTATTATACCCTAAAAGCACATAAAAAGCCTACAGAAAAACTTTTGTAGCCAGAAAGATGCAGGGAAGGAGAAACACTAGACACCAGGAATACTTTTACATTGTGTTAAATGCATATAAAAAAATTCAAATCCTTAACTTCGGTACTCACAAATATCTCTGTACCAGAGCTTTATTCCTCCACACTGCCACCAGGCACCAGGGATCCTCTTACATGTTATCTGACGTCTTAAAAAAGTTAAAGTGGGGTTAGCTTCAAACCATGTACCCCAGCATACAACCCAGCATCAGACGTCAGATAACATGTAAGAGGATCCCTGGTGCCTGGTGGCAGTGTGGAGGAATAAAGCTCTGGTACAGAGATATTTGTGAGTACTGAAGTTAAGGATATGAATTTTTTTATATGCATTTAACACAATGTAAAAGTATTCCTGGTGTCTAGTGCTCATGAGCAGTCCTCTGCACCACCACTCATCATTAAGTACACTGTCAACATATAGGTTCATAGGTTCATAGGTAGGTACTAGGCTCTAGGGCCCATACAAGCCTAGCCAAAAAATCCCAATCCCTCCGAGCTACACGCTCTAGGGACCTAAACCTTGTCACCACAATAAACAGAACATGCTGGGGGGATAGATTCCTGTCCCAGAGACTTCCCATACTCTGGAACAGACTACCTATCTATGTCAAACAGAGCTCCTCATTAGCACTCTTCAAGAAAAATCTTGATGATTGGATGGGTAATAGGAAATTCACCATGGGGATCACTTCTGTGGTTCTGCTTGACAGGGGCACAGGAAAATAATTTTCTTGGGTGGCGAAAGCCAGGGTACATTTTTGGCTAGGCTTGTATAGACCCTAGGGCCAATAGCCTAGTACCTACCTATGAACCTATATATATATATATATATATATATATATATATATATATATATATATAGTTTCACTTTATAATCTCGAAATACTGAAATATCGAACTTCACACCCCCACTACTTATATATACTAACTCCGAGGTCGTACCAAACAGAAAAAGACAGCAAACTCACCACTGCACACTCCACAGTCCCCTCGCACACACATATCACATATATACAAACACCACCACTTTAAACACTTAAACATTCATACCTGCCTATCCTAACCCACACCTATAACTTCCAAACACACTCACATACACTCCAATGCCTACCCAAAACCGTTAAAAGAATATTCACTTGCCTTAATCACCAGCTAAATCCACACATAAAACCATATATGAGGCACACAGTACACCCCACGTCACGTACCGGAACACCATAACCGCCACTTCGACATTTCCGGATTCGTGGTTATGAAGTTTCGACTTTATGGTCTCAAAATACTAAAATTTGATATGTCAGTATTTCGAGATT